>NC_089498.1:45755352-46073938 GCF_036850765.1 Saccopteryx bilineata
GCTGGGGGAGGAAGCTCATATGACCAAACCTTAGCTCAAACTAGTTTAATCAAAAAGGATAATTAATTGATTCATGTTACCAAAAAGTCCAGAGCTAGGATGGCTTCAGAACTAGTTGCTTTCAGGAGTTTGAACAATCCAGTAATCTCTCACCATTTCTCCACCAGCTTCATTCTTAACAGGTTTCTGCTTTGTGGTGGAAAAAGATGGCACTCAGCAACCCCAGGCTTAAATCCTACCTCCTTAGTATCCTCAGTGGAAAGAGAACTCTTTTCTGAGAGCCCCACTATGAAGTTTCTTCCCTGAATAAATATGAATTGATGACAGAAGATCCATAGAGACATGTTTTGGGTTCTTTATCCTGGAACTCTCTCACTTGCTGAGCCAGATAAGTCTGTGATTCCATCCCATGACCTTTGTAAGCATTAATGGTAATCTCGCTCCTCACTGTTCCACTAGCCCCAATCTCTGATCACTGGATCCAGAGAGAGTTTATGGCTAGTCTGATCCAACCAGACTTTCCTTTGGGATCTTACTGGGAAAGACAGGAATGAAATGGCTGGCTTAGTTTGGTGGTGGCCTCTATGCAGAGGAATCCAGGAGTACTACTGGGGTTCGGTTCCCTACTTGAGCTTTGAGTTTCCAGGGCCCAGAACTTTGAAAGAGTTAAGTAGTGAGTAGAGTTTTGTTTTGTTTTGTTTTGTTTTGTTTTGGTGTAAACTTGTTGAATAGAGTTGGGTTGAGGGCAAGTCACAGAACAGCAGTGTGTAGAGGTGCAAGTCTCAAATGTCTCTAGTGATTAAACAATTTATGGAAATACTTTTCTTGGTACTCGAAATAGAACAATGAATTAAAAAACCAAAGTGTTCGATCTCATGGGTCTTATATTCTGAAGGGGGGAGAGAATATATAAACAAATGAAATCAGCCTAACCTGAGATGGCACAGTGAGGTCACCAGTTCAAAACGCAGAGGTTGCTAGCTTGAGCATAGAATCATTGATACAATCCCAAGGTCCCTGGCTTGAGCCCGAGGTCCGATCCCTAGGCAAGGCATGTAGGAGAAACAATCAATGCACAGCTAAAGTGAAGCAACTATGAGTTGGTGCTTTTCACTCACTCTCCCTGCGCCTTTCTCTCTCTTCCTTGTCTCTGTTTCTCAAAAAGGAAAGAAAAATCAGATAGTGATATGTGTTATGAAGGAATTAAAACAGTAATGTGAAAGAGAGGATGAGGGTGGCCATTGTACACAGGTGGTCAGAATTGATCTCTTTGAGGAGGTGACAGTTGAGCCTGAGAACCTGAAAGATGAGAAGGCACTATCTGTGGGATGGTCTGATAGTGGGGCATCCTAATCAAAGCATTGTTACATGTGGAGAAAGAACTGCTGCGTTTGGGGAAATTTTTCACGGGTATTTATTGAATCCCTCCCACTGTTACGTTCCAGGTGCTATGCTAGGAATTGAAAATGGAACAGTGAAATACAGCCACAGTATTGCCTTCCCTCATAGGTGTTATATTCTAAGCAGTCCTGGAAGAGATAGCCTTTGAAGAAATACCTTTTGGTGATGATAGCACACCAAAGTCTCCTTCCTTCTGGGGAGATGAAGTTTGGGACACACATAAACCCAGATCTGATTGATAGGAAGGGACCAGCCATTTGATGATCTGGGTAAGAGCATTTCAGATAGAGGTGGATCAGCAAGTTCAGAAGCCTTGAGATGTGTTCAAGGAATAGCAAGGAGACTAGTATGATTGGAGCTTAAGTGAGGCAAATGGAACAGGGGGTTTGGAGAGGTTGTCAGAGGCCAAATAAGAGAATTGAGAAACTGTTGAAAGATTTTGGCCTAACCTGTGGTGGCGCAGTGGATAAAGCATCAACCTGGAAATGCTGAGGTTGCCGGTTCGAAACCCTGGGCTTGCCTGGTCAAGGCACATATGGGAGTTGATGCTTCCAGCTCCTCCCCCCTTCTCTCTGTCTCTCCTCTCTCACTCTCTGTCTCTCCCTCTCCTCTCTAAAAAAATGAATGAATAAATAAAAAAGTTAATTAATTAATTAATTAATTTTAAAAACCCTGTTCTACTTTAACTTCTATGTAAATATCTGAACAATCTTTTAAAAAAAAAAAAAAAAAGAAAGATTTTAAAGCAAGACATGATGTGATCTTATTTTTTTTTTCTTTTTAGAAAGTTCAATGATTTCTGCAAGGAAAGCGGGCAAAAATGGAAGCAAGAGGCAAGTTAGGAGGCAATACATTTGTCCAAATGAGAAAGGATGGTGACTTGAATATAGTGAGGATATTAAAAATTAAGGGAAGCAGATATATTTGGGGTATAGAGAAATCAGGTCTTGATGGCACTAGTGAAAGAGGAATCCAGGATGATATTAACAATTCTATGAGAGTATTTTTATGCCTCACAACTCTGTGAAAATAGGTACTATTATTAAATGCATTTTACATAGGAGAAAACAGGTACAACAGGGTAAAATCACTTGCCCAAATTAAGGAAGATAGTAAATGGTGGGGTTATATTTCCAACCCAGGCAGTCTGGTCCAGAGCCATTTGAGTTTTGGGAAAGAAAAAGAAAGGAAGGCATGTTTAACTACATTTAGAAAAAAGAATTATCAAGACGGGATCACTAGATCTCATGGAAGAAGAAGGAGTCAAAGATGATTCAAGAACTACTGAGCCCTGGCCGGTTGGCTCAGCGGTAGAGCGTCGGCCTGGCGTGCGGGGGACCCGGGTTCGATTCCCGGCCAGGGCACATAGGAGAAGCGCCGCCCATTTGCTTTTCCACCCCCCCCTCCTTCCTCTCTGTCTCTCTCTTCCTCTCCCGCAGCCAAGGCTCCATTGGAGCAAAGATGGCCCAGGTGCTGGGGATGGCTCCTTGGCCTCTGCCCCAGGCGCTAGAGTGGCTCTGGTCACGGCAGAGCTACGCCCCAGAGGGGCAGAGCATTGCCCCCTGGTGGGCAGAGCGTCGCCCCCCTGGTGGGCGTGCCAGGTGGATCCCGGTCAGGCGCATGCAGGAGTCTGTCTGACTGTCTCTCTCCGTTTCTGGCTTCAGAAAAATACAAAAAAAATAAAAAAATAAAATAAAAAAAAGAACTACTGAGTTGTCCACATAGAAGTAATAGTTTGAATCTGTAGAAGTTGATTACGTTACCAAGTGAGAGGATACACGTATGGAGAGTCAGAAATAGAGTTTTAGAGGGAAGAGGATGTGTATTTAGAGGTGGGAGGAGTAAAAGAGGCAGGGATGGGAACAGACACCAGCTTCTCTGCTCAGGGTTTCCCAGAGCTCTCCAAGCCTGTTATCTTCCAGGAGGCCTTGCCTGGCTTCTCACCTCTCTGTCCCTCCTTTCCCCCAGGACCATTCATACAAAAGCCTCATTCTTGGCTAAGGCAATAGTATACATGGTTTGTGTACATATTTCAAGAGTTTCTGAAAATACTGGTTGGATTTACAAGAAAGAATTTGAGCTCCCTTGGCTTCTGTCATTGTCTTGTTCTTCTCAGGTCAGGACAGAGAGTTAACCTTAGGTAACTAGCCTATTACCTTGTTCATGAAATGTGAGTAACTCAGAGACCTATGTGGGTGCTGTAGAAGGACTAGAAATGGCTAAGAAGACTAATAGGAGCCCCTTGTTTATCCAGAGATATTGGCATTAAAGGGTGCACCGTTCAGCCCAACTTTCTAGGAACTAGAAGGGAGCTTAGAGGAGGCTGTAGGTAGCCTTATTCTCGGGAACAACCAAGAGTTCCAAGGCCAGACTGCCTGGCCTTGAAAATCTCAGTTTAGCTGTGTGTACAGTCTTGGATAAGTGACTTAACCTTCTATATGCCTGTTTTTTCATTTGTAAAATGTGGATATTATATACATAACATACTGCTCACAAAAATTAGGGGATAACAAAAATTAGGGGATATTTTATTACTTCATATTCATTTAGAAATATCTCTAATTTTTGTGAGCAGTATATATGAGATAGATATGAAATATATAGTTTTAGATCCAATGCACTCATCCATGGAAAGCTGTTAGTGCCTGTGACCTGACTGTAATGTATGAAGATAATACTAAGCATCTTGCTATGTATTTTTATATACATTGTTTCATTTCATTCTTATAACAAGCTTCACTGAGGAAGAAACTAACTTACTTGCCAATGGTCTACACAGCAAGTAAGTATCAACATGAGAGCACATATATTAGCCAGATCTGACAGACTCCAGTGTAGCTCTGAGTGTGGAGAGTTGACTTCCAAAGGTGCGTCCTGTGTGTGGGCTGCTTCTCACATTTTGGGGCAGAGAAGGAGTTTAGTGGGCACTTTTTCCTGGAACCTCTTAGCCAATTTTTGACTCCACTTTGCATCCTCCAGCGTTAGTAGATGCTTCCCAAGAAGGTTACTTGGTCCCTTAGAGACCATATGTGGCAGCAATATTGTTGGGCTTTTTGAGAGATAGCTTATAGGGATTCTACCTGCATGTCTTTCCTCAAAGACAGGGGGTCCTTTTTGGTGACATGAAGACAAAGAGACTAGAGCAATGGCAAAATCTGTTTTATATGGTAAGAGTCAAGGCATTTCAACTTTTTTTGTGTGTGTGTGCCAGACAGGGAGAGTCAGAGAGAGGGACAGACAGACAGGAAGGGAGACAGATGAAAAATATCAATTCTTTGTTGCGGTTCCTTAGTTAATCAATTGCTTTCTCATATGTGCCTTGACTGGGGGACTACAGCAGACCAAGTGACCCCTTGCTCGAGTCAGCGACCTTGGGCTCAAGCTGGTGAGCCTTGCTCAAACCAGATGAGCCTGTGCTCAAGCTGGCGACCTCGGGGTCACGAACTGGGGTCCTCCACATTCCAGTCCGACGCTCTATCCACTACGCCACCGCCTGGTCAGGCAAGGCATTTTCAACTTTAAGTGATAGAAACACAACTCAGACTGGCCTCAGCCAAAAAGAAATACATTGGATCATGTAACTGAAAAATGTGGGGTATGGTAGGGGTGCTTCAGACTTGCTATATCCAGATTTTCAAATGTGAACAGTTCTTTCTTTTTCTCCCTTAATTTCTGATGTCTACCTTCATCTCTCTGTTGGCTTTATTCTAAGGCAGGTTCTCACTGTGAGGTAGCAAAAGTGGCAGCCAGTAATACAGGAGATGTGTAATCTGAGCAACCCTAACCAAGGACTTAGGTTCCCCAGTAGTTCCAGCAAAAGTTCAGGCCCTGGCCGGTTGGCTCAGCGGTGGAGCATTGGCCTGGCGTGCAGGGGACCTGGGTTCGATTCCCGGCCAGGGCACATAGGAGAAGCACCCATTTGCTTCTCCACACCCCCCCCCCCTTCCTCCCTGTCTCTATCTTCCCCTTCCGCAGCCAAGGCTCCATTGGAGCAAAGATGGCCCGGGTGCTGGGGATGGCTCCTTGGCCTCTGCCCTGGGCGCTAGAGTAGCTCTGGTCGCAACAGAGCGACGCCCCGGAGGGGCAGAGCATCGCCCCCTGGTGGGCAGAGCATTGCCCCTGGTGGGTGTGCCAGGTGGATCCCGGTTGGGCGCATGCGGGAGTCTGTCTGACTGTCTCTCCCCGTTTCCAGCTTCAGAAAAATACCAAAAAAAAAAAAAGTTCAGGGAGGACTTTTCTTGTCCAGGCTTTACTCCTGGATCCCAGAACAATAGTTAATTCTCCAAAGAGAACTTATGGGGCTGGTACTAGAAGATGGGAATGGATATTTGGCAACAGATCCACTAGAATCCATCACAGTAAGATGCTGCCACAGTCAGATGCCTTGGAATATAGTCAGTGCTGATGCCTCTTACCTGGCCAGTCAGTCTCACCAAACCAGGTCTTCCTTTCTCACTGCTGCCAGGCACCCAGGATATGAGGTAGCTGGTCCTTTCGTGGAAGAAGGCCATCCAGTCCTTCCAGTCATCACCCAGACCAAACATCCAGCATCTTTCTTTATTATTCATTTTTTATTTTTATTGATTTGTTTCAGAGAGAGAGAGGAAGGGAGAGAGGGAAGCATTCATTTGTTCCATTTAGTTGTGAATTCATTGGTCGCTACCTGTATGTGCCCTAACCAGGAATCAAACCTGATGTTGGTGTTTCGCGACAATGCTCTAACCGACTGAGCTAACTGGCCAGGGCCCCCAGCATCTTTCCAGAACATAGGAACCTTCCTTTAGGGCTGACATTTATTCATTCATTCATTTTTAATTTTTTGTGTATGAGACAGAGAGAGATGAGAAGTATCAACTCATAGTTGTGGCACTTTAGTTCACTGATTGCTTCTCATACCTGCCTTGACCGGTAGCTCCAACTAAGCCAGTGACCCCCTTCTTCAAGACAGCGACCTTGTGCTTCAAGCCAGGACCATGTGCTTCAAGCCAGTGACCATGGGATCATGTTGATGATTCCACAATCAAGGGGATGAGCCTGCATTTATGTCAGATGAGCCTGCGCTCAAGCTGGCGACCTTGTGGTTTCAAACCTGGGACCTCAGCATCCCAGGTCAACTCTTATCTACTGCACCACTCCTGGTGAGGCTTTTTTTTTTTTTGAGAGAGAGAGAGAGAGAGAGAGAGATGGGAAGGGAAGGGAGAGAGATGAGAAGCATCAATTCTTTGTTGTGGCATCTTAGTTATTCATTGATTGCTTTTTCCTATGTGCCTTGACAGGGCGCTTCAGCAGAGCGAGTGACCCTTTGCTCAAACCATTGACCTTGAGCTTTAAGCCAGTGACCTTTGAGCTCAAGCCAGTGACCATGGGATCATGTCTACAATCTCATGCTCAAGCCAGCAATCCTGCACTCAAGCTGGTGAGCCCGTGCTCAAGCCAGTGACCTCAGGGTTTCGAACCTGGATCCTCAGCATCCCAGGCCAACTCTCTATCCACTGCGCCATGGCCTGGTCAGGGAAGCTATTTATTTTTTAACTCTACATTTTCAAAACTGACTTACCTGCCTGACCAGGCAATGGCGCAGTGGATAGAGCGTCGAACTGGGATGCGGAGGACCCAGGTTCGAGACCCCGAGGTCGCCAGCTTGAGCGTGGGCTCATCTGGTTTGAGCAAAAAGCTCACCAGCTTGGACCCACAGTCACTGGCTCGAGCAAGGGGTTACTTGGTCTGCTGAAGGCCCACGGTCAAGGCACATATGAGAAAGCAATCAATGAACAACTAAGGTGTTGCAACGAAAAACTGATGATTGATGCTTCTCATCTCTCTCCATTCCTGTCTGTCTGTTCCTATCTATCCCTCTCTCTGACTCTCTCTCTGTCCCTGTAAAAAAGAAACAAAAAGACAAACTGACTTACCTAAAACCCCAGTATTTACTGAGAATTGTCTGACCCATCTTGGGCAATAGATCTTCTCAGTCATGTTCCCTGAGCTGTGGGGGTGGCTTAAAGGTAAGAACCAGAGAGGCAGAGGTGGAGGATAGTTACCAGACTTCTGGTCTTTTACCAGTGTGTATCCATCTGGTCAAAGGACCACAGGCCATAGACTTTGTTCTGAATAGTTGATATTTTAATGTAAGAATTAATTTCCAATATTTAGAAGTAAGGGAATTTTATTTGAAATTCCAAATTTCTGGCTCCTCTTTTTGTGAATATGTATGTGTGTGTCTGTGTATTTTTTGCCTTTCAGTCTGGCTCCTCTTTTAAAAAAAATCTAAGTCCTAACAGTACTGTACCCACATGGCAGCAGTTGATTAGAGCTAAATTGTGACTTCTCCCTTTGGGAAGAATATGTGCTTCCCAGGTCACTGTAGTCTTCACCAGCCTTTTGTTTAAAGCCTGGCCTTGTAAAGCATCATATTTGAGACCATGCTCTGTCCCAAGGCTTTGCTTCTAGCATTTGGCTTGGGGAAAGAAACTGGATTAATGGTTAGTCAAGCAGTTTATTTGGGGAGGACACAGGACTTTTGCTTAGGAAAAGTAATAACCCAATAAAAGAGTTTACAGAAAAGAACGTCATAACTTTGGTTTGTTTGTGGGTTTGGTTATCTTTTGCTTAAATGCTGTTGGCATATCAAACCTCCCATCACACAATGTTTCCTCTGAAATAGTAACATGTCCTTCTTTTCTTTTTTTTTATACGACAGAAAGGGATAGACAGGAACGGAGAGAGATGAGAGGAGAGAGAAGCATCAATCATCAGTTTTTCATTGCGACACCTTAGTTGTTTATTGATTGTCTTCTCATATGTGCCTTGACCACGGGCCTTCAGTAGACTGAGTAACCCCTTGCTCAAACCAGCAACCTTGGGTCCAAGCTGGTGACCTCGGGGTCTCGAACCTGGGTCCTTCCGCATCCCAGTCTGATGCTCTGTCCACTGCGCCACCGCCTATTCAGGCACATGTCCTGTTTCTTAAGAGTTGCCACTTACGCGAGGAATCCCTCCCACTCCTAAGGGATGTTCATTCAGCCTCTGGTTGACCACTTCCAGCAGCCAGAGAGCTTATTACCTCCTCACGTGGTAGCCAGTTCCATTCTTGGACAGATAAATTATTTAAAATGTTTTCCTTGTGTTGAGGCTGCTGCTTTCTCCTTGGGACTAAAAGCTACAAAATGCTGGAGCTGTGAAGGGAAACTGATTTTTTTCAGGTGTATGAACTGCCATTCATCCATCCTGTCTCTGGGGCAAACACTGATAATCACAGTACTCTTTTTCACTGAGCCAGAAAGTACAGTGTATCCTTAATTCTTTTTAATTAAATTCCTCTAAAATTTACAGAAGTAATGTGTTCATTTGTAACTAGTGAAATAGTAAAAAGTTATATAGTGCTACCTGATCAAGCGGTGGTGCAGTGTGGATAGAGCGTCGGACTGGGATGCGGAGGGCCCGGACTGGGATTTGAGACCCTGAGGTCACCGGCTTGAGCGTAGGTTCATCTGGTTTGAGCAAGGCTCACCAGCTTGGACCCAAGGTCGCTGGCTCAAGCAAGGGGTTACTCGGTCTGCTGAAGTCCCGCGGTCAAGGCACATATGAGAAGGCAGTCAATGAACAACTAAGGTGTCACAATGAAAAACTGATGATTGATGCTTCCCTGTCTCTCCCTCTCTCTGACTCTCTCTGTCTCTGTAAAAAAAAAAAAAAAAAAAAAGGTTATATAGTGCTAATAATTTCTCCTCCTTTCCAAAGTAACCATATGAACAGCTTAGGATATATCCTTTATACATTTTTCTATACAGTACACATAAATACATATATGTACATATATTCAGATATAAAATATATAAAGGTTTTTGTATATGGCTTTCTTTTTCTTTTTACAAAAATGACATCACATTGTACATATTACTCTGCAGCTTACAGACATCCGTCTAGGTCAGTAAAGATTAAAACACTATATATATTTTTTAAAAAATTTTAAGTGAGAGGAGGGGAGATAGCCTCATGTGCCCCAACCAGGAACCACCCAGCAACCCCTGTTTGGGGCCGATGCTCGAATCAACTGAGCTATCCTCAGCGCCTGATGCTTATGCTTGGACCAACTGAGCTATCCTCAGCACCCAGGGCCGACACTTAGACCAATTAAGCCACTGGCTACAGGAGAAGAAGAGAGAGAGAAGAGGGAGAGGGAGGAGAAGAGAAACAGGTGGTTACTTCTCCTATGTGCCCTGATCTGGGATTAAACCTGGAATGTTCATATGCCAGGCTGATGCTCTGTTCACTGAGCCAACCAACCAGGGCCTAAACACTATTACATATCCTTTTTTTTTTTTTTTTTTTTTTTTTTTGTATTTTGCTGTCAGAATCAAGCATGGTTTTACTAGCTACATAATATCCCATTCTTTGAGGTGTGCCCCAATTGATTAATCATTCCCCATTGCTTCATTTCTTCAGGATCCTCATCACAGTGTTCCAGGCAGCCATTACCAATCTATTGTAGTTAGCCTGTGAGGTAAAACCCCATTTGTCCTGTGTGATCCAGTCTAGTTTCTTATCTCACACATTTTTTTAAAGTTTTTTTAAGATTTACTCATTTTAGTCTTTTTTTTTATTTTTTTATTCATTTTAGAGAGGAGACAGAGAGAGACAGAGAGAGAGAAAGGGGAGGAGCAGGAAGCATCAACTCCCATATGTGCCTTGACCAGGCAAGCCCAGGGTTTTGAACCGGCGACCTCAGCACTTCCAGGTCCACGCTTTATCCCACTGTGCCACCACAGGTCAGACAAGATTTATTCATTTTAGAAGAGAGCAATAGAAGTGGGGAAGAGCCCTGGCCGATTGGCTCAGTGGTAGAGCGTCGGCCTGGCGTGCAGAAGTCCCGGGTTCGATTCCCAGCCAGGGCACACAGGAGAAGCGCCCATCTGCTTCTCCACCCCTCCCCCTCTCCTTCCTCTCTGTCTCTCTCTTCCCCTCCCGCAGCTGAGGCTCCACTGGAGCATAGATGGCCTGGGCGCTGGGGATGGCTCCATGGCCTCTGCCCCAGGCTCTAGAGTGGCTCAGGTCACAACAGAGCGACGCCCCGGAGGGGCAGAGCATCACCCCCTGGTGGGCAGAACGTTGCCCCCTGGTGGGCGTGCTGGGTGGATCCCCGTCGGGCTCATGCGGGAGTCTGTCTGTCTGTCTCTCCCGGTTTCCGGCTTCAGAAAAATACAGAAAAAAAAAAAAAGAAGTGGGGAAGAGCAGGAAGCATCAACTCCCGTATGTGCCTTGACCAGGCAAGCCCAGGGTTTCAAACTGGCAACCTCATTGTTCAGGTCAGTGCTTTATCCACTGCACCACCACAGGTCAGGCTTATCTCACACATTTTTGAGAAGAGCCGATGAGCTCAAAGATCAAAGTGAATCCATGACGGCAAGATTAGAACTGAATTTTCTTGATTTCCAATATTTCCTATATCCCATGTTGCCTCTCACTAGAGCCCTGTACCCTGGTTCTCTGGAGTAAATAAATAAATCTCTTCTATGTGCTACCCCTTCAGATATTCAAAATCAGTTATGCAATTTCTTCTGAGTCTTCTCTTCCCCAGGAGAATTTTCCTCAATGCCTTCATTTTTTTTTCTTTATATTTTCAAATCCCTTTACCATCCTATAGGCCAGGGGTCCCCAAACTTTTTACACAGGGGCCAGTTCACTGTCCCTCAGACCGTTGGAGGGCCGGACTATAAAAAAAACTATAAAAAAATCCCTATGCACACTGCACATATCTTATTTTAAAGTAAAAAAACAAAACGATAACAAATACAATATTTAAAATAAAGAACAAGTAAATTTAAATCAACAAACTGACCAGTATTTCAATGGGAACTATGGGCCTTCTTTTGGCTAATGAGATGGTCAATATGCTCCTCTCACTGACCACCAATGAAAGAGGTGCCCCTTCCGGAAGTGCAGTGGGGGCCGGATGAATGGCCTCAGGGGGCCGCATGCGGCCCGCGGGCCGTAGTTTGGGGACCCCTACTATAGGCCATTCCTTCTGTCTTATCCCCTAGGGCTGTAGAAATCTCAAGTATGACTTCCATGCTCACTTTTTTTTTATTCATTCATTCATTCATGAACATATATAGTAGCACCTTCTATGTGCCATTGTTCTGCCAGTCAAGTTGTACTATGTCACTGAATGACCATAGTATAACTTGTATTTTGGTAGAAAGAGAATAACAACAAACATTAAGATGGTATTTGAGGATGCTGAATTATATAGAAATGAAATACTAGTAAAATAATAGGCCTGACCTGTGATGGCACAGTGGATCAAGTGTTGACCTAGAATGCTGAGGTCACCAGTTTAAAACCCTGGGTTTAGTAAGGTCAAGGCCCATATGGGAGTTGATTCCTTCAGCTCCTCCCTCTCCTCTCTCCCTCTCCTCCTCTCCTCTCCTCTCTCCTCCTCTCCTCTCCTCTCCTCCTCTCCTCTCCTCTCCTCTCTTTCTCTCTGTCTCTCCACTCTCTAAAAAGAATAAATTTTTTTTTAATGTAAAAATAAAAATAATAGAGTGAGCCTCATCAGGCAGTGGCCCTGTGGGCATTGAGAGTCCAGGTTTGAAACCTGGAGGTCTCTGGCTTGAGCGCGGGCTCATCTGGCTTGATCGCAGGATCGCCATCTTGAGCAAGGGGTCACTGGCTCAGCTGCAGCCCCCCCCCCCCTGTCAAGGCACATATGAGAAAGCAATCAATGAACAATTAAGGTGCCGCAACTATGAGTTGATACTTCTCATTTCTCTCTCTTCCTGTCTCTCCCTGTCTGTTCCTTCATCTCTTTCTATTTAAAAAAAAAAAAAAAAGGTAATAGAGTGACTGAGAGCAAGACTCCTTAGATTGGTGAGGGAAGATCTCTTTAAGGAAGTGACATCAGCTGAGATTTAAGTGACAAGAAGGAGCCAATCATAGATAGGTGCAGGGGAAGAGGATTTCAGTTAACAAGAAAGAACTTGGTACAAAATGAGGTTGGAGAAGCCACCAGAGTCTTGCAGGGTCCTGTAGGACAACATAAGAGGTTCAGGTTTAGTGTAGATCTTATTTAAGTTAGTGGAAAGTCATTGGAGGATTTTAATCCAGAGAGGCAACATTTGATTTCCCTTTTAAAAAGATTTCTGGGAGGCCTGTTTACTTGGAGCAAGATTATCTTTCCCCACACACACATTTCCCTCCACCCTTGCTTTATATATTCAAAGGGATTGACAGCCAGGTTAGTTTGCTCTATTTAGGTGTCCCACAGAAGACCAATAAGGTTAGTCACAGCCTTTGGCAGGTGTACCTCAGAACCCTTCTCTGCAGGAGCGTGGAAGTTCAAGGAGATAGCAGGTAGCTCACTGAGCACAGCAGGTTCAGTGGGTCTCTGTGGAATTCTCAGTCCTCTTGGCAGCCAGAGGGGGATGGAGCCAAATGTGGTTTGGGAATGGAGCCAAGAGCACTGGTTGTAAGAAAGACAGGCAGGAAATGTGAGTGGAGACCTGGAGCTGGAGACACTTAGGAAATGGTTTTAGAGTAGTGTCCAGAAAGTGATCAACTGAAGAATAGGCCTGTTGTCTGCCCAGTTGACAGAGCTCCTCTGTAGTTCCTGTCTAAGAGAGGAATTTAGACATTTTTTTTGCTTGAGAGTTTTTGACTTTTGATATGTCCCCCTTGTCCTCAGGTTGACATCGTCTTGGCTCTTAGGTGTCTAGATGACAACCTCGGGTCTCTGGGAGACAAAGGGACTTCCCAACTCAGATGACTTATGTCAGGATTAGTCTCCAGAGGAATGAAGAAGGGGCTGGGAGAAATTCACCTCAAAGTAGATAGATGCGACCTTAGACATCAGAGCTGCACCTTTTATAGAATGGTAAAGCTAGATTGGAGGAGATGAGATTCCTCCAGCCTGTTGGAGATCTCTCTTAAAAGGCCTCTGTCAACGCCCTTACCCTTAGGCACCAGGAACAGTTACTGATCAGGTAGCTAACCACATTCCTGAGATCGCTGGGGTTACCACCTCACCACCCACATCCTGTCTTTGTGGGACTTAGCTTGAAATAATATATAGAGAGAGTCCATAGAATCCTTTTATCAGGTGAGCAGTCACTTTGTCCAACTCTTGGAGGAAGTGGCCAGGACCACCAATACCATGTTCTTGGAGTCATATGCCTGCTTAGTCAAGTCACCTGTGGCCAGGACTTCATTAATTCAGATCTTTCCTATAATGTACAGCCTCTCCTATTTCCCATTTTTGGAAAACCTTAACAACTTACTTTCTGCTTTAAATCTATGTCTTTTGGCCCTGTAACAGCTAGGCCTGTGGGATATCATCTTTTCATTAGTCTAGAATAGGTATCTTGAGTCCCAACCAAGACTTTTCTCTGGATCTGGAGATTAGATGGAGAGTTGGTTTAGTTTAGTATCTGGTATTGGCTTCACCTTTCTCCCAGGAGTTCAGTAGAGTGAATGCCCTGAAAAAGGAAGGCATGAGACCATACCCCCAAGCACCAGGTCAGTTTCCAACCCCTTCATTTTATCTGACTCCCTTGCTTCCTTTTCCAGGAACCTGGAGAGGCGTGGCTGGACCAAGACCTCCCCCGATGTGAGCAGTTTTCCTCCTCCCCCCCACCACCTATTGCCACCACGCCAGGGAACGTCCTCAAGCCCTGGCCTTCAGGGAAGAGGTAACAGGAGCCCAGAGCCGAGACCATGTGACGGCGCTGGCCCTCGCCACCGCCGTCCCCCTCACCCTGGCCCCAGGCCCGGCACCATGATGTTCCGAGACCAAGTGGGCATCCTCGCTGGCTGGTTCAAGGGCTGGAATGAGTGTGAACAGACAGTGGCCCTGCTCTCACTTCTGAAGCGGGTCACCCGCACCCAGGCCCGCTTCCTGCAGCTCTGCCTGGAGCACTCCCTGGCAGACTGCAGTGACATCCACCTCCTGGAGTCAGAGGCCAACAGTGCTGGTAAGTCTCCATCCACAGAGATGGAAACAAGAGGGAGACTTGGAACAGGAATAGATATCAGATGGCTGAGGTAGCCTACCCAACAATGGTGCTAAGAAATGTAGGTTCTAGACTTGTAGGTGGGTGGGGACTCCCTGACCTCCCAAGTTATCATCATGGGTCTCCTGCCATGGTGTCCTCAGGAGTGAAATGGAGGACTCCTGCGGGAGGGCAGTACAGATTGTAGCAAAGGAAGGATCACAAAGAGTGCCTTGTCTGGATGGCTGAAAGGAACAGACTAAAGTCATTACCTATGAGAGGAGGATTGACAGTGACGAAAAATGATTTGACTTTGGATGATGGGTATACAACATAATCAACAGTACATAAGGTATAGTTTACCTGAAACCTATGTACTCTTTTTTTTTTTAACATGGGGGGGCAGACAGACAAGAAGGGAGTCTACGGCCATACCACCCTGAACGCGCCCGATCTTGTTAGACAAGAAGGGAGAGAGATGGAGAGAGATGAGAAGCATCAACTCATAGTTGCAGCACCTTAGTTGTTCATTGATTACATTTTCATACCTGCCTTGACTGGGGGCTCCAGCTGAGCCAGTGACCTTGGGCTTCAAGCCAGAGACCTTGGGCTTAAGCCAGTGACCTTGGGGTCATACCTATGATCCCATGCTCAAGCCAGCAACCCCACACTCAAGCCGGATGAGCCCATGCTCAAGCTGGTGACCTCAGGGTTTCGAACCTGGGTTCTCTGCATCCCAGGCCAACATGCTGTTCACTGCACCACTGCCTGGTCAGGCTATACCTGTGTACTCTTGTTGATCAGTGTCACCCTGTTAAAATTAATTTTCTAAATAAAATGAAAAAGAAAAAGGGGGATTGAAGGTGAGAATTCATTTTGCAAGCTCCAGGTATCAAAGCTGGGAGGGTACTTTAGAACTCTTCCAAACTGCCTGACCAGGTGGTGGCGCAATGGATAGAGCATCGGACTGGGATGCAGAAGACCCAGGTTCGAGACCCTGAGGTCGCCAGCTTGAGCGCGGGCTCATCTGGTTTGAGCAAAAGCTCACTAGCTTGGACCCAAGGTCACTGGCTCAAGCAAGGGGTCACTTGGTCTGCTGAAGGCCCACGGTCAAGGCACATATGAGAAAGCAATCAGTGAACAACTAAGGTGTTGCAGTGCGCAACGAAAAACTAATGATTGATACTTCTCATCTCTCTGTTCCTGTCTGTCTGTCCCTGTCTATCCATCTCTCTGACTCCTCTCTCTCTCTCTGTCTCAAAAAAAAAAAAAAAACCTCTTTCAGACTTACAAAGTCATCTTATAATATCCTTAACCTCCTAATGGTAAGTTGGACTTAAAGCATAAACAGCTTCCATAGAGTTTTGAATTTAGGTGTAGTCCATATCAGATCTCATATCACTCAGCAGAGGTGCTCTGTGTCCTATGAGATTGGCATCGGATGGATAAGCCAGGTTTCTCTAGAACCTCTCCCGAGGGCCCTGGGCATAAACAGGAGTTAAGCCAGAGAACCATCTGAAGAGGCTCTACTGAAGCCATTCTGGCCTTTTGGGACCCCACAGGCCTGGGTGGAGATCCGATGTCCTTGGACACAGGTAGAAGAGATGGAGGCCAGAGAAGAGGTCAAGTCATATACACCTGAATGTGGGCCTGGGTTTGGGTGACCCACTAGCTAGCGTTACCATATAAAGTGTGTTTAGACCCTTTCCACCTTCTTCCCCATAATAATTCACACTTAGCCAAGTACTGGCTTTACTTGTATAGTATCTTCAGAAGCGGTGTTCTTTGGTGACTCTAAAGTCAGACTGTCTAGGTTTAAGTCCCAGTTCTGTCACTTGCCATATAACCAAGTAACAACCTTTCAAAGCCTTGGTTTCCTTGTTTTATAGGATGATATTTGTGCTTACCTTCTAGGGTGGTTATAACCCTGAGACTAGGTGCCTGGCAGGTAGTCAACACTCCATAAATGTCAGTTGGTGTTTTTACTGTCAGTAACTTTAGTCCTCAAAACAACCCCATGAGATAGATACTGTCATTATCCCCATTATATAGGTGAGGGAATAAGTGTGGGCTGCTAGGACTGGGATCAAGGGAGCCACAGAGCTATCTGGCTTCCCTTATCTCCCCAGGCCCACATGTCTTTATGTTACCCAATTTTTATGTACAATTCACTGAAGCACAATGATTGTAGGAAAGGATGGTTCCTCGGGCCAGGAATTACACCAACTTAAGTCCCACTCTGGTGACAGTAAGCAGTAATAATCCAGCTTGACTGTAGCAGGTTTAGAGCTCAGCCATTTGACACCCATCCCTTCCTCCCCACCAGGGAAGACTCCCCTCTGCTCTAGTGTCAGGGATGGGAGTTTCATGGTTGTAATATGGCTCTGCCCCAAAAGCCGGGTTCCTCTGAGGCAGGCCAGTGTCTTACACAGCTTGTGAGGAACACTGGGTGCCAATATTGGCTATTTATCAGATTTACCATAGCTTATTACTGTTTACTTATTAGAGCACTTTTATTTTTTGCCTTTGTTTTCAAAACTTGTAAAAGCAAACCATATGAAAGGTGAAAAATGAGGTCCCCCTTCCAGACTTCCACGTTCCCAGTTTCTGTATATTTTGTGAAATATGTGCATATATAAGCACATCCATATTCTCCCTCCAGCTTTTTCGTTGTTTTGTTTTAACACATAGAACACTGCATATTAACCATCTTGCTTTTTTTACTTAAGAACTTGAAAAACATTTCACATTTAGCAAATATATGTATACCTCATCATTATTAATGGCTGCTTAGTAGTAAGACTACAGAACACTTAGTAGAGCCCTACCTGTGTATCAAGTAGTGCATTGCCTTTATTGCTCAATAAACCCTCACAACAGCTTTGTGAGGTAGATCTTACTATTTCCTCATTTTTCAGATGAAGAGACTGAGGTCTGGAGAAGTTTAGTGACTTGCCCGGAGTCATACAACTGGGTGGAGGTAGAGCTGGAATTTGACTTTAGAACTCTTCATCTTAACCAGTGGTCTCTACCTCATGCTATGTTCGGCCTTACTCTTTTTCTTCTTTTTTCTTTTTCTTTTTTTTAAAGAGAGAGAGACAGGAGGGGAGAGAGATGAGAAGCATTAACTCGTAGTTGCATCACTTTGGTTGTTCATTGATTTCTTCTCATACATGCCTTGACCAGGGGACTCAAGCCAAGCCAGCAGCCACGTGCCCAAGCTGATGAGCCTGCACTCAAGCCGGCAACCTCGGGGTTTCAAGCCTGAAACCTCAGCATCCCAGGTTGATGCTCTGTCCACTGTACCACCACTAGTCATGCATTACTTTTTTTTTAATTGATTTTAGAGAGAGAGAAAGAGAAACATCGATTTGTTGTTCTATTTATGCATTCATTGCTTGATCCTTGTATGTGCTCTGAGTGGGGATCAACCCCACAATCTTGGCATAATAGGACAGTGCTCTAACCAACTGAACTACACAGCCAGAGCTCTGGCCTTACTCTTATAAGCAGTGCTGCAGTGCACTACTTTAAGCATCTCTAGGATAAATTCCTAGAATTCTGTGGGACTTCTAGTTTGAAGTTATGAGCATTTACAGTATTTGTTGTCACATTGTCCTTAAAAGACATAATATACTTATACAAAGAACCTGAGGCCCATCCAGAATGTTTTGCATTGGTATGTTGGAGGTAATACGTAGCTAGGGTTGAGATTGCTGTGGAACAATTGACTAATGAATGAATATATGACTCAAGGTTTTTATCCTAAGTCCCATGTCAGTTGGTGAGACTATAACAAGCTGATACTTATATAAATGGAGAAGTAGGGAAAACTTAGAATGAAAAAGAGAGGGAGGACCATGGTATGTGCCAGAGAGTCAGCAGGAAGCCTGCCAGGATTAGAGCAAAGCATGAGTAGAGAGAAATTGAGTAGAGTCTTGAATGCCTCTTTCCTAATAAACTGGGGGCTCTAAGACGAAGGAGGTCTGTGTCTCCTGACACGTTCCCACCCTCAAGTAGAACAGCCTCCCTGCCTCATGAAAGAAGCTGTGTGCATCCTCTGTTATTCCTCCTGTGTTCATGTGACCTTCCCATTCCCTGTGTTTCCCATACT
This sequence comes from Saccopteryx bilineata, assembly GCF_036850765.1. Classification (NCBI taxonomy): domain Eukaryota; kingdom Metazoa; phylum Chordata; class Mammalia; order Chiroptera; family Emballonuridae; genus Saccopteryx; species Saccopteryx bilineata. The sequence goes on from NC_089498.1 coordinate 45,773,854, forward strand.
TATATCATTGGCAGAATCACCTGCTGGGGGAGCAGGTGACTATCAAAATCCAGATTCCTGGACCTTTTACCTGGACCCACTAAGTTAGAATTCTGAGTGTATGGGACTGGGAACAATTACCCAGGTTCTTCTACCGACCAGGCAGTTTGAAAGATGATGCCCTGCTGGATGATTTATTTGTCATGGACAAATGAGAATAGGGATCAGAACACCTCGGACTTCCAGATTCAGTTCTGCCACTAACACCTCCTGAGACCTGAGCCATCCCCACCCCTCTTGGGCCTGAGAGTCCATCTAGACAGTGAAAGGGTTATTATACTCTCCCAGTATCTTTTGAGATCTGAAAGAATGCGCCAAAGAGTGCAGAGTTACAAATGCATATTACTTTGTTTGGGGGCCCAGCACAAATTTTTTTTTCTTGTGACAGAAACAGAGAAACAGGAAGGGAGAGAGATAGAAGCATCAATTCTTTGTTGCGGCACCTTAGTTGTTCATTGATTGCTTTCTCTATGAACCTTGACAGGGAGCTACAGCAGACCAAGTGACCCCTTGCTCAAGCTAGCGACCTCACAGTTTTGAACCTGGGTCCTCTGTGTCGCAGTCCCATGCTCTATCCACTGCACCATTGCCTGGTTTGGTGCAGCACAGTTTTGTTTTCAAGATTTTATTTATTTTTTAGAGAGTGGAGAGAGAGGAAGAGGGAAAGAAAGGGGAAAGAAGCAAGAAGCAACTCATAGTTGCTTTTTTTTTTTTTTTTGCATTTTTCTGAAGCTGGAAACAGGGAGAGACAGTCAGACAGACTCCCGCATGCGCCCGACCGGGATCCACCCGGCACGCCCACCAGGGGGCGATGCTCTGCCCATCCTGGGCGTCGCCATGTTGCAACCCTCCTGGGTGTCGCCATGTTGCGACCAGAGCCACTCTAGCGCCTGGGGCAGAGGCCACAGAGCCATCCCCAGCGCCCGGGCCATCTTTGCTCCAATGGAGCCTTGGCTGCGGGAGGGGAAGAGAGAGACAGAGAAGAAGGCGCGGCGGAGGGGTGGAGAAGCAAATGGGCGCTTCTCCTATGTGCCCTGGCCGGGAATCGAACCCGGGTCCTCCGCACGCTAGGCCGACGCTCTACCGCTGAGCCAACCGGCCAGGGCCTAATAGTTGCTTCTTGTATGTACCTTGACCAGGCAAGCCCAGGGCCTTGAACCAGCGACCTCAGCATTCCAGGTCAATGCTTTATCCACTGCAACACCACAGATCAGGCCAGCACATTCTTCTAAAGCAATAATTCTTTCTTTTGTCCCCACCAAGATGTGCACCTACCTCACAAATCAGATCTTGAGTTTATAGTATCCACCAATTCTCTGATAAAAGCTTCCTATTACAGAGTCTGAAGGGCTGAATCCCCTTCAGGCCAGCAGGACTGAATGGTGAGGCAGGTCCTCTTCTTTCTGGGTTTATATTTGTCTAACACACCCAACTCTGCATCCTCCTCCTGTTTTCCCAGGGAGATCCTGGGTTCAAGTTTGGGTTTAGATCAGAGCTGCCCAGCTGCCCTTTAGAAAGGGCAGGGAATGCATAGGACTTGATCTAGGTAAGTGGGTCCTAACTCTGGCTTCATGTCAGAATCACCCAGGCTCTATTAAATGAACCTGAGGCCCGGGTTCTATCCCCAGAGATTCTGGTGTGTTTTAAGCTCCCTAGCTGGCCTTTGTGTGCACCCAGTGGAGAACCACTTGTCTTGATGCTGACGCTCATTCTAGATGGGCCCAGAGAGGTGATAAGGCAGGGGTCCCCAAACTTTTTACTCAGGGGGCCAGTTCACTGTCCCTCAGACCGTTGGAGGGCCACCACATACAGTGCTCCTCTCACTGACCACCAATGAAAGAGGTGCCCCTTCTGGAAGTGCGGTGGGGGCCAGATAAATGGCCTCAGGGGGCCGCAGTTTGGGGACACCTGTTAGGGGTACTGTCATGGGGGCTGTGGAAGGAGGCTCTGGTCTGGGCTGTCTCTTCCTCTCATGCAACTGGGAAGTTCCACAGCTCAGGCAGCCAGTGTTGGTTTCATGGAAGCAGAATCTGAGACAACACCCTGGAGCAAGCAAGGAGAGGCTCCAAGTTTTCCCTTGTCATCTCTGTTTCTTCTCCCAGTGCTCTCTTCCCTGCCTTGACTTATAACAGTTATTCTGTCTCTCATTTCCCCTGATGCTGACTTGGACCAGAAGGATGGGGCCAAGGAAGCTGAAATCCCCTTCCCTCCCTGGTCCTATACCTTCCTGGGCCACATTTCCTGCATTTCTTTCCTCCTCCTGTCCTCTGAGTCAGACTCACTGTATCCAGCAGGTTTAAGCCCCTCCCTTTCTGGCTCACTGGATCTGGGTGGAGAAACTGAGGTCAGGAGGGGGCCATGGCTGAATGAGTCACTAGAGCTCAACTCTGAGATGCCTCCACCCTCCCCTTTCAAGTTCTACTGACACAGTTTATCAAAAATGTGGGTCCCTGGCCTCCCCCATGTTTGTGTGAGCTGGAGTGAGGCAGAGAAGGACATGTTTAGAGCCGAACCCCAGTCCCTTTAACTGGTACCTGAGGCTGCATGATTGTTGCAACAGCCCCACACATAAAAATGAGTTTGCTGTTGTGGCACTGTTTAAGATATATTTGGCTCCTGTGATTTGCCAGGACCCAGGGTCATGACCTACTTAGCTCTTGTCACCTGGCCAAGAAGGGCACTCATATGTAGTCAATCTTGTCTTCTCCATGCCTGTGAAGTTCAGGTTTACAGCTTAGCGAGAAGCAGCAGTTGGCATCACGGCATTCCTTAGTCCCCATCCCCATCTGCCCACCTCCAGAATTTTATCATTGCTTGTTTTGCTTCTAGCTCAGTAGAACCAGAGACGCGTGTGTTTTGGTAAATGACCGCATGAAATTCCCCATCCCTGTTGGGAATCTTAAGAGGGAGACTCAGATGTGCCCTCCTATGTGAATTGCTCCCTTTAACCCTGAAACAGCATGGGCTGCAGATCTTCAACCAGGAACAATAACGGTTCAAATGCGTGGAGCATTTAACATGTGTTAGATGCTGTACACAATTGTCTGGCTAAATTTTTACCACAATTCCATGATAAAGGGAATTTTACTACCCCCATTAAACAGAAAAGGAGACCAAGGTCCAGAGAGGTTAACAGACTTGCCTATAATTAAGTTGACCTAGTACATGGGGCCAGAGCTGGATTTTTCCTTTTCTTTCTGTTTTTCTTGGAGGGGAGGGGTAGAGCTGGATTTTTTTAATCCAAGCAAGTTTGCTTGTTTGCTCTTACTCAGTATACTCTGCTAGGACACAAGACAGGGTAACCTGAGGTCAGAGAATCCTAGAGAGAGCACATTATATATACATAGACACCACTACCTTCCAGGGGGCCATCTGGGTCCAATTGTGCAGGTATTCATTGGGCCCCTGCTGTGCCTTAACACTGGCCAGACTTTTCTGATCTGGGCAGGAAATGAGAAGTTCCATCACTACCCATCAGCAGCAGCCCCAGCTGAGCTCACCCCAAGGGGCCTGAGGCTACGCAAATTCCTTGGACCAGTTCCAGTGTTCACTGATGCTTCCCAGTCATGGGAGGCCCCTCCTCCCCAACACACCACCACAGAGACACATGAACACATTTCCCTGGGGTCAGCCTCCATTTGTCCAAAACCACTTTTCCCTTTCTCCACAGTAGAACAAGGTCTTTCATTGAGCTCAACCCTTGAGGCTGTTCTGTCACGTCCCCTGGCAGTACCAGAGGAGAATCTGTGTCCCTTACCCTTGGGGTCCTGGCAGTACCCTGGGTTGGGGGAGGGACTAGACAAGGCTTCTGTCTGTCCCAGATACTTCTGGCTACCCTGAAGGCCTAAACAACAGCATTTGAGAACATCAGGGTAGGGCTGAAAGGGTAGGCTGACTGCTAGAGAAGGAAAAAACACCAATCTTTGAGTCACATACTGAGTGCTTACTGTGGGAAGATTTTGTTAGGTGCTTTCCATTGTCTCCCTAAATCCTCTCGACAGCCCTATAATCCCTCTTTTACAGAGAAGGAAGCATATTGCCCATACAGCTGCATGACACAGCTAGGATGCAAGTCCTTGACTTTCTGTTCCTATTTTGATTTAACACAGTGAAAATAGGAACGAAAAGCTAAAGGACTAAGTCAGGGAAATGAGGTATCAGGGGGTTCCTTCCCATGTAATCCAGTACCAGATGGAGGTGGGAGGGTAGGAAAAGTGAAGGTTCCCTTAAGTCAGGAATGCCGGTCTCACCTTGGGAAGATCTTGAGATATGAAGATGACTTAAGAGACAGCTTTGTGGTCATGGGAGCAGGTTTAAGAGAAGAAACAGCCTGACCTGTGGTGGCGCAGTGGATAAAGCGTCGACCTGGAAATGCTGAGGTCGCCGGTTCAAAACCCTGGGCTTGCCTGGTCAAGGCACATATGGGAGTTGATGGTTCCAGCTCCTCCCCCCTGTCTCTCTCTCCTCTCTCTCTCCTCTCTAAAATGAATAAATAAAATAAAATAAAATAAAAAAAGAGAAGAAACAAATAGAGAGGATGAGGTTTCACAGCCTGGAGTGGCAGGTCCTGAAGGGGATATGGAAAGCCAGGGACAGGGAAGAAGAGACCTGTCATTGGAGAGATAGTAGAGGATTGTGGATAAAGTTCCTCCCAATTCTGGAGGGAAACAGCCCTGGGTTTAGATCTTGGCTCTGTCATTTTAGGGAAGTGACTTCACCTCTCCATATCTATTTTCTCATCTATAAGATGAGGATGCTAAAACAGGGTTGGGATGAAAATGAAAAACAACCATGTTTTTAACACAGTGTCTGGCACATAGTAAATGCTTAGTTACTACTGTTATACAGTACAGTAGTACCCCCATTATGTGTGGTTTTGCTTTTCATGGTTTTAATTACCCATAGTCAAACGTCCAAAAATATTAAATGGAAAATTCCAGAAATAATTCATAAATTTTAAATTGTGTGCCATTCTGAGTAGCATGATGAAATCTCACACCATCCCACTCCATCCCACCTGGGATGTTAATCATCCGTTTGTCCAGCATATCCACATTGTATATGCTACCCTCCCACAAGTCAGTTAGTAACCATCCTAGAGTTATCAGATTGGTTATCATATATTTTAGGAGAGAGAGACCATATTCACATAACTTTTATTACAATATAGTATTAAAATTTTGTTCTTAGTTATTGTATGTATGTATGGAGGAGAAATAGTATATGTAGTACCATCTGTGGTTTCAGACATCAGCTGGGGATCTTGGAACATATTCCCAGTGGATAAGGTGGGAGGCTACTGTATTACTATTCTGTTTTGGTCAGTACTATGGACATAACATGAATTGATGACTCTGAATAAATGGACAAATCCCTGGGCACTTCAACAAAGGTTCTCTAGGAAGTTTGGTGCAGAGAGGCCCAGGCCAAGAAAAGGTGCAGTTATATATGGCCAAAAGTTGGGAGTTGTGTGTGAGTTTTTTCATAGAGCTACAGATTTAAGCAGAATTAGGAGTTCATGCGAATTCCTAGGCCATAATTTCTAAGCAGGTCATTAAAAAAGAGGTTCAAAAGGGTTTTTGTGCAAGGCTCCCAGTGGCCAGGTGTCAGCCTATAGTGCGGGCAGAGGAGAACAGAGATCCTTGGAATTTAAGCCCTAAGGATGTTATGTTGAGACACTGTCAGATGCAGAGGGATCTAGATCAGAGCCCACTTAAAATCCAGGTGCCTAGGCCCTGGCCGGTTGGCTTAGTGGTAGAGCATCGGCCTGGCGTGCAGAAGGCCCGGGTTCGATTCCCAGCCAGGGCACACAGGAGAAGCGCCCATCTGCTTCTCCACCCCTCCCCCTCTCCTTCCTCTCTCTCTCTTCCCCTCCCACCAAGGCTCCATTGGAGCAAAGATGGCCCGGGCACTGGGGATGGCTCCTTGGCCTCTGCCCCAGGCGCTAGAGTGGCTCTGGTCACAACAGAACAACGCCCCGGAGGGGCAGAGCATCGCTCCCTGGTGGGCGTGCCAGGTGGATCCCGGTCAGGCGCATGCGGGAGTCTGTCTGACTGTCTCTCCCCATTTCCAGCTTCAGAAAAATACAAAAAAAAAAAAAAAAATCCAGGTGCCTAGAATTTGAGGCTCTCCTTTATTATATACATGCCCATCCCCAGCCTCTCTGTTTCCTGTGCCTGGAATTGACTTGTGCCAACTGGGTATTTGAAAGGAAGGAACCATGGTAAGATAAAATAACTGATACTAGATATTGCTAATGTTTACTGAGGACTTACTACTCTGTGCTATGGCCTCAATTCATAGCAGCCATGCCACATAAGAATGATTCTGAGCCCCAATTTTATAGATAAAGTACAACTCAGTGAAGTGGTCACCTTTGCCCAGAGTCCTATATTCATTAAGTGGGAGAGAAGGGACCTAAGCCATGTCTCTCCCTTTTTCATTACCTATCCCTTGGAGTCCTAGCTTTGTCTGTTAGAGACAGCTCCTTTGTCCGTTTCCAGGACCTTGCCAGTAGCCCAATGGCTCATTTCTCAGACCCACCTTGTTAAATGTTTGCAAATTGTTACCTTGGCTGCAGGTATTAGCTCAGTTGCCCGAGAGTGAGAGCAAACTTGATCCCAGTCCTTGATCATTATGTATTTTTTCAAGTATTGGTATTCTTTGTCCCTTTTCTTTGCCCTGTCAGCATTACTCCCATCCTCTACTTTATTAAGCTAGTCGTGGAAGGAGTAACAGGGTTTTCAAGGACAGTCAAATCTATAGCAGTTCATCCCAAAACATCCTTTATATAGTTAGCCTGGGTCCTTATTCTTAGGGGGCTACCTTCTGGGTCAAGAGGGGAAACCTGGCTCATCTCCACAGGACAAACTTGGGCCCTCGGATCGTGGAATTTGGAGGAGACATCACCAGATCACTATTCATGAAGTAGCCAAAAAAGGCTTCCCAGAGGAAGGCAAGTTTTGGCAGTCATAAAAGACATAGAATTTGGCCCTGGCTGGTTGCTCAGTGGATAGAGTGTTGGCCCATCGTGGTTTGGTCCCCAGGCAGGGCACACAGGAGAAGCGACCATCTGCTTCTCTTCTCCCTCTCCCCCTTCTCTCTCTCTCTCCCCCTCTCACAGCCAGTGGCTAGATTGGTTCTAACATTGGCCCCTGGCACTGAACACAGCTCTGGTGGTCCAATCAATGGCCTTGGGCACTAAGGATAGCTTGATTGATTCATGTGTCGGCCCCAGATGGGAGTTGCTGGGTGGGTTCTGCTCGGTGCCTGCACAAGTCTGTCTCTATCTCCCCTCCTCACATTTCAAAAAAAAAAAAAGAGAGCCTGACCTGTGGTGGCACAGTAGATAAAGCGTCAACCTGGAAACGCTGAGGTTGCCGGTTCAAAACCCTGGGCTTGCCTGGTCAAGGCACATATGAGAGTTGATGCTTCCTACTCCTTCCCCCTTCTCTCTCTCCTCTCTCTCTAAAAATGAATAAATAAAAATAAAAAATTAAAAATTAAAAAATTAAAAAAAGAGAGACATAGAATTTGGATAGGAGGAAGGAGATTGTTATAGGCTAAGGCCTTGAATCGTAGCCTGAGCAGAAGCTTAGGTGAATGTGGCATGCAGAGAGACCCAGGGAAGATGGGGATATCCTGAGCTGAGACTTTATCTGGAGGAATAGGAGGTAGGGAGTGCCCTGGAAATAATGGTGATGTTAGTAGGAGTTCTTGAACTTAAGTCTGTAGGTGCTGGTTACCTCTGTAACTTCCTGGTCAGGTACCTGAGATTCGAGTTGCTTTAGGAAGGTAAATTTACCTGGGTTTATGGAACAGGTTGGAGGGGGGAAATATAGTGGCAGAGAGACCAATTATACAAGAGCAAGCATTTATTAAATGTGTTCTATATGCCAGGTCACTTTCCATTTTTTATTAGCTCATTGAATCTCAAAGCAACACTAAAGTGAGTACTATATTTATTTCCAAAATTTTTCAGGTGAGGAAATCAGTACTAGTGAGTGAGGTTCAAGATGACATTCCCAAAGTCACTAGGTAGTAAGTTGGGGGGTGTCCTCACTGTGATTTTAGACCCCAGGCTTTTACTCATTGTCCCTTGTAATCAGGAAGGAGGCTGTTTGGGTAGGGAGAATGGATAGGGGCCCTGAAGATAGAGCAAGAAGAGTAGGCCCTGGAGATAGCAGAAGTAGCTCAGATCAGATTCCAGAGTAGCAAATTGGGCTGATTGAGAGCTACAGCAGGCTTTTGAAAGTATGAGTGATGAAACCAGGAAAAATTATTTGAAAGCAGGGTGAGCACCTGTATAAGTGGGGGTCACGAAAGAAGGGAAAAGAGATCGGAGGTGAGAAAGCAGGCTATAGGCACTTCCGGGTTTAAGGAACTCACTGCCTTGGCTCCCCTGACATTCTCTCTTGTCTTTGTCTCCTCTGCAGCAGTTGTCAGCCAGTGGCAGCAGGAGTCCAAAGAGAAGGTGGTGTCTCTCCTGCTGTCCCACCTGCCCCTGCTTCAGCCACGCAACACGGAGGCCAAGTCGGAATACATGAGGCTGCTGCAGAAAGTGCTGGCCTACTCAATTGAGAGCAATGCCTTCATTGAGGAGAGCCGCCAGCTGCTCTCTTATGCCCTTATCCACCCAGCCACCACATTGGAAGACCGCAACTCACTGGCCCTCTGGCTGAGCCATCTGGAAGAGCGGCTGGCTAGCGGCTTTCGCACCCGGCCTGAGCCCACTTACCACTCACAACAGGGCTCAGATGAGTGGGGTGGGCCTGCAGAGCTGGGCCCTGGGGAGGCAGGGCCAGGCTGGCAAGACAAGCCACCCCGGGAAAATGGACACATGCCCTTCCACCCACCCAGCTCAGTGCCACCAGTCATCAACAGTATTGGGAGCAGCGCAAATGCAGGTGATGGGGTAGTGGGTCCCAGGAGGCCATGCCTAATTGAAAAGGGACAGACTGGGCTCTCTCTTTACTTACTCTGTGGCCCTGGGCAAGTCACATAACCTCTCTGGGCCTCACCTTACAAGGCAGTGTAGAGGTTGTAAACTGGCATTCCCAGAGCTATCTCTGACTGACAAACTCAACAAAACTTTGGTTTTGTTTGTTTTGTTTTTAAATAAATTTGATAATATAAGGAATCAGGAATTTGTTTCCTAAAAATCCACCTTTTAACTTCTCTGACAGTTCAAGGCCTATATTCCTGGTGGCAACAGTAAGATGGAATTTAATATTGGTCACCCCTTTTACACCCTTTACAAGTGTCCAAGTCAGCCTCTGCCTCTATCAGCCTACTCCACACCCCCTCCCCCTTTGGGCATATCTGATACCTGCCTGGTTTCTGAAGGCATTAAGTTAATGACTTTAATTTGAGCCCCTTCTAGCTCAAACAGTCGCTATTTTTGTATATGGCTTGGCTAAAAGTGCTGTTTTTGAAAAATCTGTTTCCAAGCCTGTTCACATAAGCTGTAATGCAGGCTGCTGTGCATTCGTAATAGCAACATTGCTGAGCATTGACTGTGCTTCATACCTTTTTTTTTTAGAAAATTAAACAGGCTAACATGCTCAATAAGGGTACATAGGTTTCAGGTAAACATTTCTGTAGCATTTGAACTGTTGATTATGTTGTGTATGCATCACCCAAAGTCAAATCATTTTCTGTCACCTTACATTTGTTCCTCTTTATACTCTTCCCCCCCACACCCCTTCCTCATACAAGCACTTTTTACTATGATCTCATTTAATCATCACAAACTTATAATTAGACCATTCCACAAATGAGGACACTGAGACTTAAGAGGTGAAGTCATGTTTTCAAGGTCACACACAGAATAAGTGGTGGAACTGGCCAAGGTTCAGACCCAGGAAGTCTGCCACTAGAGCCTGCCTCTGACCACTACACTGCCCTCAAACTAAGTGGCTGTGAAGGGGCTCTCTTACTAAGCACCCTGGAGGCTGGGGTGAGCAGGTATTCCAGTGAGTTTTTTAAATGAACAGGATAATAGAATGATGTCTCTAAAGCTTGGTAAAGTGACATGCCTGACTCAAGGCAAGAGGTTTCTAAGATTTATCCATGTGGTGGCCTCCTTTGATGGGCACTGGTTAAATAAAGTAGGCCTGGAAGGAGTGGCAGTGAAATGTCATCCATGCCAGTGTGTGGGGTGAACCCTGGCTCTCTGGTGCCCAGCTGTATGGGCCTAATAGACATCAGTTACTACCCTGAGCCTTTTTCTTCTCCAGTTAAATATGTATCTCCTGTTTGCCTGCCTCCCTCCTATGTGCTGGCGAGAATCAGGGAAGAGAGGGGACATTGCTGGGAACTCTTGCAACCCTAGGTATTCTCTAGTCTCAGAGCATGACAATTTCTGGGTCCAGGTTGGGAGGATATATTAATAGTGATAATTCTCATTAAAATATATTGAGTGTTGCCTGACCAGGAGGTGACGCAGTGGATAGAGCGTAGGACTGGGATGCAGAGGACCCAGGTTCGAGACCCCTAGGTCGCCAGCTTAAGCACGGGCTCATCTGGTTTGAGCAAAGCTCACCAGCTTGGACCCAAGGTCGCTGGCTTGAGCAAGGGTTTACTCGGTCTGCTGAAGGCCCATGGTCAAGGCACATATGAGAAAACAATCAATGAATAACTAAAGTGTCGCAACGAAAAACTGATGATTGATGCTTCTCATCTCTTTCCGTTCCTGTCTGTCCCTATCTATCCCTCTCTCTGATTCTTTCTCTGTCTCTGTAAAAAAAAAAAAAAAAAAAAAAATACTCGCCTGTCTCTGTAAAAAAATATATATATATATTTTAAATATATATATTTATATAAAATATATATTTAAAATATATATATATATTAAGTGTTTAGTTTTTGCTTAGAGCTGTTCTAAGAACTTTATACCAATACATTCATTGGCTGTCACAGAAAAATCACTTGTCCATGGTGTGTAGCCAGAATTTAAATCCAAGCAGTCTGGCTCCACTGCTCATACTCTTAACTACTGTGCTATATTGCCTCCATCTAAAAGTGACCCTCCCAAAGATGCTCAGACCTCATCAATAAGAGGGTCCCCATATATTTCTTCTTCTCCACAACAAAGACTGCAACTATTGCAGGACTAAGCTGGAACAGTGTTGGTTGGGAGTTTGAAGAAGAGAAAAAGGAATTGGGCATTCCAGAGAGAGGGCACAGCATAAATTGAAGGCAGTAGGGTGGCAAATTGGAGAAGACAATATGCAGACATGTCTGGCAGGGCTGGAGAGGTTCAAGGATTTAAATGAGTAATAGTAATAGCAAATATGTGTGTTTACCTTGTATCTGCCCTTGTGCCAAGGACTTCACATTGAAATGGAGGCCGGAGGGCAGATGAAATGATTTGTCCAGGATCATGTAGTTAGTAGGTGGCAGAGCCAAGATTAAAACTCAAATCTGCCTTTGCTCCCAAATCTCAGCATATTAGGGCCACATTGTGGGGAGCCTTGAAGGATAGAATGACTTTTCAATTTCAAGCAGTTGTAGGAAACAGGAAACCATTAAAATTTTTTTGAGTAGAGAGCAAGGGTTGGCTTGTAAGGGCAGGCACGGTAGGTTTGAGGTACTGCCAAAGACAGACCAGGGTTTCTTGGAGAGAGTGAGGTCCTGGATCTCTGACGAGCATTCCTGTTTTTATAGTTCTCATGCTGTGGTCAGCCTCCACCCCAGTGTGGGGCTAAGCAGGGCTCCTCAGAAACTGCACAATCATTCCAATCAGTATAATTTCCTGCCCTGTCAGCCTTGCCTGCCTCCTTGGCTGAGAAGGGAGGGAGGAGGAGGCCAGAGGCACCAAGACAGGCGGATAAAGACCTATATTGAGGGTTCAAAGTGTGCCATCTTCTGGAAGCACAGAGGCTTGAAAAGAGCCCTAAACAGAGGACCTCAGAGGTCATGGGCAGGGATAAAGGCTGGCCTTAAGGAGTGGGCCAGTGTACTGCCCTTTTCTTTCTCTCAGGTGACTTCCTGGCTAGGAGCATAGATACTGTCACAGGTAAGGAAAGGTGGTTTGGGGCTATAAAAAGCTGGTGTTAATGGAGCGCTGGCAGGAATCCCATCCTTTCCATCAGAAATAAGGTTCTTCTGCTTCTGCCTCTGTCTCTGCCTCCCATTTCTCTGGGAACTGGGACAGAGGGCTTCAGTTCCCTGGGCCTCAGTGTTCTCACCTACCAAGAATGAGGCCTTTGGCTTTGTTTCTTTTCTTTTTCTTGTATATGGGGTACTCCGATTCCCTGTGTTGAGTTCAGAGGCCTTGTTAGCACCCTTAGGATCATGAGTGCCCTCCTTTTGACCTTTAGGAAACTTTGAGGGCTTCTGATTTTGGTCCCTTGGCTCCTGGTCCTGGGAATGCAGAAATGATTGGTCAAGGTTACCATCCTATATAATCCCAGAGTCCAGTGCTAGAGAGATAGGTTAGTGAAGAGGGCAGTAAGTGCTTGGTCTGAGGCAGTAGCAGCTCAGGGATCCAGCGAATACAAAGGAATGAGTCCCAGAAGAGGGAATGCTAAGGAAGGAGAGAAAGTTGAAGTGGCTGGCAAATGAGAATGGAGGAGTGGTGAGCTAGGCAGAGGAGTATCATATGTAAAGAAAGGTCTGCCCTGACTGGCGGTGACGCAGTGGATAGAGCTTTGGACTGGGATGTGGAGGACCCAGGTTCGAGACCCCGAGGTCGCCAGCTTGAGCGAGGCCTCATCTGGTTTGAGCAAAAGCTCACCAGCTTCTTTGAGCCCAAGGTCGCTGGCTCAAGCAAGGGGTTACTCTGTCTGCTGAAGGCCCACGGTCAGGACACGTATGAGAAAGCAATCAATGAACAATTAAGGTGTTGCAATGCACAACGAAAAGCTGATAATTGATGCTTCTCATCTCTCCGTTCCTGTCTGTCCCTGTCCCTCTCTCTGACTCTCTCTCTGTCTCTGAAAAAAAAAAAAGAAAGGTCTGGAAACTGTTGGAGCCTGTCCTGTCCTGAGAATGGTAAAAAGTCAAGTTGGATTCCTCTTCCTACCTCAGGAATGGGATGGATGGAGGGAGAGTATGCAATTTCCTGTGTAAGAGGACCTGGATTCTCCCTGATTTGGGCGTAGTCCAGGAAAAATTTGTGAGAGGTGGCGAAGCGCAAGGACAGGGATGTTGAGAGAGCAATTTATTTCGTGCATTTACTTTATAAGTACTTCTGAAGAAAACCCTCTTGGGCTCCACTGTAATTACAGAGGGTACAAAGATATCAAGGACAGGACAGGTCCTTGCTGTCACAGATCTATTGAATCAGAGGCATATAGTTAATAAGTAAAACAAATAACTAGAGATTATTTCAGGTTGTGTTACGTATTTTAAGAAAGATAAGACAGTGTATTAAGATTGAGTAACAGGATTGGCGGGGACAGCTACTTCTTATTGAGGGTTCGGGGAAGGCCTTGGGATAGGTGACACTTGCTGAGATGAGACCTGAGGGAGCCAACTGCTAAGATCAGGAAGACAAGAAAGAGCAAGTGCAAAAGTCCTGAGGCTGGAACAAGCCAGTGTTTCAGGAACAAATGTGGGTAGGGGGCAAAGGCTAGAAAGGTTTGATTCGGCCCTGGCCGGTTGGCTCAGCGATAGAGCGTCGGCCTAGCGTGCGGAGGACCCGGGTTCGATTTCCGGCCAGGGCACATAGGAGAAGCGCCCGTTTGCTTCTCCACCCCTCTGCCGCGCTCTCCTCTCTGTCTCTCTCTTCCCCTCCCGCAGCCAAGGCTCCATTGGAGCAAAGATGGCCTGGGCGCTGGGGATGGCTCTGTGGCCTCTGCCTCAGGCACTAGAGTGGCTCTGGTCGCAATATGGCGACGCCCAGGATGGGCAGAGCACCGCCCCTGGTGGGCGTGCCGGGTGGATCCCGGTCGGGCGCATGCGGGAGTCTGTCTGACTGTCTCTCCCTGTTTCCAGCTTCAGAAAAATGAAAAAAAAAAAAAAAAAAAAGAAAGGTTTGATTCAAAGAATGAATGGGGAATGATAGGTCAGAGATGAGTAGGGCCCAGGTCCTACAGCCTTGCAGTGGTGTGTGTGAAAGAGTTTGAATTTTATTCTCAGCATGAAGGGAAGCCACAGGTGAGATTTAAGCAGGGACTGACTTGGTCAGATTTGCATTTTTAGAAGGATCAGTATGGCTGCTATGAGATGAATGGAGTATAGGAGGCAAGAAACCAGTGGGAAGGCTATGGCAATAATTCCAGTTAGGAATGCCATTGACTCAGACCAGGGTGCTAGCAGAGGAAGTATGTAGAAAGGTTCAGAGAAGTAGCTCATAGTTTGCTGATGGGTTGGGTATGAAGGGTGAGAGAACAAGCAGTATCTGGTAGGCAATACCCCTCAGATGCCAGGATTTCTTCTTCTTATGGGATCCTGGGGCTGAGCTGCCATACATGGCAGTGCCTGGGGCATGTGGTCTCCTGTGTCCAGATCTTCAAGCCTGACTTTTTGCTTCTCTTCCCCTCTGGCCAGGTCTCCCCTGCCAAATCCACCCCAGCCCGCTGAAGCGCTCCATGTCGCTCATTCCCACGAGCCCCCAGGTTCCTGGTGAGTGGCCGAATCAAGAAGAGCTTGGGGCCCGGGCTGCTTTCACCACACCCGACCACGCACCCCTCTCGCCCCAGAGCAGCGTGGCCTCCTCTGGAAGTGAGCAGACGGAGGAACAGGGCTCCAGCCGGAACACTTTCCAGGAGGATGGCAGTGGCATGAAAGGTACAACATGGGAGGGCAGCACTAGGATCCTCCTCCAGAGGCTCCTGTGAAGTGAAGAGGACACCCTGCCTATCTCATCCACCCAACCTTCAGTTTCCCTTCCCTTGCAGAAAAAGGGATAAGTCTGAGGGGAGTAGACGTCTGTGCCCTTAGGGTTCAGACTGATACTGGTCTGATGGGGAAGAAGCCTTACCCCCAGACACCCATCTGATAAAGCCAGGCCCTGGCTGGATAACTCAATTGGTTAGTGCATTGTCCTGATACACCAAGGTTGTGGGTTTGATCCTCAGTGAGAGCACATATGAGAATTGACCAGTGAATGCATAAATAAGTGGAAAAACAAATCAGTGTTTCTCTCCTTCTCCACCCTCCCCCTCCCCCTCCCTCTCCCTCCCCCTCCCTCCCCCCTCCCTGTCCCCCTCTCCCTCCCTCCTCCCCTTACCCTTCACCTCCCCCTCCCTCTCTACCTCCCCCCTCCCCCTCCCCTTCTCTCTTTCCTCCTTCCCCCTCTCCCTCCCTCTCTCCCCTCCCTCTCTCTCCCCCTCCCTCTCCTTCTCCCTTTCCCCTCCCCCTCCCCTTACCCTTCACCTCCCCCTCCCTCTCTACCTCCCCCCTCCCCTCCCCTTCTTTCCTCCCTCCCCTCCCTCCCCCTCCCCCTCCCTCTCCTCCCCCTCCTCCTCCCCCTCCCCTCACCCTTCACCTCCCCCTCCCTCTCTACCTCCCTCTCCCCCTCTCTCTCTACCTCCCTCTCCCCCTCCCTCTCCCTCTCCCCCTCCCTCCTCCCCTCTCCCTCTCCCCCTCCCTCCTCCCCTCACCCTTCACCTCTCCTCCCTCCCCCTCCCCTCCCTCTCCTTCTCTCATTCTTCCCTCCCTCCCTCTCTCCCTCCCTCTCCCTTTCCCTCCCCCTCCCTTTCTCTCTCAAATCAATAAATTAAAAAATAAAAAGAAAGCCAGCTCTAGGAGGAAGTGCAGAGCTAGGCAAAGGAGGTGGAGGGATAGAGGGGGGGGAAAGGACAAAATAAAAACTTTCAGACATGGATAACAGTGTGATGATTGTCAGGAAGGAAGGATAAATAATGATGGACAAAGACTTAATTTGGGGGAGGGTTGAACACAGTGCAGTGTACAGAAATGTGTTGTGGAGCTGGGAACCTAAAATCTGTATGATTATGCTAAGTAGTGTCACCATAATGCAATTTTTTTAAAAACTTAAATTTTTACTTAAAAAAGAAAAAGTAGGCCTGACCTGTGGTGGCGCAGTGGATCAAGCGTTGATCTGGAACACTGAGGTCGCCGGTTCAAAACCCTGGGCTTGCCTGGTCAAGGCACATATGGGAGTTGATGTTTCCTGCTCCTCCCCCCCTACTCTTTCTCTCTCTCTCTTCTCTAAAATGAATAAATAAATAAAAATAATTAAATAAAAAAGATTAGAGCAGAAATAAATGACATATAATCTAAAAATTTAAAAGAAAAAGTAAAGAAATCTATGACACAGATAATTGATGGAACAGACTCATCTTATATCCTTCCTCCTTTTCCACAGATGTGCCCTCATGGCTCAAGAGTCTCCGCTTGCACAAGTATGCGGCCCTCTTCTCACAGATGAGCTATGAGGAGATGATGACACTGACTGAGCAGCACCTTGAATCTCAGGTAAAGCTCAGGGGATCATCAGGGTAGATTTGGAAGCAGTACCATTTATTTTTTTCCAAGTGAGAGGAGGGGCCTGACCTGTGGTGATACAGTGGATAAAGCTTTGACCTGCAATGCTGAGGTCACTGGTTCAAAACCTCTGACTTGCCTGATCTAGGCACATATGGGAGTTGATGCTTCCTGCTCCTCCCCCCCCCCCGTCTCTGTCTGTCTCTCTCCCCTTTCTAAAATGAATAATTTTTAAAAAAAAAAAATTTAAAAGAAAATAAAGTAAAAGGAGGGGAGATAGTGATGCAGACTTCCACATGCACCCCAACCAGAATCCACCTGGCAACCTGATGTGGGCCAATGCTCAAGTACCAAACTATTTTTAGCACTTAAGGCTAAAACACTTGGACCAACAGAGCCATCCTCAGTGCCCGGGGTCATGCCCAAACCAGTTGAGCCACTGGCTGTGGGAGGGACGGGGGGGGGGGGGGGAGAGGGAGGGGAAGAGAAGCAGATGGTCTCTTCTCCTGTGTGCCCTGACTGGGAATCAAACCCAGGATGTCGTACACTGGGCGATCCTCTATCCTCTGAGCCACTTGCCAGGGATGGCAGTACCATTTTGACACTGCCCTTGTGGCCTGAGCCTCCTCCATCTTTTGGGCACCCTAAGTACCTCAACCTCCCATTTCTAGCTTCCTTCCCCTTCTGCCCTACCACAGAATGTCACCAAAGGTGCCCGCCACAAGATAGCCCTGAGCATCCAGAAGCTGCGTGAGAGGCAGAGTGTCCTCAAGTCTCTGGAAAAGGTGAGGACCTGGTATCCCCATCTCCAAGGTCAGCTGGCTTCCCATTGATACTTGTAGACTGAAGGCTCTGGGTCATCCTTGCTATCCATGTGGCCTCCCCTCAGGCCCTCCCCAACCCTCAGGTCTGACCTTCAGGAGCCCCAGCCTTAGGGAGCCAGACTCTGGGGATCAAGTGCAAGTTGGATCACAGGGCTGACTTGTCTGTGGCCAAGAGACTCCCCTCCCTGTCTGTCCTGATGTGTGTCCCTAGACTGTCTGTTGACTCAACCTCTCCCCTTTCATTTTTTCATTTCTGACTAGTCTTTCTGGTAGAGTATAGAGTGTCTCCCTGGGTTCTCTCCATTTGGTTCGTTTCTCATCTACTCACTCATTTTCCATATCTGCCTCGTATTGCATTCCTTTTCCCCTTTTCCTACCAGTTGCCTTCTGGTTTTTTCTCCCCTTAGTATCATGGTTCAGATTTCTGCATCCGAATCTGGTTCCATATTTGGTGGGACCTTAAGGCACAACAGGATTAGATCACCTTCTCCTGAGCTCCGTGGGACTCCACCTTGAAGGGGGAAGAGGGAATACGTGTGTACAAATGTGTACATATATTATGTGGGCTTGTGGTACTTTTACCTGCCTTCTCTATATGCTGGAACCCAGGGTTCCACCAGGCACTCTCCAGGCCCTGTCTGACCCCATTTGTGTAGTCATTCTACATAGATGTGGGGTCAGTATGTGACCCCAGCCATGTCTCTCCACCCAGGATGTGCTGGAAGGAGGAAACCTGAGAAGCGCTCTGCAGGAGCTACAGCAGATCATCATCACACCCATCAAAGCCTACAGTGTCCTCCAGGCCACTGTAGCCGCTGCCACCCCCACCACCCCTACTGCCAAGGATGGAGGCAGGGGGGAACCACTGCTGCCAAGTGCTGAACCTCCTCTGGCTCATCCCAGCACAGACAAGGGTACTGAGGCCAAGGACCCTCCATCTGCAGAGAGCTACCCCCCTCCACCAGCTCCAGTTCCCACTGATGGCAGTGAGCCAGCCCCAGCTCCCGTCGCCGACGGAGACATCCCCAGCCAGTTTACACGGGTGATGGGCAAAGGTAAGACCACCCAGGGCCCAGCAGGAAGTTTTGGGACAGAGAGCTAAGTGAACCTAGGCATTAGGAGTCAAATTCAAGTTAAATGGTAGAATCATAGCTTTTTAAAGCACCCTAGGGTCTAGAGTACCACAAAAAGTGACTTGAGACTGAGGTGGCAAGGCTCCTGTCCTTAGGTTTGTTCAGGCTGGGGGTGGGAGACAGCCCTTACCCTCAAAATGTCTCTATCCTGTGAAAGACAGAACAGTATGTCAGTGGAAACTGTGTACAGTAAAGAGTGAACAGATAAGGAGAATTCATTGGTTCTCTCAAAGGTGACTGAAGTCTGTGGGATGGGTATGGTGAAGCTCTTAAAGAGCTTTTCTAAAGCAGCATGACATAGACTTTGCACTTGGGTCTACATCTTTTTAGCTATGTTACCTGGGACAAGTGACTCAACCTCTCTGAGCCGCAGATTCCTCAAGCGAAAAATGCCCGTTGATAAAATTCCTTAAGAGTTAAAAGGAGCCTGACTAGATGGTGGTGCAGTGGATAGAGTGTCAGACTGGGATGCTGAGGACCCAAGTTCAAAACGCCGAGGTTGTCGGCTTGAGTGCGGGTTCACCAGCTTGAGTGTGGGGTCGCTGGCTTGAGCATGGAATCATAGACATGGCGCAATGGTTGATGGCTTGAAACCCAAAGTCGCTGGCCTGAGCAAGGGGTCACTCATTCTGCTGTAGCCTCTCGATCAAGGCACATATGAAAAAGCAATCTATGAACAACTAAGGAGCTGCAACGAAGAATTTGTGCTTTTCATCTCTCTCCCTTCCTATCTGTCCCTCTCTGTCTCTGTCGCGCGCGCATGCGCGCGCGCGCACACACACACACACACACACACACAGTTTTAAAAAAGGCCTGTCCAGGCAGTGATGCTGTGGATAGAGAGTCAGACTGGGACACAGAGGACCCAGGTTTGAAACCCCAAGGTCCCGGCTTGAGCATAGGATCATAGACATGACCCCTTGGTCGCTAACTTGAGCCCAAAGATCGCTGGCTTGAAGCCCAAGGTTGCTAGCTTGAGCCCAAGGTCTCTGGCTTGAGCAAGGGGTCACTGGCTTGACTGGAGCCCCCGGTCAAGGCACATGTGAAAAGCAATCAATGAACAACTAAGGTGCCACAACTATGAGTTGATGCTTATTTCTTTTTCTGTCTCCACACACATCTCCCTCCCTCACTCCCCCCCCCCCCCCGCTAAAAAAAAGAAAGACAAAAGAAAAGATGTCATTGACTTCATATCTGCCTTACGCCAGGCACTGTGCTGGGCACTATATATTTACATGGTAAGTCAGATAAGTCTTAGCACATAGCTAGTACTAATCCAGTCTGTTTTCTGTCCCTCCTTCTGTGGCAGAGGGCATGCTGGGGGCTAACCTCCCATCCTTTCCTATGTCCCCCAGTGTGCACCCAGCTGCTGGTGTCCCGACCAGACGAGGAGAACATCACCAGTTACCTCCAGCTCATCGAAAAGTGCCTGACTCATGAGGTGAGAACTTCCCTAGAGCTCCCAAGGAGTGATAGGCAACCCCATCACCCTCAGAACCAACCATTTCTCATACCCACCTCTCTAGCACTCATCTCACCACCTACTGGCCCTCAGCATCCCAGTAAAGGCCACCTTTACTGGCCCCTCATGTTAAGCCTGGTTTCTTGTACCATCTTCTCCTCCTTCACAGCTCTCATCACAGTTAATGACCACATGTGTATCTTCTCTTCAGCTAAACTGTTAGCTCCGTGTGCAGTCATTTCTGCATCCCAGCATTGCCTGGCACAGAGCAGGCAGTTGATAAATATTTGAGCAAATGAACAGAAGGTAGATCTGAAAGAAGCACCCCCTCCCTGCTTTACTTTCCTAATTCTAGGCTTTCACGGAGACACAGAAGAAACGGCTGCTGTCCTGGAAACAACAAGTCCTGAAGCTCCTCCGGACCTTTCCGCGCAAAGCTGCACTAGAGATGCAGAACTACCGGCAGCAGAAAGGGTAGGCAGGCAGCCTAGGCATGCAGGCCCTTCCCCCATAGGCCCTTGCTGGTTGTTAGTTAGTGCTTAGAGGGGCAATTGCATTATGGGTAGGAATCCAGTAGGACTCATTCAATCACTGGGTGACTTATACACATCGCCCAGTGAAGACTTTTCCGGAAGAAAATCAGGATGTTCTTACCATGAGAATAGGCTGCTGAGCTGGCAAAAAAGAGCCCGTATCTTGATAGTAGGCACCTTGCCTGTCCCTTGTTCTCTTCACCTGTGTTGTTCTCTTCAGCTGTGTACAGAGGGCTCTGAAGTCCCTTCTCACCCCAAACAAATAACAGAAATGTCACACTTTAGTATTGAAGTTAGAACTGCTTTGTTCCTATTCTGAGGGTACCCTTGGGAAGGAGGAGACAGAATGTGTGAAGCAGGTACTTGAAAAGGGAATCTTTGCTCAGAGAAGTTCTGTGTTCTGTCCTACTTGTTGGAGTTGTATGGGGAGGTGAGGAAGAGTAGACAAATGGGTCTTTTCACCCAAACTGACACCCTGCCTTCTGCTCTCTCACAGCTGGGCGTTTGGCTCCAACTCACTTCCCATAGCTGGCTCTGTGGGGATGGGGGTAGCCCGGCGGACCCAGCGGCAGTTCCCAATGCCTCCCCGGGCCCTCCCACCCAGCAGAATGGGCCTTCTGAGCCCCTCAGGCATTGGGGGCATCTCCCCCAGACATGCCCTCACCAGCCCCAGCCTTGGGGGCCAGAGCCGACAGGTGAGCTGATGGAAATAGAGGGTCTGGTACTTCTGGGGTTGGGCTGGTGGTGCCTGGGATGTGTGTGTCTATATCTTTGTATCTGCGCCTGACTTATAGGGGAAGGGGCTCCTTTACCAGCTCCACCTCTCCTAGGCTTGGGCCTCTTCCCCACTCACCCACTTTCTCTTTCCCCATGCCCTTTGTAGAACCTGTGGTTTGCCAACCCTGGAGGTAGCAACAGCATGCCCAGCCAGAGCCGTAGCTCTGTGCAGCGCACCCACTCACTCCCAGTCCATTCGTCGCCCCAGGCCATTCTCATGTTCCCTCCAGGTAAAGTGCCCCAGCCCTTGGGAACCTGCCTCCACAAAACCCTTAGCTGACCTTTATCTTCCCTCTGTGTCTCATAAGCTCGAACATCTCTCCCCATCCTTGCCATCACTCTGCACCCATCTCTCTTCATCATGGGTTTTCCTGTGCTTTTCCGCAGCCCCATTTCAATTTTCTCTCTCAGGTTCTGCCTTCCTTTCTCTAGCTTCTCTCACCCCTTTCTTCCACTCCTGCATGTCCACATCTCTCCTTCCTTATGTCATAATTTTGATATACATGTTGGACTCTGTCACATCTTTATAGAGGATCACTAAATACCCAATTTGGAAGGGGTTAAGGGGGTGAGAGTCAAAGCAGTGAGGCTTCTATGGCGGGGAGTCCTGCCTATCAGTCCACAGGCATTCTTTCAGATGATTAGGCTGGAAACATTAGTTTTTGGATCATATTTTACATTAAAGGGTGTTTGAGGTGGAAGGACTGTTTTCCCTGTACTCACAGACCAGCCCAGAACTAAGAGATCAAAGTGAAGGCAAAGGGTAGAAAAGCATTAGCCCTACCTTGCTCAGTAAGGATGACTTCTCCACCCTGTGCCAGGCCCATTGCTGGGCACCAAGGCTGCAGAGGCAGATAAAGCTAATTGGGAATGGCTGCCTCTGGAGAGCTCTCAGATATGCAGGTGACCCTAAACTCTTCCTGTCGTAAACTGCCAAATCAGGAGGGATTCTTAATTTATGAAATAATGTGGACTGACTGCCATTTGTTGAAGGCAGAAGACCCGTTTGTCATGTTCATCCTAGCAGAGGGTTTGGCATCTATAAATGATATTAAAGACTGGATGGAGGAACTACAGGAGCAAAAAATAAAAATTCTTTTTACCAGTATGCCGAGTGCTGGGCTGTTTGTCAAACAGTTTACTGCACTGTCAAGTCCTGTCTGATGATCAAGTCACAAATCTGAGACTCAAAGAGGTAACTTGCCCAAGGTCAGAAAATTATTTTTGTTAAGGTGGTCTGACATGGCCTGAGCTCAGATTCAGAGGAGATATAATGAAAGGTGAAGCTGGATGGAGGTGGAAGCAGGGTCTTCTAAATCCAGGTAAAGAACTCGATTTCCTCCCAGCAGCAGTGACAAGCCCAGGAAGGGTTTTAAGCAGTGTGGGTTGGGTATAAGTCAGCCCAGAGAGAGGGGCTTCTCCCAAACTCCAGAACAGAAAGCCCTCTTGAGAAGTGGTTTGAGGACAAGCCCTGTGGCTACTGTCCTGATTTGCCCTGTCTGTGTGGCCTGCCCAGACAAATCTAGCCCAGAAGAACAAGTCCAAGAGGGGAGGGGAAGAGTTCTAATTAAGCTTCTGCACTAAGTACAGAGCAGGTCATCGGGGAGCATAGGGCCTCCCAGCACCAACAGCAGATGCCCAAGCTGTGCCCAAGGCAGCATGCTGAGTGTGTCCAAAATAGTCACAGCTTTTATGGCCTCCAGGTAGCTTCCTCAGCTTCACATCACCTCCTCTGTCTGTAGTTCAGTCTTTCTCTGCATTGGCCAAGCCTCTGCCCTTGACACATCTGCCAGACACACCGACGCCTATCTCCTTCATCTCTGCCCAGTCACACCTTCCATCCTATGTGTGTCTGTCTCATGTGTTCTGTTTCTCTGTCTCCCTCCCCCTCCCTTTCCCATTTCTCTCCCAGCTGCTCCCCAATGCCAGCTTGTCCTGTCCTTTGTCTTCCTAGTTCTACTCTCCACCTCAGTCCAGCCCTTACTACCTCCACTCTCCTCTGTCCCATACAGACTGTCCGGTCCCTGGGCCTGACCTGGAGATCAATCCCACTTTGGAGTCTCTGTGTCTGAGCATGACAGAACACGCCTTGGGTGGTGAGCATTTCCTCTTTCCCTGACCCAGCTCCCACCTACCCAGCAGCGTCTCCACCTCTGAACTGAACAACTCAGAGTCATCCTGAGGGTCCCTTGGGGAGGTCAACTTCAGGGAGGGCCTGACTGGGATGGCAGGCTACATGAGCATCTTCTCTCAAACCTCCCATCAGCTCCTGATCTTCCTCCCTTCCTCCCTTTCTTACCACAGATGGGACAGACAAAACTTCTACCATCTGACGGGACCCACAGCCCAGCGCACCCATAGGCTCCCTGGGCGGCGGGCGGGGACCAACTTCCAACGGGCTTCCCTGCGACAGCGAGAGGGTGGGCTGGCTCAGCTATACATTCTAATATTTTTCTACTCTGTCATCCTTTTACCTTTTAACATTGGCACATGCCTTGCTCACTCCCAGGCCCATCAGGGGATCTCTGCTGAGAGACCCAGGGAGGTAGGGGGTAGCCAGAATAAAGGGGCAGGAACTGGCCAGCCTGCCTGCCCTCTCCTTTCTTCCCTCATCTCCCACCTGCCCCCATCCCACCCCTGCCTCCTCAGACCACTAACTACCTGCCCCCCCAAGGGAGCAGCTTCCCCCAGAGACTCACTGATCCACTATCTTGGGGGCCTGCTCAGAATTACCTGACATTTGGGGAGACAAGTGGGGTAGATAACCTGCTCTCCTAAATGTTATCTTGAGAGGCGCTAAGGAGAAGGCAGGTGCGGAGAGGGATCTCTCTCCTTGCCACCTTCTTCTCCTTCCCCATTCCCATCATTCCCCAGATACAGGAGCCACACTCTTCTCACTCACCTCCTTTTGCCCGTTTATCAAAGGTTCTCTACAATTAATTTCTTAGGCCTATTTAAGTACATATTTATATAGTTCTTAACGGTTTTTCTCTGATCATTCCCTCTCATTTTTAGAATCCCCAGGTCTCTCTCTGAGCCAAGAAAGTGGCAGGGGGAACCTGAATTTTACAAGAGGAGAGGGGCAGAGCCCCCTCCTCTAGACCCCCTAGCCCTTCCCCACTTCCCCGCAGCCCTGGCTCCCCAGATGCAGAGGTTGAAGGTGAGGAGCCAGGATAGCCAGTGGTCAGGAAGTCTGTTGCCTTAACATCCCCCTCCCTTACCAACATATACTCCTTTCCACTCCCAAGTCTGGTTGCTGAAAGACTTTGGGGGTAAGGAATAAGGGAAAGGGGATTGTTTGGTTTTTGGTTTCTTTCCCCATCCCCTTTTCTTTCAGCCTTCCCCCACTCCCCATTATGTCATGACCTCATTAAGTGGAACACTATATCATAACCCAGAGATTTGTCCCAGCCCCAGAAGTCATACAGACCCTATGGTCCTTGATCCTACTGTGGGGTTGTGCTGGGCCCAGGTGGAGGCAGGGGATTTGGGGGTTCAGGATTTGGGGAAGCCAGGGCCCCCTATTCCAACCCCACTTTCCCCTCAGTCCTCCCCTCCCCCGCACACACACTGGGACATTCTCAAGCTTTTCACACCGAAAAGGGAAAAAATGTTATTTTTAGATACATTTTATGAATAACTTTTGTTATGAATATGGCTGGTAACCATTGTGTATGTATTAAAAGATAAAATGTTGGGAAAAAAATTTTAAAACCACCACCCCTCCCCACATTCTGACCATATTCCCCTGATCTTATCCCAGCCCTCCTGGTCTGGACCTCTCTCAGCTCTGAGCCCAGGGAGGGGAGAAAGCCAGCAGGTGGTATAGCCCTGGGGATCTGCCCCAGGTCCCCTCCTCCTCTCCCAGTGCCGGGCTGGGTGGGGTGTCAGGTTTATTTATGTACCTCTTGCACACTCATCAACCTATGCAAGTCCCCTACCCCGGCCCCTCCATGTTTCTGTGCCTTTGCTCATTCCCCTCAAACTCCCAGGGCTTCTCCAGTTCCCCTCCCATTAGCCCGGGGAAGTGGGATGGACAAGGGGCCACCTCGTTTGGAATCAGCAGGGTGTCCCTCTTATAGGACCCTCACTGCCTCTCAGCCAGTCCCATCTTGTTCACCACCCATCGGGGTGAGCTGGCTCTGCCTGGCACTGGGAGGTGGTGAGGGACACCCACACACATCCACACACACACACACAATGGGAGGCAAGAGCTCTCACCCCCCCACACCTGACCAGAGTGTGCAGGACGCAGGCGGCCCCACTCTGATGGGCAGGACCCTGACTCTCTCCAGCTCCAGTCCCTCCGCCATGATTTCACCCTCCCTTCTATCCCAGCCCCACTGGCAGAATCAGCTTTGAGTAACTATTACAGTTTTTTTCTCGCTGTTGAAGATTTATTTGTTGGGAGTTTCACTTGTTTAATGGTCTGGGCTTATTTTGGAAAAAAAGAAAACAAAAACAAAAAAAGGATTCTGACCTTTGTTATGCTACATTTCATTGAAAATCTAATGGTCCTGACTCTGTGGCCTTTGCTTTTATGCCTGAAGCTGAAGCCACTGAGCACCTGGGGTAAGGGTGGGAGGAAAGGATGGGGTGAAAGGGGGTAGGTATAGGCAGAATGAGACTATAAGGCCTGAGAAGGGAAATAAGAGAAGCTGGCTTTATTAACAGTAAAGATTTGGAAGGAGGGGAGGAAAACAAAGTGAAAGGTTTGCAAATACACCATAGAAAAGTGCCTTCCTGCTCATAATAATCATGTCTGTGCCAGCCCTGAAAGGACTCAGTCACTGTCACTGTCAGCTTCGCTAGAATCAGAAGCTGCAGCCTCACTGCCATCCTCCCGGGCTGAGTGCTCACTGCCACTAGGAAAGGGACTGGCGCTGCGGCTGGGGCTGGGGCTGCTTCGCTGCCCACCCCCATCGCTGCCACTCTCTGAATCATTGTCACTGCCATGGGCCCTTCCTCTGTCCTCATCATCAGAGTCAGCGTCCTCTGAATCCGCATCACTGCCGAAGATCTCCTCTTTGTCCCGGGCAGCTCGAGCCTCGTCCTCACTGCTCTCATCCTCGCCGCTACCACTCTTGTCACTTGCTTCATCCCTGTCACCCTCTTCTCGTTCACTCTCACTGCCCGAGCGCTCGTCCTCACTGCCTTCTTTCTCACTGCTGCTGCCCTTCTCTCGCTCCTCATCTGTGAGGGAACAGAAACAGAAAGGAGTGAGACTCAGTTTCCCACCCCCCCAAGGGCTCCCAGGGTTTGGCCTATGAAGCTTTACCTGAGCCCCCAGCTTCCTTTTCTGTATCCATTTCCTCCTCTTCTTCCTCCTCGGGTTCGTGGTTCTCCAGCTGAGCCTTCCGTGCCTCCTGGGAAGCAGCAGGGTTAAGGGGAAGAGAAGGTATTCTGTCAGGCTTCTGTTTCGTTCCCCACCCCCCACCACACTACCCATGGGTGTCCTGAGCCAGTGATGCTTGTTACCTGGGCTTCTAATTCCTTCTCATTCATGTCCCGGTGTTTGACCACAAGCAGGGCATTGGTACCCGACTGAACCCCAGCCTTGGCCCTGCGCTTACTCAGGCGGACCCTGCAGAGGACGAGTGGGGGGAGGAGTGTGGAAGATGCAGTTAAAAACCCCCAGTGGTTAGCCCAGAACAGACCAGGATATATACAGATTGAATAAGGGAAACTAAACTCTGGTTTGGAGCAGGGGAGGGGAAGGATAATAGCTCCCAAGATACCAGTTTGATTGCCCTGCACTTTATAATAGTTTTTTTAATATGAATCAGTTACCAACACTTACAAACACAGAATCTAGATTTCTGGTTTTTGGAAAAGAATAAATGGCCTCATTGTGCCTTTTTGCCTCCTACAGTCTATCAACAATGGGTTAGAGTCCTTTGCTGGGCTGGGTTATGTTGTCCCCTGGAAGTTGCCAAGAGATCTAGGTCACCCAGACCCTACTAGTGCACTATACCTTCTTTCACATTTCCTGTCTGACTTATGGGATCAGAATTTGTAATCTTGGCCCTGGCTGTGGCTCAGTGGATAAGAGCGTTGGCCCGGCATACAGACATCCCAGGTTCAATTCCCACTCAGGGAAAAATGAAAAAAAAAAATTTCCCAGTCAGGACACATAGGAGAGGCAACCATCTGCTTCTCTCCCACGTCCCTGTCCCCCTTCTCCCACAGTCAGTGGCTCAATAGGTTTGATAATGGCCCCAGGTGCTAAGGAGAGCTCAGTTGGTCTGAGTACACCAGACTCAGGCACTAAAAATAGCTTGGTACTCAAGCATCAGCCTTAAATGGGGTTGACAAGTGGATCCCTGTCAGGGCGCATGTGGGAGTCTGCCTATCTCCCCTCCTCTCACCTAAAAAAAAAAAAAAAATTGTAATCTCTGCTTTAAATAGAATTCAAGGCAGATTGATATATAATCCCATATTTTGGCTATGTTTACTTCCACATGCAGTCTGTTAATATTGGGAAACTGAAACTTGGCTGTCTACACTATTCAAAAGGTCTAAATATCTCCAGTATTACATAAAGATTTTTTCTGTGGCTGCTTGTGTTAGAAACAAGTCTATCCCACATGCATGAGCAGGTTTCTGCTGCTCTTGCTTACAAATGCATGTGACAAACCCTTAGGTACAAATGTGGCACATCCCAGGGTCTTGACCCTGAAGCACAGACCCAGGCTAATCTGAGATAGAAATGTGTGCTGAGTACCTGGTCTCCAACTCATTGTAGTAAACTCCATCACCCTCTCGGAAGATGAAAAAGTAGTTTTCCTCATAACCTTTGCTAGCCTTGTTCTTCACGTTCCAATTGTATTCCCGAGCAATCTTGTAGTCATACCTAAGGATGAGGGCCACAAAGTTAGCCCCATTTCTTCCCTCAGAGAATAGGAGACACACTTCTCAATCCCCAAAACCTAACTCCAACCCACGCACACATCATCTGGTGCATAATCCATCTCCTCCTCCTGATCCCGCTTTCGTTTCTTCAGTGTCTCCTCTACAGGCAGGAAGTAGGCCACAAACTGATTCCCTTCCTCATCCATCATGCCCCTGGGTGGGGAAGGAGGAGAAGCAGTGATAAGTGAGGACAAAGGGCAATGAGAAATAGCCTAAGGTTGGCAGCAGGGCCACTTACCTGATCATGGCCTGAGACATCATCTCCAATGCAGCTGCGCCACTTGTGTCCTTGGGGGCTGGGTCTGAGTCAAAGATTACCTGAGCGCATGGATTAATCCACATCTAGGGGGTGGAGGGCACTGGAGTTAGAAGTGAAATGGCAAAGATGGCAGTCTAGTCCCCTCTGCCTCCTGTTCTAGAACTGACCTTAAAGTCTGGGAAGACAGGCATGACTTCCACTGGTGTCACTCGGGGCTTGCTATAATGCTGGGAAATCTGGCAGGAACAAAAATGAGGAGGATGAAGAGCTCTGGAGCCACCCCTTTTTCTGCCTTTCCCTATCTCAGTCCCCCAATTACCGATTTCTGGGCATCCTCAAAAGTCTTCTCAATGGCTGTAATCTGGCTATCCCTGTCTTTGTATATTTCTTCCTCCGTGAACTGCTGTTTCACAGAAACCCCAATCCTACCAGTGAAGAGAAAGGCCTTTAGGGACCACTGGACACACCCAAAATTTCTACCTTCCCACTCCTACCCACCACAACTTACTTGACCTCAGGCTTCTCATTGGAGATGCCATAACGGTTGAACTCAGTGGAGATGTACTCTGTCTTCCGCATCCATGGCACTA
The DNA here is from genome assembly GCF_036850765.1 of Saccopteryx bilineata. Taxonomy (NCBI): domain Eukaryota; kingdom Metazoa; phylum Chordata; class Mammalia; order Chiroptera; family Emballonuridae; genus Saccopteryx; species Saccopteryx bilineata. The sequence continues at coordinate 45,802,781 of NC_089498.1, forward strand.
CCTTTGCATGCTGCTGAGATCTAGAGTGGAGGATCAGGCACTTCAGGACCCTACCACCATCCTTCCATTGGAGCCAGTCCCTAGTCCCCACTAAGCAAACACTTACCTTTTGGAGCTAGTGGGGGCCTGAATCTCCTCTTCCAGAAGCTTCTCATCAGCTGGATCTAAAAGTACTAAAGGAGAGCAAAGGAGCAAGAAGACCATGATGGAGGCCCCAGCCTGGCCTCTGCTAGCCTAAAGCAGGCCCTCTCTGCCTCCCTACATACCACTGGGGTCAATGCGGTAGGTGTCAGGGTTGATGAGGTCGATGGTGACCCCCAGATCTGGCTCAGTCAGAAGATCATGTTTGTGCTGTTTCTCCAAGGAAGTTGCCTTATACTGGACAAACCTGGGTAGGGAAACATGCCCATTATGGTTTCTTGATTCCAGCTTTACCCCTCACTTCCCCACTTCACAGAGGCTAAACTCCAAGGAGGAACTCAGAGCAGAGTGTCCCCCATGTTGGAATCTGATGGCCCATTCTCCACTGGGAAGAGACCTGGACACAGCTTGCTTATTAATTTTAGTCACCCACTTCTATAGAATGAGCTAGGTACTATTCTCTGGAGCTCATGCTCTGAGTGTTTCCCATTCCCAATCTTAGTCTCACCTGTTCTGGTCGAAGGGGTAGGTAATGAACTTGGGGTCGAAGGGGATGTCAGGGAGGCTGTTGCAATACTTGACTCGGCAGACCACTCCAGATCTGGGAACACAATGGCTCATTTTAAAAACTACAACACAGCAAGTCCTAAAACAACATCAATAACCTAAAATGTGGAGGGGGGAGTAAAATGGTAGTGCTTGTAAGTATTTGAGTTAAAGTGACTACCAGCTTAAAATAGACAGCTAATGATACCCATAAACTTCATGGTAATTACAAACAAAAACCTACAAAAGATATATAAATAAAAAGAAAGCGCAACGCAGGCCAGGTGATTCAGTGGATCAAGTGTCAACCTGGGGTGCCAGAGGTCACGGATTCAGCCCCTAATCAGGGCACATACAGGAAGCAATCTGTGTACACAACTAAACGGAACAACTAAGTAAAATGAGTTGATGTTTCTCTCTCTCAAATCAATGGCAAAAATTTTGTAAAGAGAGAAAGGGATCCCCAAAAAATGCTACAGAAAACCAGCAAACCACAAGAGAAGAAAGAAACAGAAGAACTATAAAAACAACTAAAACAGCCCTGGCTGGATAGTCTGGTTAGTGAGAGTGTCTTCCGGCTCCGCAAAAGTTGCTGGTTTTATCTCCAGTCAGAGCATGTACAGGGAAAGATTGATGTTTTGGTGTCCTTCCCCCTTCTCTTTCTAAAATCAATCCTATAACAATTTTTTATATCGTTTTAAAAAGCAATAAAAAACAATGAACAAAATGGCATAATTACATACTAATAACTTCAGTGTAAATGGATTAAATGTTCCAATAAAGACATAGGACCTGACCAGGTGGTGGCACAGTGGATAGAGCAGAGGACCAATGTTCAAAACCCTAAGGTCAAGCCCTGGCCAGTTGGCTCAGTGGTAGTGCATCGGCCTGATGTGCAGGAGTCCTGGGTTTGATTCCCGGCCAGGGCACACAGGAGAAGCGCCATCTGCTTCTCCACCCCTCCCCCTCTCCTTCCTCTCTGTCTCTTCCCCTCCCGCAGCCAAGGCTCCATTGGAGCAAAGTTGGCCCAGGTGCTGAGGATGGCTTTGGGGCCTCTGCCTCAGGCGCTAGAATGGCTCTGGTCACAGCAGAGCGACGCCCCAAATGGGCAGAGCATCGCCCCCTGATGGGCATGCCAGGTGGATCCCAATCGGGTGCATGTGGGAGTCTGTCTGGCTGCCTCCCCGTTTCCAACTTCAGAAAAATACAAAAAAAAAATTAAAAAAAAAAACAAAACCCTAAGGTCGTCATCTTGAGTGCAGCTCATCCAGCTTGAGCCCAAGGTCAGTGGCTTAAGCAAGGGATCACTTGCTATGCTATAGCCCCCCCGCCTCCCGCCCCCCGGTCAAGGCACTTATGAGAAGGCAATCAATGAATGACTAAGGAGCCACAAGGAAGAATTGATGCTTCTCATCTCTCTCCCGGTCTGTCCTTATATGTCCCTCTCTGTCACACACACACAAAAGATGCCGGGTGGTCCCGTGGATAGAGCATTGTCCTGGCACACTGAGGTTGCTGGCTCCATCCCTGGGCAGTGCACATACAAGAGGCAACCAATGAATGCACAACTAAATGGAGCAAGTTAATGTTTCTGCTCCCCTCACCCTCCCCCCCCTACTTTCTCTTCTCCAATCAGTGGGAAAAAGTAGGGGGAAAAACACAAAAATATGACCCATCTAGGGTGGTGGCAGCAGTGGAAGGAAAACAAAGTGCACTTCCCCTGCAGGGAGTATGCCCATGCCTTTCCCTTCCTCCTTTTCTTCCCCCACAAGTGTGTATCTTGTAAATTAAGAGACCCCACAAGACTTGCAACCAGGGGAGCTTTATCCTGGGCTAACCCCCTGAGCCTGTCCCTAAATACCCCTTTTCTCTGATACTAGTGAACTGACAGCAACCCTGCCTTGGCTCACTTCTTTCCCGTAATTTTTTTTTTAATTAAAATTTTTATTTATTTATTTTAGAGAGGGGAGAGAGAAAGAGGGTGGGGGGAGCTGGAAGCATCAAATCCCATATGTGCCTCGACTAGGCAAGCCCAGGGCTTCGAACCGGCAACCTCAGCATTTCCAGGTCGATGCTCCATCCACTGCGCCACCACAAGGCAGGCTTTCCCGTAATATTTCTAATGAGTCAGTGCAGCCCCCTTTCAAATCAAAAGACATACACAGACTGAAAATGAAAGGATGGAGGCCCTGTTTAAGTAGCCTAGTTGGTCAGTGTCATCCAGTACACCAAAGTTGCAGGGTTGATTCCTGGTCACAGCACATACAGAAGTCAACCAATGAATGCATAAATAAGTGGAGCAACAAATCTATGTTTCTCTCTCCTCTCTCTCTAAAATAAATTATTTTAGATTTTATTTATTGATTTTTAGAGAGCAGGGAGAAAGAAGGGGAAGAAGCGGGAAGCTTCAACTCAGTTGCTTCCTGTATGTGCCTTAAAGGGGCAAGCCCAGGGATTTGAACCGGTGACCTCAGCATTCCAAGTTGATGCTTTATCCATTCCGCCACCACACCTCTAAAAGTTTTTTTTTTTTAATGTTTAGGCCTGACCTGTGGTGGCGCACCCACAGTTAATATACTCAATGATGAAAAGCTGAAACGTTACTTTAAGATCTAGAACAAGACAAGGATGCCATTATCACCACTTCTATTCAACATAGTATTGAAAGTCCTAGCCACAGCAATCAGACAAGAAAAGAAAAGGGCCTGACCAGGCAGTGGTACAGTGGATAGAGTGTAAGCCTGGGACACAGAGAACCCAGGTTCAAAACCCCAAGGTCACAGGCTTTAGTGCAAGCTCACCAGCTTGAGCACAGAGTTGTTGGCTTGAGTGTGGGATCATAGACATGACTACATGGTCACTGGCTTGAGCCCAAAGGTTGCTGGCTTGAAGCTCAAGGTCACTAGTTTGAGCCCAAGGTCGCTGGCTTCAGGAACAGGTCACTGGCTCAGCTGGAGCCCCCAGTCAAGGCACAAATGAGAAAGCAATCAGGGCCTGACCTGTGGTAGTGCAGCAGATAAAGCATCAAGCTGGAAACGCTGAGGTCGCCAGTTTGAAACCCTGGGCTTGCCTGGTCAAGGCACATATGAAAGTTGATGCTTCCTGTTCCTCCCTCCTTCTCTCTCTAAAATGAACAATCTTTAAAAAAGTTTAAAAGATAATGAAAGCAATCAATGAACAATTAAGGTGCTGCAACGAAGAATTGATGCTTCTCATCTCTCTCCCTGTTTGCCATCTCTTAAAAAAAAAAAAAGAATAGGCATCCAAATCAAAAAGGAAAAAGAAAAACTCTCATTACTTGCAGATGATATGATACTATATTTAGAAAGTCCTAAAGAATCAACCAAAAAAACCCTATCAGAACTAAAAGAGGGCCCTGGCCGGTTGGCTCAGCGGTAGAGCGTTGGCCTAGCGTGCGGAGGACCCGGGTTCGATTCCCGGCCAGGGCACACAGGAGAAGCGCACATTTGCTTCTCCACCCCTCCGCCGCGCCTTCCTCTCTGTCTCTCTCTTCCCCTCCCGCAGCCAAGGCTCCATTGGAGCAAAGATGGCCCGGGCGCTGGGGATGGCTCTGTGGCCTCTGCCCCAGGCGCTAGAGTGGCTCTGGTCGCAACATGGCGACGCCCAGGATGGGCAGAGCATCGCCCCCTGGTGGGCAGAGCGTCGCCCCTGGTGGGCGTGCCGGGTGAATCCCGGTCGGGCGCATGCGGGAGTCTGTCTGACTGTCTCTCCTCCCTGTTTCCAGCTTCAGAAAAAATGCAAAAAAAAAAAAAAAAAAAAAGAACTAAAAGAGGTCCTTCAGTTACGACACAGATCCATTCCTACAATAATGACAACCCAAATTTTCATGTAAGTTAAAACACCCTAGCTAGCCTAAATCACTTCCCTATCCTAACACAGCTGTAAAATCATCATCTACAACATAAAAGTACAACTAAGCCACAGAAAAAAGACATAAATATACTGTACTGTACACTGCACTGTGTTTTTTGTTTGTTTGTTTTTGTATTTTTCTGAAGCTGGAAACCGGGAGGCAGTCAGACAGATTCTCGCATGCGCCCGACCGGGATCCACCCGGCATGCCCACCAGGGGGCGATGCTCTGCCACAATCAGAGCCATTCTAGCGCCTGAGGTAGAGGCCACAGAGCCATCCTCAGCGCCTGGGCAAACTTTGCTCCAGTGGAGCCTTGCCTGCAGGAGGGGAAGAGAGAGACAGAGAGGAAGGAGGGGGCGAGGGGTGGAGAAGCAGATGGGCGCTTCTCCTGTGTACCCTGGCCTAGAATCGAACCTGGGACTCATGCACGGCAGGCCGACGCTCTACCACTGAGCAAACCGCCCAGGGCTGTACTGTGTATTATTCTGCCGCACACAACCAATCTAGTTCACCCACATAGTCCATAAGTACGAAGCCAGTGGCTTAAGCCGAAACACAGCTCAATTTTTTGTTTTTATGGGAGTAAGTGTACGAAACTCGAAATGTTGTATGTTGAGACTGTCCTGAGGACACCTGTAAAAAATTAATTCACTAAAGTTGCAGGATACAGAACCAACATACAGAAATCTGTTGCATTTCTATACACCAATAATGAATCATCAGGTTCGATTCCCGGCCAGGGCACACAGGAGAAGCGCCCATTTGCTTCTCCACCCCTCCGCCACGCTTTCCTCTCTGTCTCTCTCTTCCCTTCCCACAGCCAAGGCTCCATTGGAGCAAAGATGGCCCAGGCGCTGGGGATGGCTCTGTGGCCTCTGCCTCAGGCGCTAGAGTGGCTCTGGTCGAAACATGGCGACGCCCAGGATGGGCAGAGCATCGCCCCCTGGTGGGCAGAGCGTCGCCCCATGGTGGGCATGCCGGGTGGATCCTGGTCGGACACATGCGGGAGTCTGTCTGACTGTCTCCCTGTTTCTAGCTTCAGAAAAATGAAAAATAAATTAATTAATTAATTTAAAAAGATTTATGAATCATCAGAGGAAGAATTAAGAAAATTCTATTTACAGCCTGACCAGGCGGTGGCACAGTGGATAGAACGTCAGACTGGGATGTGGACGACGCAGGTTCGAGACCCTGAGGTCACCAGATTGAGCGCGGGGTCATCTGGTTTGAGCAAAGCTCACCAGCTTGGACCCAAAGTCGATGGCTCGAGCAAGGGGTTACTCAGTCTGCTGAAGGCCCGCAGTCAAGGCGCATATGAGAAAGCAATCAATGTACAAGTAAGGTGTCGCAACGAAGGGCTAATGATGCTTCTCATCTCTCTCCGTTCCTGTCTGTCTATCCCTATCTATCCCTCTCTCTGTCTCTGTAAAAAAAAAAAAAGAAAAAAAAGAAAATTCCATTTACAACTGCATCAAAAAGCATAAAATATCTAGGAATAAATCTAACCAAAGAGTCAAAAATATCTGTAGATCTGTAATCAGAAAGAACACTATAAGACAGACCCTGCCTGACCTCTGGTGGCGCAGTGGATAAAACGTCAACCTGAAATGCTGAGGTCTTCGGTTCAAAACCCTGGGCTTGCCTGGTCAAGGCACATATGGGAGTTGATGTTTCCTACTCCTCCCCCTTTCTCTCACTCTCTCCTCTCTAAAAAATGAATAAAGACTTAAAAAAATACTTAAAAAAAAAAAAAAGACAGACCCTGAAGAAATATTCTGAGGGTGTGGAAAATGGCACTATACCTTGCTTTTATGGATTAGAAGAATAAATAGTTAAATGTCCTTTCTACCTAAAGCAATTTACAGTCAATGCAATCCCCCCCCTTTTTTTTTGTATTTTTTCAGGAAACGAGGAGGCAGACAGACTCCCGCATGCACCCAACCGGGATCCACCCGGCACGCCCGCCAGGGGGCGAAGCTCTGTCCATCGGGGCGTCGCGACCAGAGCAACTCTAGCGCCTGGGGCAGAGGCCAAGGAGCCATCCCCAGCGCCCAGGCCATCTTTTGCTCCAATGGAGCCTCGGCTGCGAGAGGGGAAGAGAGACAGAGAGGAAGGAGAGGAGGAGGGTGGAGAAGCAGATAGGCGCCTCTCCTGTGTGCCCTGGCCGGGAATTGAACCCGGGACTTCTGCACGCCAGGCCAATGCTCTACCACCGAGCCAACCGGCCAGGGCCCAATCCTCTTTTTTAAAAAATATTATTTTTTACAGGGACAGAGAGAGAGGGATAGATAGGGACAGACAGTCAGGAATGGAAAGGGATGAGAAGCATCAATCATCAGTTTCTCGTTACGACACCTTAGTTGTTCATTGATTGCTTTCTCATATGTACCTTGACCGTGGGCCTTCAGCAGACCGAGTGACCCCTTGCTCAGCGACCTTAGGTCCAAGCTGGTGAGCTTTTTTGGCTCAACCCAGATGAGCTCGTGCTCAAGCTGGTGACCTCAGGGTCTCGAACATCAGTCTTCTGCATCCCAGTCCGACGCTCTATCCACTGTGCCACCACCTGGTCAGGCTGCAATCCCTCTTAAACCACCAATGGGGCCCTGGCCGGTTGGCTCAGTGGTACAGCATCAGCCTGGCATGCAGGAGTCCTGGGTTCGATTCCTGGCCAGGGCACACAGGAGAAGTGCCATCAGCTTCTCTGCCCCTCCCCCTCTCCTTCCTCTCTGTCTCTCTCTTCCCCTTCTGCAGCCAAGGCTCCACTGGAGCAGGGTTTGCCCGGGGCGCTGGGGATGGCTCTGTGGCCTCTGCCTCAGGCGCTGGAATGGCTCTGGTTGAGGCAGAGCGACGCCCCAAGATGGGCGGAGCATCACCCCCTGGTGGGCATGCCGGGTGGATCCTGGTCGGGCGCGAGAGCGGGAGTCTGTCTGACTGCCTCCCCGTTTCCAACTTCGGAAAAATACAAAAAACAAAACAAAAAAAAAACACCAATGGTACCCTGGTCAGATAGCTCAGTTGGTTAGAGCATCATCACAATATGCAAAGGTTGCTAGTTTGATCCCTGGTCAGGCACACATAGAAACAGATTGATGTTCTTGTTTCTTCCTCTCTCACTCGCTATCTCTAAAATCAATAATTTAAAAAGCAAGGCCATGGCCAGTTGGCTCAGTAGTAGAGCATCGGCCTGGCGTGCGTAAGTCCCGGGTTCGGTTCCCGGCCAGGGCACACAGGAGAGGCGCCCATCTGCTTCTCCACCCCTCCCCCTCTCCTTCCTCTCTGTCTCTCACTTACCATCCCGCAGCCGAGGCTCCATTGGAGCAAAAGATGGCCTGGGCGCTGGGGATGGCTCCTTGGCCTCTGCCCCAGGCGCTAGAGTGGCTCTGGTCGCAACAGAGCGACACCCTTGATGGGCAGAGCATCGCCCCCTGGTGGGCGTGCCAGGTGGATCCCAGTCGGGCGCATGTGGGAGTCTGTCTGACTGCCTCCCTGTTTCCAGCTTCGGAAAAATGAAAAAAAAAAAAAGAATAAATAAAAAATTTAAAAAAAAATAAAATATGGTTATAGATGATGTATTATGGAATGGTACACCTGAAGCCTGTGTAATTTTTTTTTTTTTTGCATTTTTCTGAAGCTGGAAACAGGGAGAGACAGTCAGACAGACTCCCACATGCGCCCGACCGAGATCCACCCGGCATGCCCACCATGGGGCCATGCTCTGCCCACCAGGGGGCGATGCTTTGCCCCTCCGGAGGGGGGGGGGGTCACTCTTCCGAGACCAGAGCCACTCTAGCCCCTGGGGCAGAGGCCAAGGAGCCATCCCCAGCGCCCAGGCCATCTTTGTTCCAATGGAGCCTTGGCTGCGGGAGGGGAAGAGAGAGACAGAGAGGAAGGCGCGGCGGAGGGGTAGAGAAGCAAATGGGCGCTTCTCCTGTGTGCTCTGGCTGGGAATCGAACCCGGCTCCTCCGCACACTAGGCCGACGCTCTACCATTGAGCCAACCAGCCAGGGCCCTGTGTAATTTTATTAACTAATGTCACCCCAGTTAGTAAATTCAGTAAAAAGAAAAAAAAAAACTTAGACTATCCAAGCAAAAAAAAAAAACATGAAAGAAACCAATATGTTACTGGCATAAAAACACATATAGATAATTGGTACAAGACGGCTTCCCTGGCCTCCCATCTTTCCTCGGGGCCAGGGAACCTCACCGGGCGGGATGCGCGCCCTGTACTCAATAAAGCCTTTTCTTATTCCACACTTTGTGGCTCTGACCCCCTTCCTTCCTTCTTTTTTTTTATTTAATTTTTTTTCTTTTTTTTTAATATTTTATTTATTTATTCATTTTAGGGGGGGGAAGGAGCAGGAAGCATCAACTTCCATATGTGCCTTGACCAGGCAAGCCAGGGTTTTTTGAACTGGCGACCTTAGTGTTTCCAGGTTGACACTTTATCCTTTGCGCCACCACAGTTCAGGCTCTTTTTTTTTTTTTTTTTTTTTGTATTTCTCTGAAGCTGGAAAGGGGGAGAGACAATCAGACAGACTCCCGCATGCGCCCGACCAGGATCCACCCGGCACACCCACCAGGGGGCGACGCTCTGCCCACCAGGAGGCAATGCTCTGTCCCTCCGGGGCGTTGCTCTGTCGCGACCAGAGCCACTCTAGCGCCTGGGGCAGAGGCCAAGGAGCCATCCCCAGCGCCTGGGCCATCTTTTGCTCCATTGGAGCCTCAGCTGCAGGAGGGGAAGAGAGAGACAAAGAGGAAGGAGAGGGGGAGGGGTGGAGAAGCAGATGGGCGCCTCTCCTGTGTGCCCTGGCCAGGAATCGAACCTGGGACTTCTGCATGCCAGGCTGGCGCTCTACCACTGAGCCAACTGGCCAGGGCCCCCTTTCCTTCCTTCTCGGTGGGAAAAATACCTTACATTTTGGTGCAGAAAATCCGGGAGGAGTTTGAAGTCCGCAAGGACTGCTCCTCTCCCTGTCCCCTCCGAGAAAGAACCAGGATCTCCAACCTTCTACCCACTTCGGCGCACGGTGCGGTAAGTCCCCTGCCTCCAGCCTTCCCCTTAGTTCTTTCCGCCGAGACTCCCTGACCAAAACTGTAGCTACGTCAGGGAAGTCTTTCTGTTCCAAGTGTGTGTGCTTGCGGAGACGTCCGGAGCACATCCACTTTACCTTTTCTGTCCGTGGCCAGACCATGAGTTTTAGGACGCTAATACTCAAATCTGACCACTATGAGGACTGAGGGCGGCCGTGCCGTGAGGGCACAGGAATCTCCCTCTCTAAAGAAGAAGAAACTGTTCTTCTCCACTGTGGCTAGGCCACAGAACCCACTGAATTAGCCTCCTGAAGGGACTTTCGGTGTTAACACCCTCACCAATTTAACTATTGTCAAAAAAGCTGGGAACTGATTGGAGATCTCTTATGTACATGGCCTCTAATTAGAAGCTGGGAATTGATTGGAGATCTTTTATGTACATGGCTTCTAATTATTCGTGCACCCGTCCTTAATCTCTGTGCCGCCTGTTTCACAGCGCAGGCCTTTTTCTGGCCAGAGAAACCTCACCTAAAACCTCCACTCCTAATCTTTCCTTCTCCGTGGACTCCCAACTCTCTCTCCCTCCTGTCTGACCCCTGGGGGCACCCCTCTCTTGGGACTTCTCTGGTCCCTCTGTGGACCTCTTTTGTGCTTGGGTCTCTTCCCTCTGAGAGCCCCCTCCCCTCCCTTTGCAAAATCCTGTTTCTTATTCACCACTACCATCTCTTTCTCCTCCCCTGCTGGCCAGGGGCCCTTCCCTTCTCCACTGTGTTCTTAAACCCCTCCTCCGTCAGGCCATTCTCCACCTACTATTGGCTCTTAACACTGGTTTAAAATTAAAAGAAAAAAAAAAGATAATTGGTACAAAATAAAGAGCCCAGAAATAAATCCTTACCTATATGGTCAATTAATCTAGGACAAAGGAGGAAATGATATACAATAAGGTAAAGGCAGTACTGTATCTTCAATAGTTGTGTTGGGAAAACTGCACAGATAAATGCAAAAAAAATTCAAATGGACCACTTTCTTACACCAAATACAAACATTAACTCAATATGGATTAAAAAAATTAATCCTGAAGCCATAAAATTCCTAGAAAAAAAAAACAGTAACATCTTCGACATCGTTCTTAGCAATATCTTTCTGGATATGTCTCCTCAGGCAATGGCAACAAAAGAAAAAAAATGTGATTACATCAAATTAAAATGTTTTTGTACAGTCAAGGAAACCATCAAGAAAACAAAAAGACAAACTACTGAGTGGGAGAAGGTATTCACAAGTGATATATCCAATAAGAGGTTAATATCCAAAGTATATCAAGAACTCATACAACTTAACACCAACAAAAAATACAATAAAAAAATAGGCAGAGGACTTGAATAGACATTTCTCCAAAGAGGACAAACCGATGGCCAACAGACATATAAAAAGACACTCAATGCCTGACCTGTGGTGGCACAGCAGATAAAGCGTCAGCCTGGAGACTTGGAAATGCTAAGATTGTGGTTTGAAATCCCAAGCTTGCCCAGTCAAAGCACAGATGAGATGCAACTACTATATTTCCCCATGTATAAGACGCACCCTTTTCCAAAAAATTTAAGTTTTAAAAACTGGGTGTGTCGAACCTGGCCGGTTGGCTCAGCGGTAGAGCGTCAGCCTGGCGTGTGGGGGACCCGGGTTCGATTCCTGGCCAGGGCACACAGGAGAAGCGCCCATTTGCTTCTCCACCCCCACCCCCTCCTTCCTCTCTGTCTCTCTCTTCCCCTCCTGCAGCCAAGGCTCCATTGGAGCAAAGATGGCCCGGGCGCTGGGGATGGCTCCTTGGCCTCTGCTCCAGGCTCTAGAATGGCTCTGGTCCTGGCAGAGAGACCTCCCCGCCCCCACCCCCCGGAGGGGGCAGAGCATCGCCCCCTGGTGGGCAGAGCATCGCCCCTGGTGGGCGTGCCGGGTGGATCCCGGTTGGGCGCATGCGGGAGTCTGACTGTCTCTCCCCGTTTCCAGCTTCAGAAAAATACTAAATAAATAAATAAATAAATAAATAAATAAAATTAAAAAAATAAAAACTGGGTGTCTAATACAGTGGTTGTAGATTTTTTTTACTTGCATTTCCTGCTTTTTCGAGCTTGTTTTTGCGCTCATTGTTGAAGACAGTGATTCGTCATCACAGAAGAGCACAAGCTAATGAGTTTTGACAGTGATGAGTTGTATGAATTTTATGATGAATAAAACTTGAGTTCAGCCTGACCTGTGGTGGCGCAGTGGATAAAGCATCGACCTGGAATGCTGAGGTCGCTAGTTCAATACCCTGGGCTTGCCTGGTCAAGATACATATGGGAGTTGATGCTTCCTGCTCTTCCCTCCCCTTTCTCTTTCTCTCTCTCTCTCTCCTCTCTAAAAATTAATAAAAATAAAATTAAGAAAAAAAAAAAAAAACGGGTTCAATAACTTTATGTAATACTTTTTGTTTTCAAATTTTGGGCCCCCAAATTAAGGTGCATCTTATACATGGGAGTATCTTAGACATGGGGAAGTATGGTAGGTACTACTAGGACTTGATGCTTCTCACTCCTCCTGGCCCCTCCCTCTTTCCTCTCTCTAATAAATCAATAAATACAATCTTTTTTTTTTTTTTTTTAATTTTTTTTTTTATTTATTCCTTTTTTTAGAGAGGAGAGGGAAAGGCAGAGAGAGAAAGAGGAGAGACAGAGAGAGAGGAGGGGGAGGAGCTGGAAGCATCAACTCCCATATGTGCCTTGATCAGGCAAGCCCAGGGTTTCGAACCGGCGACCTCAGCATTTCCAGGTCGACGCTTTATCCACTGCGCCACCACAGGTCAGGCAATAAATACAATCTTAAAAAAAACAAAGACTCAACAGCATTAGGGAAATGCAAATTGAAACCACAATGAGGGAAGGGCCTAGACTGACCTGTGGTGGCACAGTGGATAGAGCATCCACCTGGGATGCTAAGGTCGCAGGTTTAAAACCCTGAGATTGGCCGGACCAGGCAGTGGCGCAATGGATAGAGCATTGGACTGGGATGCGGAGGACCCAGGTTCGAGACCCCGAGGTCGCCAGCTTGAGCGTGGGCTCATCTGGTTTCAGCAAATCTCACCAGCTTGGACCCAAGGTCGCTGGCTCATGCAAGGGGTCACTCGGTCTGCTGTAGCCCCATGGTCAAGGCACATATGAGAAAGCAATCAATGAATAACTAAGGTGTCACAACAAAAAACTGATAATTGGCCTAACCTGTGGTGGCGCAGTGGATAAAGCGTCAACCTGGAAATGCTGAGGTCGCCGGTTCGAAACCCTGGGCTTGCCTGGTCAAGGCACATATGGGAGTTGATGCTTCCAGCTCCTCCCCCCTTCTCTCTGTCTCTCTCTCCTCTCTTTCCCTCTCTGTCTCTCTCTCCTCTCTAAAAATGAATAAATAAAAAAACTTTAAAAAAAAAAGAAAAGAAAAACTGATGATTGATGCTTCTCATCTCTCTCCGTTCCTGTCTGTCTGTCCCTCTCTATCCCTCTCTCTGACTCTCTGTCTCTGTAAAAATAAATAAATAAATAAAACCCTGAGATTGGCCTAACTAGGCGGTGGCACAGTGGATAGAGCGTCGGACTGGGATGCGGAAGACCCAGGTTCGAAACCCCAAGGTCACCAGCTTGAGCAAAAAGCTCACCAGCTTGGACCCAAGGTTGCTGGCTCAAGCAAGGGGTTACTCGATCTGCTGAAGTTCTGCAGTCAAGGTACATATGAGTAAGCAATCAGGCCCTGGCCGGTTGGCTCAGTGGTAGAGCATCAACCTGGCATGCACGAGTCCCGGGTTCGATTCCCAGCCAGGGCACATAGGAGAAGCGACCATCTGCTTCTCCACCCCTTCCCCTCTCCTTCCTCTCTGTCTCTCTCTCCCTCCCGCAGCCAAGGCTCCATTGGAGCAAAGTTGGCCCGGGTGCTGAGAATGGCTCTATGGCCTCTCCCTCAGGCACAAAAATGGCTCTGATTGCAACAGAGCGATGCCCTAGATGGGTGGAGCATCGCCCCCTGGTGGGCATGCCGGGTGGATCCTGGTCGGGCGCATGTGGGAGTCTGACTGCCTCCCGGTTTCCAACTTCAGAAAATACAAACAAAACAAACAAACAAAAAAAGCAATCAATGAACAACTAAAGTCCCAAAACGAAAAAACTGATGATTGATGTTTCTCATCTCTCTCTCTGTTCCTGTCTGTCCCTCTCTCTGACTTTCTCTCTGTCCCTGTAAAAAATAAATAAATAAAATTTTTTAAAAAAGCAAAAAACCCTGAGATCACTGCTTGAGCCCAAGGTTGCCAGCTTGAACGTGGGATCATAGACATGACCCCATGGTCGCTGTCTTGAGCAAGGGGTCACTGGCTTAGCTGAGGGTCCCCCTCCCACTCAAGGCACGTATGAGAAAGCACTCAATGAACAACTAAAGCTCCGCAACTATAATTTGATGCTTCTCATCTCTTTCCCTTCCTGTCTGTCCCTCCTTCTCTCTTTCTCTCAAGGAAGGAAGGAAGGGAGAAAGAGAGAAGGAAGGAAGGAATGGAGAGAGGGAGGTAGGGAGGGCAGAAAGGCAGGAAAGAAAAAAAGAAAAAGAAAATAGTACATATATGGAATATTATTCAGCACTATAAAAAATGAAATTTTGGGCCCTGGCCAGTTGGCTCAGCGGTAGAGCATCAGCCTGGCATGCGGGGGACCCGGGTTCGATTCCCGGCCAGGGCACATAGGAGAAGCGCCCATTTGCTTCTCCACCCCCACCCCCTCCTTCCTCTCTGTCTCTCTCTTCCCCTCCCGCAGCCAAGGCTCCATTGGAGCAAAGATGGCCCGGGCACTGGGGATGGCTCCTTGGCCTCTGCCCCAGGTGCTAGAGTGGCTCTGGTCGCGGCAGAGCGTCGCCCCTGGTGGGCGTGCCGGGTGGATCCTGGTTGGGCGCATGCGGGAGTCTGTCTGTCTCTCCCCATTTCCAGCTTCAGAAAAATATCCAAAAAAAAATAAATGAAATTTTGGCTTGACCTGTGGTGGCACAGTGGATCAACGTCAACCTGGAACACTTAGGTTGGCAGTTCAAAACCCTGGGCTTGCCCGGTCAAGGCACATATGGTAGTTGATGCTTCCTGCTCCCTGTCTCTCTTCTCTAAAATGAATAAATAAATAAAAATAATTTTTTTTTAAATAAAATTTTGCCATTTGGGACAACATGGGGTGGATCTAGAGGGAATTGTTCTAAATAAAATACGTCAGACAGAGAAACAAATACTGCATGATTCCACTTATATATATATATATATGTAATCTAAAAAAACAAAACAAAATAGAAACAGACCCACAGATACAGAGAACAAGCTAATGGTTGCCAAAGGGAAGAGTGGAGGTTTGGGAATAGAAAAATAAATTAAAATTGCTGATATATCGAGGGTGGGGACCAACCCCTGCTACCCACATCTGCCTCTAGCCTCCATTGGCCCACCCTCTTAGGAAGACATAATGGGGCTCACCTCTCAGGCAGAGTCCGGTGGGAATTGGGCCTGGTGGGTAAGAGAGAGAGAGAGAGACATTGGTATAAAGACAGGACATGATTGCCTGACCAGGGGTTGGCACAGTGGGTAGAGGGTAGGACTGTAACGTGGAAGACTCACGTTCCAAACCTCGAGGTCCCGGGCTTGAGCCAGGCTCATCTGGTATGAGCACAGCTCACCAGCTTGAACCCAAGGTTGCTGGCTTGAGCAAGGGGTCACTTGGTCTGCTGGAGCCCCACCTCCCTAAACCCCCCCAACCCAGGTCAAGGCACATATGAGAAAGCAATCAATGAACAACTAAGGTGCCACAACGAAGAACTGATGCTTTCATCTCTCTCACTTCCTGTCTGTCCCTCTCTACCTCTGTCACCAAAAAAAAAAAGGAAGAGATTGGCAGGATAGTGAAGGGGGCTTCTCCATGTTTTTAAAAGAGGTAAGGAGGGGATAATAAACACTAATCCTTTTTGTATGGTTGCTCCAAGTGCTTTCATGGAGGGAACCAAGTATTCAATTCCTTTTAGAGAAAGTGTTCCTAAATACTTAAATGGATGAAGCCCAGTGCTGTCCCTTTTCACAGGAGTGTCTTCAAGCGTGTAATAAAAAGAACCACGCACTGAACTGTTTTTGGAAAAAAAGATCTCCAGACGCTTGACCTTAGGAATAAGAGTTCAATCCCTTCTTAATAAAGTCTCCTAGAGGTTAACTCCCGAACTCCATAGCAGGGAAAAGGGGTAACATCCCATCGCTGAAGAAACCCCAGTATTCGTCAAAGGTGAGCGCTCCGTGATGTCACGGGCAAACCTGAGGGGCGGGGATAGTGACGTTCAGACACGCGAGCCCGTCCCCCTCCCCCTCCCCCTCCCCCCCCCCCCCCCCAGCCTCCCTGAAACCTAGATGGACTATATATCCAAGCGGTGAAGCATCTACCTGTGGCCATCTTCCCGCTGGGCCTGGGTCTGGATGGTGGGCGCCATGGCGACGAAGCGACGGCTCTGGGGACTGGGCCCTTGCTGAGCCGCGGGGAGACAAGATAGGGCGTGCTGACTTCCAGGGACACCAAATCCGAGGCAGCCTCTGGGCTGGCGCCCCTGTCCGTTGGGATAAGCGTCGGGATGAGGTTGGCCAATGAAAAGAGATCCAGTGGAGACTCAGAAAAAAAAACGAAACCGCCTACGCTCAGCGACACATACAACTGCCGCCAGGACAGGGAGACACGGATAAGTCGCCTCAAGGAACGAGGCCTTCTGGGAAATAGAGTCCGGATTAAACCTACACCCGGATTGGTCAGCGTTTGGGTAATGGGCGGAGCGAGAGGAGAGCCTTTAATGATTGGTGAATAGGTACATCAGTCTGAACGTCGGGTTTGAGAATCAAGAGCTGGGTCGGGTGCCTTTCCTTCCATTGGATGAATTGTTTGAGTGGCTCCAACTTGCCGAACGGGGCCTAGAGACTAAGACTCTCAGAAGAAACCTGGGCGACGCACTTGTGACGCACTTCCGGCGCGCTAAGTAAGGAAGATGGCTACCTCTCAGCAGCAAGTTTCAGCGGCTTCCTCCACTGCTGGTGTATCGGGTCCAGGTTCGGTGGGTGGCTCGGGTACCCAGCAGCAGCCACAACCACCGACACAACTGGTGGGGTCTGCCCAGAGCGGGCTTTTGCAGCAGCAACAACAGGACTTCGATCCTGTGCAGCGCTATAAAATGCTCATCCCGCAGCTGAAGGAGAGTCTGCAGGTGATTTGTCGTGAGCTTCTAGAAGCAAACGGGGTTGGTTCTCTGACTCTAAAGGACAGGACGAAGCGGGCTGCTTAGGCAAGGAGGAAGCATATGGAACATTAGACAAGGGAAGGGAGTGAGACGTTGGTCTTCGTGTAAGCTACGCGGATGTTGAGCCTGGGATTGGCCGGAGCTGGAGTGAGAGGGAGTTTAAAGGAGAAACCAGCTTCTGGCCTTTAAAACCTGAGGGAGCCCTGGCCGGTTGCTCAGCGGTAGAGCGTCGGCCTGGCGTGCAGGGGACCCGGGTTCGATTCCCAGCCAGGGCACATAGGAGAAGCGCCCATTTGCTTCTCCACTCCCCCCCCTCCTTCCTCTCTGTCTCTCTCTTCCCCTCCCTCAGACAAGGTTCCATTGGAGCAGAGATGGCCCGGGCGCTGGGGATGGCTCCTTGGCCTCTGCCCCAGGCGCTAGAGTGGCTCTGGTCACGGCAGAGCATCGCCCCCTGGTGGGCGTGCCGGGTGGATCCTGGTGGGGCGCATGCGGGAGTCTGTCTGACTGTCTCTCCCCGTTTCCAGCTTCAGAAAAAAAAAAAAAACAAACCTGAGGGAGTCTGACCAGGTGGTGGCGCAGTGGATAGAACGTTGGACTGGGATGCGCAGGACCAGGTTCTAGACCCCGAGTCGCCAGCTTGAGCGTGGGCTCATCTGGTTTGAGGAGAAAGCTCACCAGCCTTGGACCCAAGGTCGCTGGCTTCAGCAAGGGGTCACTCAGTCTGCTGTAGCCCCCCCCTCCCCGTCAAGGCACATATGAGAAAGCAATCAATGGGCAATTTAAGTGCTACAGCGAAAAACTGATAATTGATGCTTCTCATCTCTTTCCGTTCCAGTCTGTCCCTTTCTCTGACTCTCTCTGTCTCTGTAAAAACAAACAAAAAACACTTGGGGGAAGGACGGCTGGTACAGAGAGATTCTGCTTGTGATTGGTGGGTGGGGGAGGACTCTTAAGGTATGTGGGGAGGTGATTGACAACGCAGGTGAGAGCAGGCCTCTGGGAAAATAGGGATGTTTATTGTTATAGATGGAGCTACAAGAGGAGAGATGTCAAGTGAAGAGGAAGCCTGAGATTGACTGGATCTTCAGGAAGAGTGTAGATTTCCAAAAATGTCCCCTTCTGTTTCTCCATCTCACGCATTTTTTTTTTTAACTAGACTTTGATGAAGGTTGCCGCCCAGAACTTGATTCAGAACACTAACATTGACAACGGACAGTGAGTGTGGCCTCATTTCCCAGGCTGCCCTGTCTCCACCCCAGTCTTAGAAACTCATCCCCCACCCTTCCTCCTACTTTCAAGTCCAATTCCCTAGTGCAGCCTTGTGCTTTCCGCCTCTTCTACTATTACCAATCCCCTAGTCCCTGCCTCAGGGCTCCTAGGCCTTTACCTGGTTTCCTGATGATACCCGGTTGGGTAGAATCTGGTGTCCCAGAGATGGAAATCCATTCCTCAGTTTCCTTCTTCTCCTGGGCTGTAGAAAGAGCAGTGATGGACCCATACAGCGCTTTGACAAGTGTCTGGAGGAGTTCTACGCACTCTGTGACCAGCTGGAGCTCTGCCTGGTAAGAAGCCTCCTAGACATTGGGTAACAGACCACAACCCTGGCCCAGTCTGTGAGTCTTAAGGAATCCTCATTCAGTCAGTCAACAAGCACATAACTGAGCACCTCCTGCAGGCTAGGCCTGTGCTCCAGCTGATGCTGAGGACACAGTGTTGCCCTGATCTTTGTCCTCACAGAGCTTCCAGTTCAGTGGGGTGACATATATCCCCAAACAGTGATGGCTCAGAACACCAACAGCAGTGATGGGAACAATCCCAGGCTTCAGAAGTCAGGGCTCAGATGAAAGTGGGGTCACAGTTAGAGAGATCAGGATTTCAATAAGGGAAACTCGATGGGCTGTGGAAACCCAGAGAAGGCATCTATCTGTCCCTGCCTGGGAGAGAGTGGCTCGGGGAAGGCCATTGGTGAAGACCACATGGGAGCTGAGGCAATAACTAAAATGGAAAAGGAGTGGTAGAGCGTCGGCCTGGCGTGCAGGAGTCCCGGGTTCGATTCCTGGCCAGGGCACACAGGAGAAGCGCCCATCTGCTTCTCCACCCCTCCCCCTCTCCTTCCTCTCTGTCTCTCTCTTCCCCTCCTGCAGCCGAGGCTCCATTGGAGCAAAGTTGGCCTGGGCGCTGGGGATGGCTCTGTGGCTTCTGCCTCAGGTGCTAGAATGGCCCTGGTTGCAACAGAGCAACGCCCCAGATGGGCAGAGCATCGCCCCCTGGTAGGCATGCCGGGTGGATCCCAGTTGGACAGATGCGGGAGTCTTTCTGACTGCCTCCCCATTTCCAACTTCAGAAAAATACCCCCCCAAAAAAATGGAAGGCCAGGCCTGACCTGCAGTGGCACAGTAGATAAAGCATTGATCTGGAATGCTGAGGTCGCCAGTTCAAATCCGGCCAAGGCACGTATAGGAGTTGATGCTTTCTGCTCCTCCCCCCTTCTCTCTGTCTCCTCTCTCTAAAATGAATAAAATCTAAAAATAAAAAAGGTAAATGGAAGAAGGCCAGAAATTTAGAGGAGGTCAAGTCTTTAAGAGCACAGCTTCTGAAATCAGGTGAACCACCAACCTCTATCTCTGAGCCTTGGGTTCCTTCTCTGGAAAATGAATTTTCAGGAAAGACTCAGCAAGTTCATGCATGTGAAGTACTTAATATGGTACTAGGTACATGGCAAATGCTTCCTGAAATATTTTCATTGTTTTTGTAGTATCATTGTCCTCATTATTTTGAACTGGATTTTGAAGAAAAAGTCAGAATTTAGGAAGGCTGGTAGTGGTAGAAAGGCATTCCAACCAAAAGGAACAGCCTCTGCTTTAAGTTCCCTTTAGGAATGTCATGAAATACAGTTAAGTGCTAGTGGTAAGATTTTTTTTTAGAATGAAAACAAAGGAAAAGCTTAGGATAGAAGATAGGAATGTGGCTAGACTGGGCTGCCTAGACTCAGGAAAGAAAGTTATAGAGGCAAACAGAAAGGCTTTAAAGCCCACTGCTCCCCAGGTTGCAGGATTTGTGGGGACCCTTAAGTTTAGGAGAGAAGAAAGCAAAGTATGGCCTTAGAGAAGGAAGAGAGGGGTTGCTCCAAGGTTGTTGAATTTTGAATATAGCCCTCAGGGTGCTGGGAAGCCATCCAGAGTTTCAAGCAAAGAAGAACATTGGACCTTTTTTTTTCTTCTTCTTTTTCCAAGTGAGAGGAGGGAAGATAGACTCCTGCATACACCCTGACCAGGATCCACCTGGCAACCCCCATGTGGGGCCAATGCTCTGCTCATCTAGGGCCATGCTTGCAACTGGGCTATTCTTAGTGCTTGAGTTAGAGGCTCCACAGAGTCATCCTAGGCGCCTGCATCGATGCACTCAAACCAATCCAGCCATGGCTATGGGAGGAGAAGAGAGAGAGAGAAGAGGGAGGTGGGTGGAGAAGCAGATGGTCACTTCTCCTGTGTGCCCTGACTGATACTAGTAATCGAACCTGGGACATCCACACGTGGGGCTGATGCTCTATCACTGAGCCAACCAGCCATGGCCTGGCCCCATTGCTTTTTTGAATAATATGCCTCTGGCTTCCAAATGAGAGATGGGTTAAAGGGCCATGTCAGGATTCAATGGGCAAGACTCCACCAGGGCAGGGCCATGAGGGAGTGGGGAAAGGCAGGTGGGAGAGGTTTTGTATACAGACCATGGAACTGATGGGTTGTGGGAGGAAGAGCCTCCAGGATGAGGCCCAGGACTCTAGTCAGAATAATAGGGTCACCCCTTAGGGACCCAGGAAGAAGAGCAATTTGGGAGAGGAGTATGTGAAAACTCTGGAATTTCAGGGGAAGAGGGGACACACATACTATCATCATTGCAGAGGTAGGCACTGAGCAGTGTGTGGAGGTAAGACAGCCCCAAGAGGGCATGAGAATGAGAGGAGATGGGCCATGGGAATTGCTGCATTTGAGGTTTGGGTAGAGTAAGTACATAGGAGTCCAGAGGCCAGGCTGGCCCTTAGGGTAGGGTTGGGCATACCTCGAGGGAGGCTGATGCTGCACCTTGCCTGCCTGTCCACAGCGCCTGGCACATGAGTGCCTGTCACAGAGTTGCGACAGTGCCAAGCACTCTCCCGCGCTGGTGCCCACAGCCACCAAGCCAGACGCAGTACAGCCTGACAGCCTACCCTACCCTCAGTACCTGGCGGTCATCAAAGCCCAGATCTCCTGTGCCAAGGACATTCACACCGCTCTACTGGACTGTGCCAACAAGGTCACGGGGAAGACTCCTGCACCACCTACAGGCCCTGGGGGTGCCTTGTGAGCTAGTGGGGCTGGGAGTGGGGCAGGCTGTGGGAGAGGGATGGGAGGGAATGAAGAGTGGCCTTAAAGCATCTTTGTGTCTTGACTTTTCTTCCTGCCTGAGCTCTTAGGTGGCAGCCAGCAGAGGGCAGCAGAGGCTAGTAAGGAGCACCAGCAGAGGGCAGGAGAGGCTAGTAAGTAAGGGAAGGGAGGGGAGCAGCTTTGCAGGTTGCTGGCATAGGGAGAGTGGACTTCCTGCCTGTGGCAGACCTCTTCCTGGAACATTTCCACTACCTGCCCTGGGTTTGAAACCCTAAGTGGACCTATTTCACTCCGTCCTTACTGATTCTGTCCCAGTATGGTCTCAGTATCTGCTCCTTTTGCTAGCCGGTCCCTTCTGTGTTTGCTACATCTGTCTGTTGCCTGATTCAGTCTCTTTCTGTTCATGTGTCTCTCTCTGCCTTTCTGGTGCTGTGTCTCCCCGTCTGTGACCATCTCTCTCTCTCTCTCAGTTCCCCTTTCCTGTCTTGTGCCCCAACTCCTCACTGGGACTCTGTGTCTGTGAAGGAGACCAGATTCTGGGTGCCAGAACCCCTGGGATACCTGGGGCTAGGGGAGGGAGCTTCATTTCCAGGGGCTGCAGCCAAGCCCAGGGATCCCAGGCACATCTCGTGTCAGCCCAGCCTCCAGTGTCCTTGACCCAGGAAAGGAGAAGTAAAGGGTCTAAGTCCTGACCTCAGCATGCCTGGTTAGGGAACAAGTCAGGCCTCCACCCATACCCAGGGCCTACGTCAGCAGCACTTAAACTGAGGGCATTGTGCAATTCATGGTGAAGCCTAGCCCAGCTGGGTGCCTGGGTCCCTATATTTTTAGCCCCAAAGGAGAAGTGAAAAGGCCTCAGAAGGGGTGAATCATCAGTCCTAGGGAAGAACCCAGGCGTCTGGCCCCAGCTGCTCCAGGAAGCAGGCCTTGGGGAGGGGGCTTTGAGGAGGTAGTGCCCCAGCAGGCTCCCCTCTTCTCTAAGAGCAAGTTCTTAGGGAGCTCAGCGATGATGGCCTTCAGGACTGGGCAGGTGCAGGGTGGAGCTACCAGCCTAGGCCCAGCTGGTGGGGTATGAAAGGCTCAAGTCAACCTCATTGGGGGACTGGCCCTCCCAACATCTTCTGTGCCCTGATTCCCATATCACCACCCAGAGGCTTCCTCTCCTGGACCCCACGTCTGCGAGGAAACCCTGGAACCATGGAGACCTGTGATACACACAAAGCCCAAGTTCCCACACTAGAGTCCTGGGAAATGGCCACCTGTAGGTGTGTGGGTGTGAGTGTGTGTGTCAGGCAAATAGGACAGGCCCTCAGGAAGGGCAGCAGACCTCTGGGTCATTAGCTGAAGCTGCTGTCCACAGGTGGTAGAATTTTTCCTTAGGGAAACCACATTTCTACCCATTTATTTGACTGAATCAGCCCCCCCATCTGACTCCCCAGGTCATCTAGGAACATCTTTTTTATTTAAAGTCAAGTGAATATGGCCCTGGCCGGTTGGCTCAGTGGTAGAGCATCGGCCTGGTGTGCAGAAGTCCCAGGTTCGATTCCCGGCCAGGGCACACAGGAGAAGCGCCCATCTGCTTCTCCACCCCTCCCCCTCTCCTTCCTCTCTCTCTCTCTCTTCCCCTCCGGCAGCGAGGCTCTATTGGAGCAAAGATGGCCCGGGCGCTGGGGATGGCTCCGTGGCCTCTGCCTCAGGCACTAGAATGGCTCTGGTTGCGACAGAGCGACGCCCCGGATGGGCAGAGCATCGCCCCCTGGTGGGCATGCCCGGTGGATCCCAGTCGGGCGCATGCGGGAGTCTGTCTGACTGCCTCCCCGTTTCCAGTTTCAGAAAAATACAAAAACAAAACTGACCATTGTAATCTAGTCCTCGTCGATTTGGTGCCCATACATATCTCGGTAACTAATCTCTTAAGTACAAGAACAAAATCATATTTCCACCTAACATTATGCAATTACCTGTGCACAACTAAAAATACATGGGGTTCTATAACGTGCTGGTGGAGATGTATCGATGTTAGGTACATACACTCAGAAGACTGAGGTATAGTTGGACATGTGAATACTAAGAAAATCATAAGGAAGGAAAAATACAATATTTATTGAAAAAAATCCACTTATAGCCCTGGCCGGTTGGCTCAGTGGTAGAGCGTCGGCCTGGCGTGCAGGAGTCCCAGGTTCAATTCCCGGCTAGGGCACACAGGAGAAGCGCCCATCTGCTTCTCCACCCTTCCCCCTCTCCTTCCTCTCTGTCTCTCTCTTCCCCTCCCGCGGCCGAGGCTCCATTGGAGCAAAGTTGGCCCGGACGCTGAGGATGGCTCTGTGGCCTCTGCCTCAGGTGCTAGAATGGCTCTGGTTGCAACAGAGCATCACCCCCTGGTGGGCATGCCAGGTGGATCCCAGTTGGGCACACGCGGGGGAGTCTGTCTGACTGCCTCCCCGTTTCCAACTTCAGAAAAATGCAAAAAGAAGAAAAAAAAAGCCTGACCAGGCGGTGGCGCAGTGGATAGAGCATTGGACTGGAAAGCAGAGGACCCAGGTTTGAGACCCAGAGGTCGCCAGCTTGTGCGCGGGCTCATCTGGTTTGAGCAAAATACCCACCAGCTTGAACCCAAGGTCGCTGGCTCCAGCAAGGGGTTACTTGGTCTGCTGAAGGCCCACGGTCAAGGCACATATGAGAAAGCAATCAATGAACAACTAAGGTGTTGCAACGCGCAATGAAAAACTAATGATTGATGCTTCTCATCTCTCTCTGTTCCTGTCTGTCTGTCCCTGTCTATCCCCCTCTCTCTCTGAAAAAAAGAAAAAGAAAAAGAAAGAAAGAAAGAAATCCACTTACTGCCTGACCTGTGGTGGCGCAGTGGATAAAGCGTCAACCTGGAAATGCTGAGGTCGCCGGTTCAAAACCCTGGGCTTGCCTGGTCAAGGCACATATGGGAGTTGATGCTTCTAGCTCCTCCCTCTGACTCTCTCTCTCTTCTCTTTCTCTCTCTCTCTCTCTCTCTCTCTCTCCCTCTCTCTCTCCTCTCTAAAAAAAAATGAATAAATAAATTTAAAAAAATTTTAAAAATCTACTTATAATTGAACCGTCCCAGTTCAGATGTCAACAGTATACACATGGAAAAATAAAGGAGAAAATTGGGATTAAAAGCGGGGAAAGATTTCCCTGACTGGATAGCTCAGTTGGTTAGAGCATCAATGCTGAAGCACAGAGGTGGTCAGTTTGATCCCTGGTCAAGGCACATACAAGAACAGATCAATGTTCCTGTCTCTCTCTCTCGCTCCTCTCTAAAATCAATAAAATAAACTTAAAAAAAAATTTTTTTAATTGGGGAAAGATTTTTAATAGAAAAAAAAAAGACTGCTTGACTGGTGGTGGCTCAGTGGATAGAGCATTGACCTGGGACACTTGAGGACCCAGATTAGAAACCCTGAGGTCACTAGCTAGAGTGTAGGGTCCCCAGCTTGAGCGTGAGATCATAAACATGATCCCATAGTGTCTGGCTTGAGACTAAAGGTCACTAGCTTGAGCCAAGGGTTACTGGCACAGTTGGAGGCCTTCCACCCCCTTCAAGGCACATATGAGAAGCAATCAACTAACAACTAAAGTGACACAACTCCAAGTAGATGCCCATCTCTGTCTGCCTTATTCAATAAATCTAACAAATGGAAGATTTAGATGTGTAGAATTGTTACTTTATTGAGAAAGTTTAAGAAGTTGGGTAGTCCATGGATAACTTATTTGTAAATAGATGTTATTTGTTAAATAGCAAGATTTTAAAAGTTTTTTAAATCCTAGACAGGTTTTAAAGGGCTTGCTAAGAAAGCTGACTTGAAAGAAGTGTGGACATTGGGGAAAAGAACATTCCAGGGAGAGCGAATGGCAAGTGCAAACGCCCTGAGGCAGGAATGTGATGGTGTGTTTAAAGAACAGTGCAGCTGGACTACAATAAAGGGGCTGGGATAGAAGTCTAGGCAGGTATGAAGTACCTTGGTTTAGATCTTTACTAGATTATTCAACCCAGACGGAGATTGTACAGCCTGGTACACAACCATACACGTCAGGGAAGGATGTGCATGAGATAACACAGCCACATAGCACAACTTCAGGGGACACAGGCACATACCTTACCCACCCAGCTAAGACTAGCATAACCCACCATCCTACAATCATAGTGTCCCCAGGGCCTCAGCACAACCCCACTAACAGACTAAAGGAACAGTTCAACAATGTAAATATATAAACAACCCTCTAACCACCACTTAACCTGTTATCTCGCACCCCATCACAGACTTTGTCCATCACAGGCTGACTCAGCCCTGCTCTCAGCTCAACATTATCAAAAGCAGCCTTGGCTGGGGAGAGATCAAGTTTCCCAGGTGCCAGCTAGTGTGCCTGAATGTCTGGTCTGCCCACAGAGGCCAGCAGAAACTGACATGGAGCGGGGCACGCACCACCCACCCTTCCCATCGTGTGCACTCTAGACGTCACAAACCAAAGTTCACCAGTTTCACTGCCTTGTGACTAGGCCACAGAAACCGCATCGAGCATGTTCTCAGTGACACCCCCCTGAAATAAGGACACAGACATTTTACACTATTCAGTACACTGAGCTGCAGGGACCTTGCACACAGCCACAGCTGCCTATAATCTCACAGATACTTACTTACACACTCAACTTTGAAGTGTGTGCACAGATCTTCATCGCACAAGAGGGCAGTCATACCCTCACTCCAGATCCCACATTGCTTCAGAACTACGCACAGGTGTGCAGTTGGGTATGTAAGTCACAGATTCCCATGAATGCCACCTCAGAGAGGGTTGAATACATACTACCACACCCCAAGGTTGTTGAAGTAAATACAGTATAGTCACTTATACTAGCTCCAGCGGTTTCACACATTTATTGTCATGTCAAGTGGGACGGGAAGACACAGACCTCACACAGGAAAGTGGGCCGCAGGCATCCCAGGTCTCACCCAGTCACGCCAGGGGACACACCTTCTCACATGCAGCGCTCACACTTCACAGTGTCAGACACACACGTACTCCGGTGGCCCCGCGCAGTTAACACCGTCACGCCAGGCGCACACCGGACCGGGCACACGTGCCTTTGGGTACACAGGCCCACTCGCCCACGCACTCGCTCTGGCTCTCACACCTCCGCGTTTCCCGTCCCCGCTTGTTTTTCTGGAAACTCTGCTCTCCGTTCCCCTCCCCCTAGGCCGGAAGTGCTCGCTGTATTTTTAGCCTTTCTGGTTTCCTCCCCTTTCCTCCTCCTCCCGCCCGCCCAGGACCTGCCCCCTGTGCCCGGCGGGGGACCCCGGCCATCCCCTTCCCCACCGTCATTCCAGAGGGGATTCCCGGCCGCTGCTAGTGCCACGGATTTTCCCGCTGGCTACGTGGGGAGTGGGGAGGAGTCCTGCCTTGAACTTCCTCCTACGCTGGGACTCCTGAGGCCAAGATATAGTTGAAGGGGGATGGGAGCCGAGCTATTAAGTCAGTGAGAAGGGCTGGGGGCTCAGACTCTAGGATCTGATGAAGGATGGGGCCAGGGGCCGGCTCTAAACCGAGATGTCTGAGCGTGGAGGTGGCTTGGAGGACCGGACCCCTAGATCTGAACAAGGAGGGGCCGAGGCCCGGGCTTCTGAGCTTACTCGTCTGTGTTTTGGTGGGTGGTCAGTCCTTCCCTGTATGAAGCCCCCCAACCAGCCTCTTCGAGAGTCTCACTATCCCAAGTGTCCAGGTTCTTGGGGTGGATGACTCAGCACACGGGAGAGTGGAGGGGGTCAGCCTGACTCAGGGATGGGAAATGTTCCCGGTCTCCAGGGAATCGAAACTGGAATCCCTTCTCTAGGACTGCGTCTGGAGCCAAGCCGCGCCCCGGGGACCCCAGGGTGCCCCAACCTCCCACTTTCCCGGCGACTTCACCCTAGGAGCAGCACAGGGATTTGGAGCCCGGCCGGGAGGCGGGTGCCAGGCAACTCCCCTTTCACCCTTTTCCCGTTGTCCTCAAGCTTCTGTTTACAGGCGACAGAAGCCCTGGTTACAGAAGAGGAACCCAGTCGTCCGGGCTGAGCGTCCTCGTCACGGCTTCCAGGAAGCCCCCTTCCCCCGCCCCTTACGAGTGAGTCACGGGCGAGCGGGAGGCTGCAACCGTGCCAAAGCTACCCGCAGCCGCCCAGCTCACGGGACCAGCCGGGAAGGCCCCTCGGCACCAGAAAGCGCTGCACCAGGGATTCCCCTGAACTCTGTCCGAGGAGGCAGGTCCGTGTGCCTGGCCTTATCTCCCCACCTCAACATAAGCCCATAGTCACAGCCTGCAAGAGTGAACTTTGCACCATCATAACTCGACTCCGTGGCTATTATTTCTGCCCCAAAATTTTCACCCAGGGCAGTCAGCTCACCAAGACACCCTTAAGAAACGAGTTTTCTTCCCAGATCTTAAAGTTCTCACACAGGGAAACCCCTTGACAGTAAACAACTTGCGAATGTGGGGAGTGATCCCTGCAAGTTTAGAGTTTCCTCAAGGAACACCTCTATGAGACCCATCAGACCATCAGTTGGGGATGACCCATTTCTTCCATCTCAAAACAGCTTTTCATCAAGGCAACCCTCCACTATTATAAAAGATTTCACCCTTTCCAATCTTGAGTTTTCTCAGAGGACAAACAACACGATTTCATTTACTAAATACAACGAGGAGAGTAACTTGGCTTCTATTCTTGGGTGTCTCATGTGTAAAATGAGTCCAACAACTCGTCCTTGAGTTAACATAAAAGCAAAGCACTTTCATAGGACATACATACAATGGTGCCTGGCCATCAGAAGAGTCACTCTCTGTGGGAGGGTGAGAGGCTACAGTGGCTCTGCATTGGGAAAGGATGCCCCTTTCCAGTCTTGCCAAGTATCAGGGACCCTTCTCCTCGCGATTTGGGGTGGGTAGGGACAAGGACTCCGGGTCTGGGCTGTTTGAGAGTGAAACCGAAGCAGGTTTCACTAGAGAATTTTCTGCCAGGCCTGTTGGTCCCCTCTCTCTGTTTTGTTCCTGCAGATTTCTGTCTTGAGGGTGTGTGTTTGTCCCTCTTTTTGTTTATGTGACCTTCCCTCCAACTTCTCGCTCTGAATTTGTCCCTGGGACTGTTTCTTCCTGTCTTTCCTGTCTCCCTACTTCTTTTACCCTGTCTTTCCTTTTATTCGTATGCTTCCCTGAATGTGTCTCTCCCTCCTTCTTTTGTGTCTCTGTGATTGTTTCCCTTTACGTTTCTACATTTCTTGGTTTCTTGCTCTCTCCGTGCCTCTCCCAGCCGGGGTTGGTCTCTCAAGCGCACGCCCACCCAATGCCCCGGCCTCCGTCCTTGTCAAATCCCCCCTGGATCCCTGCTCGCACCTCCGTTCCAGTTCCCTTTCTGACACCTCAGTCTCCAGCCTTGAAAACTGGGTCGACACTCCCACCCCACGCACTCCTCGTCGGGCCTCGGCTGCCCGTGGGCCCTGCACTGGCACGTCCCAACGGGGTCTGGGCGGAAGGGGACCATCCCAAACTGGGCGGGCAGCGAGGGGGGATGCGCGTCCGGGAAGCGCCCTCCTCGCCCCGCCCCCGGATCCGCCCCCTGGTGACCACGCCCCTTTCTCTCTATAAAACACCCGCTCCGGCAGCCGGCCGCAGCTTTACTCCAGCTCTCCCACTTTCGACTGCTCTGTCTGCGGATCGGCGTTCTGTGCCGCCATGGATCTCACCGCCATCTACGAGGTGAGTCCCCGCCGACTGGCACCTTTGGGTCCCCATCACTGACTGACACCCTCAAAATATCAGGGCTCACTGGCGCCGCAACTTCCCACGCGGGACCCCTGGCTCCCTGCTGAAACTTGAGCGCCTAATCGCCGTCCGCTCCTGCCCGGGGTCCTGCCTCCTTTCTCTGAGCAGTGTGATTCCCTGGTGGTGATAAATGGAGCCTGCGACTTTCGAGTCCCAGCCCAAACATGGGTCGAGTGGCCCTTTGAGATAGAAAGCTGAAGGAGTTTTCTCAGACTAGGGCTGTCTGGAGGCGGAAATGGCCCTACACCTGGCTTCCCCCCAGTAGTTTCTGAGGGCGCGGTTTTGCGCGGAGGCGTTTCTGGGGCTAGAGTCTTGGGGTGAGGGGAAGGTGACTTCTGTCTCCACTCCCCGACACAGATGAGGACTCTGGGACTCTAAAACGGAGGAAGAGATCTGACTCCTAGGTTACCTTTGCCGGCTGCTCCAGTTGTGAAACTGGAGAACTCGATAGGTGGAGTCAGATCCCGAGAGGCCCGGAGGATCAAAATTGGTGGAAAGCGGTGTGCCCTGGGTCGGGGGACCCGGTTTGCTGTGTCTCTAGAGATAGGCTTCAGTTCTGAAAAAACTCAGAATTTCCCATTCGTGATCCCTTTGATCCCGAAGCCCTGGGTTTCTGTGGGCGGGTGGGGCTCAGGCCAGGAGCCCACAAACCGGACTGGCAAGCTGTTACGTGCCCTGCAGCCGGGGAGGGCCGTCACCCTGCATTTTCGGTGTCTTAACTGATCCCTGTTTCTACAGAGCCTCCTGTCTCTGAGCCCTGACCTGCCATCTGACCATGGAGACACTGAGTCCAGCCCTGGGTGGGCCTCCTCAGGACTCTGGAGACTCGGCTCATCTGATTCCAGCCCTGCTGGGGTTACTCCCCGCCTGCCTGGCCGATCTACCAGCCTGGTAGAGGGTCGAAGCTGTGGCTGGGTGCCTCCACCCCCAGGCTTCGCACCCCTGGCTCCTCGCCCAGGCAGTGAGCTGTCACCCTCACCTACTGCGAACCCCACCACCTCATCCCGATACAAGACTGAGCTATGTCGGACCTTCTCAGAGAGTGGGCGCTGCCGCTATGGGGCTAAGTGCCAATTTGCCCATGGCCCTGGTGAGCTGCGCCAGGCCAGTCGCCACCCCAAGTACAAGACGGAACTCTGCCACAAGTTCTACCTCCAGGGCCGCTGCCCCTACGGCTCACGCTGCCACTTCATCCACAACCCCAGTGAGGACCTGGCCGCCCCTGGCCACCCCCATATGCTGCGCCAGAGCATCAGCTTCTCAGGTCTGCCTTCTGGCCGCCGATCCTCACCACCACCAGCAGGCCTGGCAGGCCCTTCCCTGTCATCGTGCTCCTTCTCCCCCTCCAGCTCCCCACCACCACCACCTGGGGACCTTCCACTTTCACCCTCTGCCTTCTCTGCTGCCCCTGGGACCCCTGTAGCCCGAAGGGACCCTACACCAGCCTGTTGCCCCTCTTGCCGAAGGGCCACCCCCAGCAGCGTCTGGGGACCTGTGGGTGGCCTGGCTCGAAGCCCCTCTGCACACTCCTTGGGATCTGATCCCGATGAATATGCCAGCAGTGGCAGCAGCCTGGGAGGGTCCGACTCCCCTGTCTTCGAAACTGGGGTTTTTGGACCACCCCAGCCACCTACAGCCCCTCGGCGACTCCCCATCTTCAATCGCATCTCAGTGTCTGAATGACAAGTGCCTGCCCAGTATACAGATCAGCTGGATCTCAAGGGGGGCCATTTCTCTTGTGCTGTGGGCTCCACAGGAGCCCTGGGGCTGTGGGGAACTGGGGGGCTCTTAATCAGTGGCCCCACTGCCTTAACTGCATTAACCCACTCCTTTGACCCCATGCTGGGGCAGGTCCCCAGTGTGCAAGCTCAAGCTCAGTGTTCATGGTGTTGGAGGAAGGAGTATATTCTGGAGTCTTTTTAAAGATGTAGCAAATTCGAGGGTGGTGGTGAGCCCTTTCCACCGCACCTTTCCCCTTCCCGACGCTGTGAATAGGCCCCTACTGCCCTCTCCTGATTTTTCCTAGACCCCAGAGGATCCAGTGTGACTGATGGTGACTGGTTCCTCCCATTTAGGGTCAATCCTGGTGCTCAGATTTCCCTCCGAAAGCATTGCCAACCCACTCCTCCCAGCCATTGAGCCCTTTATTTATGACGACTTTATTTATTCTTGTAGATTTTATAGTATTTATATATTTGGGTCGTCTGCTTCCCTTGTATTTTTCTTTCTCCTTTTTGTAATATTGGAAACGAAGGAATAATTATTATAAGTATACTAATATATTAAGTAATATATATTGTTAAAAGTTTATTTTTGTGTTTTTTGGAATTTTTAAATAAAAGGCATCTGTGTGTAAACGTGAATTCTGGTCTTTTTGCGGTCCAGAGGCAGTGAAAGGAGTGGGGAGGATGGTGTGGCCCTTTTTTGAAGCAGGACCCATAGCTCCAAATATTTCTCTAGCAGAGCTGCACTTACCTGGCCGGAAGTGACGTCACAGACCGGTCTTTCACCTGAGGGGGCGGGGCCAAGTGAGGTCATCTGGTAGGAACCCGGAGAGCGAGTTCCCGGGGCGTAGGGGCTGCAGGCGCTTCTGTCTTGTCAGGCTCTTTGACCCAGCTCTCCGCAGGGCGCGGGCGGGGACGGGATGTTTCCGTCCCTGCGGGCCGAGGTGGGAGGGTGGGGTGGCGCAGGGAGGACGGAATGTGCCGGCGCTGGCCCAGGGCGGGTAGGGCGGGTCAGCCAAGAAGCCCGGTCGTCCTGGGCACCTACCTCCCAGCCTTCCGGAACCTGAGGGGCTGGGGTGCTCAGACACTCGCGATCCTGAGAGGCAGCTTTAAAGGCTCAGGATTACGACCTGTGGTGGTGCAGTGAATGAAGCATCCACCTGGAACGTTGAGGTACCTGGTTTGAAACCCTGGGCTTTCATGGTCAAAGCATATATGGGAGTTGATGCTTCCGAGTGCACCACCTTTTCTTTCTCTCTCTCTCTCTCTCTCTCTCCTCCATCTCTAAAATGATTAAATAAAAATTTTTTTTAAAGGCTCAGGATTATGAATTCACAACAGTTGTGTATGAAAAAGGGCCACATAGTAAACCAGACAAGCTCAGGAAGCCATGCATGGCAAGCCTTATAAACTGAGACCTAAACGAACTACATAGGATGGTCTGAAATGAAAACTTTCTGCCTAAGAGTCATGATCGGAAGTTATGTTCTAGGCAGTTATCTTTCTTGACAAAGGTCAATCTTTGCCTTAACTGAGCCTTTAAATCGTATTTTGTATTTGTGATAACATACCTTTGGAATGTTAGAGTAATCCCTTTTCCAGACCCCTTAGGGCACAATCTGCCACCGGAACACCAGACCACACAACCCCTCGTTATCTTGCCCCAGGGTAACATCGCTGTGTTGTAAATGGTAATTAATTTAACTGTCTTGTACCACCGATGTAAAAGAAGTATTTGTCTTCATTTTACTTTTTTCCAATCTCAGATTTTCCTGCTTTGCTTTCTCCTGCCTCCCTAATCTATCTCCAATGGATTTCATGTAACCTCCTCCTTTGGTTGGTTGTAATGCGTGAAATAAGGTGCAGAAGTGCCATTCTCTGAAACAACTTCTCAATCCGGTAGATTTTGCTTTCATAGCAATTGTCAGTTTGGCTCAGATAACCCATAAAAATTCTTACAAGTTTGGACATTTCTTACATCACACATTTTGGAATATCAGAACTAGTCTCCCCACTACTTAAGAATTCCAGGCCCTGGTGTCTCATAACCTATATGAACAACAAAGTTGGAGCTTTTGGCTTTGGAAGTACCCCATCTCGGCTTGCCAAAAGTTGAGAAGTTCGGACTTGCGGGATCTCGGCCTTTCCGCGCCTGCGAAGCTCTAGGCTGGGGTGTGTGGGTCACGGGCGCGTGGGGGCGGGGCCGGGGACAACGGCGTCCTCGGACCATACAAGGCAATAGGCGGCGGGACCCACCCTGGGGCGAGGAGCCCGGAAGCCGCTCCGCGTCAGTGCCCGCGCCCCGCCTCCCTTCCGCTGGAGCCTCCTCCCCTCGACCCCTCTTCCTTCTTTCCCCACCCTTTTCTCTCCCCTCCCCAACCTGCACCCCTCCTTCCTCCCTCTCAGTTCCTCCTCTCTTTACCCGCCTGCGGCGCCCTTCTCCTCTTCTCTTGCCTTTCCTCACCCTTTCCTTTTGTGTGTGTGTGTGTGTGTGAGAGAGAGAGAGAGAGAGAGAAAGAGAGAGAGAGACAGCGACAGAGGGACAGAGAGGTACAGACTGACAAAAAGGGAGAGAGATGAAAGCATCATTTCTTCCTTGTGCACCTTAGTTGTTCATTGATTGCTTTCTCATACATGTCTTGACTGGGGGGCTACAGCAGTGCGAGTGACCTTGGGCTCAAGCCAGCAACCTTTGGGCTCAAGCTAGTGATCATGGGGTCATGTCTATGATATCATGGTCAAGTCAGCGACCCCGCGCTCAAGCTGGTGAGCCCGTGCTCATTCCCCCGCTCTTCCCCAAGATCCTTGCCCTCACTCATCATTTTCCCCTAAGATCTACCTCCCTTCCCCACCACTGTGTTCCCTCTGCCCCCCCCCCAGTTAGCCTTCTGCCACTCATCCTTCCCTCCAGCTCCTTTCTCTCCTGTCTTCACCCTCCCCCACTTCACTCATATCTCTGTGCTCTCCCACACCTCTTTGGCCACCTCACCCCTTACCTACAGTAGGCCCTGACCTTTGATCTCCTCTTCCTGGAAATTGCCCCTGTTGTGGCATACATAGGAAGAGAGGGTTGGGAGAGATAGAAAAGCAGAGATCTAAAGTCATTGGGGAGGCTGAGCGGAAAAGCAAGCCTTACAGAGACATTTACAGGCACTGAAAGAACAAAAAATAGATATCTCTGGTCTTTCCCTTAACAAACCCATGCCCCAGTCCAAAAGCAATTTTATTTGATTCACCTAAATCTACAATGCACCCTCCTGCCTCCTCTGGCCCTCTCTCTGGTTTTGTCCAGCATAATCTCCCATCTGAACCAGTTTCCCTGCTCAGGCTCTGCCCACAGTGTCTCCCTATTGTCCTGTTATATTATACAACCAAAGGGAATCTGTCATGACTCTTGAGATCACATAAAAGCCAAAGTCCTAAATTCTTATGAGCTTACATGGCCTGGCTCTCTGGTCAATCTTGCTCTAGCAGCACTGGCTTTCTACCTGCTCCAATAAATATATCTGAACGCTTCAACCCTAGGCCCTTTGTGCTGGCTGTGCCCTTTGCCTAGAATACTCCCCCTGGTGTCCCCATTGCTCACTCTCCTCCATCAGATCTCTGCGGAAATGTCTCCTCAGTGAGATTGTCTCTGACTACCTTTATTGTAACCCACCCCCACTTCCGACTCCACCATCCTCCTGACCTTGCTCTACTTTTGCCATGACATCACCACCTAACATATGAAATGTACTTAGTTCCTATAGGAATCCGCGCCTCACACTAGGATGTCCAGTCCTCAGGGATAGGGACTTTGTCTTGTTCACTGCAGTTGTACTACTCAAGCCTAACTAAACCCTAAATAAAACTTAGTTATATAGTAGATGTTTGGTATTTGTTGAAAAAAAATCGATTCAAAAATGGCAAGGGAAAGATTGTTAAAAATCAAGACAAACGAAAAAAAAACAGTAACTTAGGTGACTAAACTTACCGTCATAATCATTTCACATCTCATACATAAATCATGTTGTACACCTTGGACTAATACAGTACGTTATATGTCAATTATATCTCAGTGAAACTGGGAATAAATCCAAGACAGAGAAAGACGCAGTACCACATACACGATTTGCGTAGGACCCACAGCCTGACACATCCGCACAAGTCTTAAACAGATTTGCAGATCCAATGAAATGTGCAGGCATCGAAGAGGCGATACCGCCCTCTGGCGGCCAGGATAAAAAACAGCACCTCCCCAAGATACAGAACACTCCTTAACCGAAGGTCGCCAGTCCGTGCAGTATTTCCAAACCCGAAATTTCGGAAAGATCGGAATGTTCACTTCTCTAAGTAGAGCAGATTTTCTGGTTGATTTGTAAAATATTTAAATTTATAAAAGCCAATGAGGGAAAAGTAACGCTGCTCCAGGTGAGAAGGTGAGAATCGAACTCACAAACCTCGGCACCGCTCCACATTGCACTATTGTATCAATACCGCACGCTAGGAACTTTTGTCAGACAGCCTCCCGCATGCGCCCGACCGGGATCCACCCGGCACGCCCACCAGGGGCGATGCTCTGCCCTCCGGGGCGTCGCTCTGCCGCGACCAGAGCCACCACAGCGCATGGGCAGAGGCCAAGGAGCCATCCCCAGCGCCCGGGCCATCCTTGCTCCAATGGAGCCTCGGCTGCGGGAGGGGAAAGGAGACAGAGAGGAAGGAGGGGGGGGGGGTGGAGAAGCAAATGGGCGCTTCTCCTATGTGCCCTGGCCGGGAATCGAACCCGGGTGCCCTGCACGCCAGGCCGACGCTCTACCGCTGAACCCACCGGCCAGGGCCACCACTGGAACTTGAACCTCGCTCTTTCACCCTAGGGTCCTACAGTTGCTCTTAGCCACGTGACCTCTCCAGATAGCTCCGTTTTGTGTTGTATATGCAAATAGAAATCTTTTGGTTGTCCAATGGGAGAAAGTGCGTGACAAGCTCAGATTCTCACGCCTCGAAGGCCCTTGCTGTAAAAGGGAAAAGAAGTTTGCGAGGCATTTGGAATGTGGGAGTGTAGCCTGCCTGGGACTCGCCTTCTTATGAATATTCAGATCCTAAAGAGGCGGTGTTTTAACCCATCACTGGCGGGCTGGCCGGAAGGCAGCCCCTCCCCCCCACGGGCGGGAACAGGATGTGAGCCTAGGCGGCTGGGGGGGAGGGGGGGAGGGGAAGACCCAGGCGACCGCCCCCCAGTTCCACATCTGGGACCAAGCTCTCTGGCCGAAGTGGCGTTGACACTGCTGCCGTCTTAGCCCCGTTACACCTATCCTGGAGCCTGAGGGGTCCAGAGTCGAGGACTCCGGCGTCCCAAGTCTGCACCGCGTCCTGAGAGACTCCCAAGCATAGGCCCCCGCGTGCAGGCTAAGAGGACCCCATATCAGGTGCCCAGTGCTTCCTCTTGGAGGGGCCAGGCGTTCGGGACATCGGCACCGCGCGACCCTAGAGGGCAAGCTTCTTGCAAACCGGTTTAAGGAATTTAGGATCCCAGATCGGAGATTCCGTTCAAGAGTTCCCAGAAATCCGAGTCCAAGACTCCCAGGGTTGGAAGAACTTGGGTTTTGGGTTGCTAGCGCTCCAATAAATCTGTTTTCGGCAGAAGCGCTCACTACTTCAAGGGGAGCCAGAAATTTGGGACTCCTCTGCACACCCGCCTGGAAATGGTTTAATTCCTGCTCCTAGAGTTAGG
Source organism: Saccopteryx bilineata (assembly GCF_036850765.1). Taxonomy (NCBI): domain Eukaryota; kingdom Metazoa; phylum Chordata; class Mammalia; order Chiroptera; family Emballonuridae; genus Saccopteryx; species Saccopteryx bilineata. The sequence goes on from NC_089498.1 coordinate 45,839,294, forward strand.
GAAACTCAGAAATCCGGACCGCCCACGGCCCTATCTAGCTGTCTTAGGAATTTGGGTCCCCAGACCCCCATCTGAGACACAAGTCAGTCTCCCAGCATCCTCCACTTAGAAGACCGCTGCACCCCATTCTCCAAGAGACCTCGGATTCTGGTTCCTGGAGCTTGAGAGCCCGAAGTTTACGCCCCTGACTTGCATAGAGACCCAGAGACCCAGGAGTCGGCTCTGCACCTCTGCAGGGACCATGCTAGGGGTCGAATAGGAGCTGCGCTGCCTCGGTTCGGGGCTGGAGACTTCCTAGGAGGTGAGGGGGAAGGCGAGAGGCCCAGACCCGCTGGGGGAGGGGGCGGTGCCGCAGCCACTAAACAATGAGGGGGCGTGCCAGCGGGGGGCGAGCGGAGGCGCCTGCGGGAGTTGGGGTCTGGCCGGGTGTGGGAAGGCACTGGGACCGAAAGCCGATTGCAGAGGCACTGGCTGGGGGTGGGGGTGGGGGTAGGGCTGGGAGTGGGGGTAGTGGGTTGAGGGCTTAGGGCCAGCGCCGCAGCTTGCAGCTCTCGGTGGGGGAGGGAGCCGTCTGCAAGACCCTGGCATCCGGTCCCCCAGCCTCCTCCCTACTCCCCTGGGATCCCGCGGCCTCCCGCCCGCGGCTTTTCCCAGCCCTGCCCCTGGCCCTCGCCCTCGGCTTTAGCCAGGGCCCAGCCGTTCCCAGGATCACTGAGCCTCCGGCCCCAGGCAGATCAGTCTCCTAGCAGTGACTTTTTTGCTCTCTTCACTCTTCTTTGTCTCAACCTTTCCATCTTTTTCTCTGTTATCTCTTCTTGTTCCTCTCTTTTTATCACTTTGCCTCTGTCTGCCCCATGAGTTACTACTCCCAGGGGACCTTGGATTTAGACCACACTTTTAATTCTCAGCCCCCAATCTGTGAGTATGGGAGGCAGGGAGGCTTATGGGTCCTGATAGCCCAGAAGGGGGTCTTTCTGCAGAAGCCGCTGAGCCACTCAGCCATGCCAGAGGAAGCCGGTGGATTGAACCTGTCTAAACCCAGCCCTCGCTTTGGCCCCCGCCACAGAGGCGAAGTGTGTGACTGTGCGGCTGTGTGTAGCACGCAGACAGGTGAGCATGCAAGGAGTGGCGGAGCCTTCTGGGTGTTCATTCCTTTATTGAAGATACTGTGTTGGCCCAGTGCTGGGCAATGCTGGCAACACAAGGTGACCAACATAGCCCCAGCCCTGCCAGCACAGAGCTCCAAGTCTGGTGGGGGAGATGGACCTATCCCTAGACAGTGACAGTCTAGAGTGGGTATCCCAAGCAGAGTCGACAGAGCTGGGATGGGGTAAGCTGGGGGGCGGGGAGGACTGTGGGAGCCTTATCTCTGAGGTCAGAGGAGGTTTTCTGGAGAAGAGAACATCTAAACTGTGAATAAAGATTAGAAGGAATGATGCCTGACCAGGCAATGGTTCAGTGGGTGGAGCGTAGGCCTGGGACATGGAGGACCCAGGTTTGAAACCCTGAGGTCGCTGGCTTGAGCTCAGGCTCATCGGTTTCAGCAAGGCTCACCAGCTTGAGCCCAAGGTTGCCGGCTTGAGCAAGGGGTCACTCAGTCTGCTGTAGCCCTCCGGTCAAGGCACATATGAGAAAGCAATCAATGAACAACTAAGGAGCCGCAACAAAGAACTGATGCTTCTCATCTCACTCCCTTCCTGTCTGTCCCTATCTGTCCCTCTTTCTGTCTCTCTCTGTCACACACACAAAAAATGATTAGGAGGAATGAGTTGGAAAAGGCAAGAAAGAGTATGTGCAGAGTCTCAGAGATAAGAGGAGGCTGTTTATTTAACTGAAAGAAGCTGAGTGTGACTAAAGTCTGGAGTGTAAAGTGGCATGGCTGTGGGAAGAGAGCAGACTAGAAAGATCTCTGACGGCCACCTGGTACAGGGTCCTTTGGGCCTGAGAAGTTTGGACTTTTTTTTTTTTTTTTCCTGAAGCTGGAAACGGGGAGAGACAGTCAGATAGACTCCCGCATGCGCCCGACCGGGATCCACCCGGCGCGCCCACCAGGGGGCAACGCTCTGCCCCTCCGGGGCGTCGCTCTGCTGCAACCAGAGCCACTCTAGCGCCTGGGGCAGAGGCCAAGGAGCCCTCCCCAGTGCCCGGGCCAACTTTGCTCCAATGGAGCCTTGGCTGCGGGAGGGGAAGAGAGAGACAGAGAGGAAGGAGGGGGGGAGGTGGAGAAGCAAATGGGCGCTTCTCCTATGTGCCCTGGCCGGGAATCGAACCCGGGTCCCCCGCACGCCAGGCCGACGCTCTACCGCTGAGCCAACGGGCCAGGGCCGAGAAGTTTGGACTTTATCATGAGGACATGAAGGGGTTAATATTGGAGTGACAGGGTCAGGCAAACAAATTAATAAAGATATCACAGCCTGATACATAGAGGTGGACTAGAAAAGTGGAGGCCAGAAGCCTAGAGAGAAACCTGATGGGAGAGAACAGGGCTGGACTGAGGCAGCACAATAGGGAGAGAAGGGAGCCTTAGCGGAGACATTGACAAAGTGTTGGGGCTAAGGGTGCTCCTTTAGTTGGGCAGATCCCCTGACCTCCTGTTTCACATCCCCAGCAGCCTCTACAACCCCTGCCATGGCCTCCCCCCGAGGTTCTGGGAGCTCCACATCGCTGAGCACAGTGGGCTCTGAGGGGGACCTGGCTCCAGGGCCTACTCCTGCCTGCTCAGCCTCCAGGCCAGAGCCACTTCCAGGACCCCCCATCCGCCTGCATCTGTCTCCTGTGGGGACCTCTGGTTCAGTGAAACCCTCAAGGCTGGAGCGTGTGGCCCGTGAGATCGTGGAGACCGAGCGGGCCTATGTCCGGGACCTCCGCAGCATTGTGGAGGTGAGGCACTCCACCTGAGTGCAGGAGGTACCCAGACCAGCCTCTCTGTCCCAGTAACCTCAGTCATCCCCACAGGATTACCTGGGCCCCCTGCTGGACGGCGGTGTGCTGGGGCTGAGCACGGAGCAGGTGGGCATGCTGTTCGCCAACATCGAGGACATCTACGAGTTCAGCAGGTCAGGGCTGGGTGGGATAGGCAGGGGCACTGGCTGGTGAGCCAGGGGATGGTGCTTAGGTCCTAACCCAAAGCTTGGAGCCCACAGATCTCTGTCCAGGCTGGTCCATGGGGTGTAGAGATATTGGGCAGGTATCATGATGAGAAGAGAGGACCCAGAGGGGTGGAAGAGTGAGGGTATGGAGCCTGAGGACCTGGATAAGGTCTAAGTCCAAATAAGGAGACGTCCAGGTATCAGGATAGGTCTCAGCACTGTATCAGACTTGGGAGCATGATAAATCCAAGGCTCAGGTGGGGCCTGGAGATCCTAACAGTGTGAGCATTTGTGTCCTTGGAACCCCACAGCCCCAAACAAACTAAGGTGGTTGGCTCCCAGTGAGAAGCATGCTGGACTCCTGAGAATCAGGACACCTGAGTGTCTTGATAAGATCATAAGATTACAGCAGGAGGTCTGAGAGTTATGACAAGATCTCAGGATCACAGTAGGATCTTAAGATCATCACAGCTCTGAGGATTAAGACACTGCTATCCCTGGCAGTGACACAAGACACCCAGGCTCAGGCCACCTGTCAAGATTTCAGGCTGAGGAATGTGATGCAATCCAAGGAAGTCTGAGCAGGGATGTTCCATGTAGAGCAGTAGTCCCCAACCCCCAGGCCGTGGACCGGTACTGGTCCGTGGGCCATTTGGTACTGGTCCACAGAGAAAGAGTAAATAACTTACATTATTTTTATTTTACTTATATATAAGTCTGAACAATGTTTTTGTTTTTGTTTGTTTGTTTTTTCCTGAAGCTGGAAACGGGGAGAGACAGTCAGACAGACAGACTCCCACATGCTTCCGACCGGGATCCACCTGGCACGCCCACCAGGGGGCGACGCTCTGCCCACCAGGGGGTGATGCTCTGCCCCTCTAGGGCGTCGCTCTGTTGTGACCAGAGCCACTCTAGTGCCTGGGGCAGAGGCCAAGGAGCCATCCCGAGCGCCCGGGCCATCTCTGCTCCAATGGAGCCTTGGCTGCGGGAGGGGAAGAGAGAGACAGAGAGGAAGGAAAGGGGGAGGGGTAGAGAAGCAGATGGGCGCTTCTCCTGTGTGCCCTGGCTGGGAATCAAACCTGGGACTTCTGCACGCCAGGCCGACGCTCGACCACTGAGCCAACCGGCCAGGGCCTGAACGATGTTTTATTTTTTAAAAATGACCAGATTCCCTCTGTTACATCTGTCTAAGTCTCACTCTTGACGCTTGTCTCGATCACGTGATACATTTATCCGTCCCACCCTAAAGGCCGGTCCATGAAATATTTTCTGACATTAAACTGGTCCATGACCCAAAAAAGTTTGGGGACCACTGATGTAGCGATCAGAAAACTCTCCCTCTGGACCTGACATCCCCTGGAGAGATCCTGGCAGCCCCCAGCCTCCTGGAGTCCTCCCCTGGGAGACACTGTGAGGCAGGGTTGTCCCTAACCCTTCCCTCTCCACACAGTGAGCTCCTGGAGGACCTGGAGGGCAGCAGTACTGCCCAGGGCATTGCAGAGTGCTTTGTGCAGAGGGTGAGTAGGGGCCCAGGTTCAGTCTGGGCTGGTGCCTGGGTAAGCAGGGAGCAGGCCTGTGCTGAGGTGTCACAGGAAGTCTGAGGTCTCCCTAACTCCCTTGTCACCTGCAGAGTGAGGATTTTGACATCTATACTTTGTACTGCATGAACTACCCAAGGTAAGGGTTCCCAGGTCATGCCCACAAGCTGATGTGCCTGCCAACCTCTACCCTTCCCATCCAGCTTCAATCCCTGCCAGACTGTGACAGTAACTGAACTCTCCCTAACCTGCCCCTGACCCCTGCCAGCCCCCAAGCCCTGCCAGCCTTGCCCATCAGAGCTGTGCCCCTCCCCCTCCCGTGACCTGTGCTGTGCTCCCAGCTCCCTGGCCCTGCTCCGAGAGCTGTCGCTGTCTCCACCAGCAGCCCTGTGGCTGCAACAGCGCCAGGCCCAGCTCCACCACTCGCTGCCTCTGCAGAGCTTCCTGCTGAAACCTGTTCAGCGCATCCTCAAGTACCATCTGTTGCTGCAGGTTCACTGTGTCCCTTGGGGGGCTGCTTGGGGAGGGGCCAGGTCCTGTCCATGAACCACCTGGTGGTGTATCTGGAGGACAAACTCCAGATGAGTTGGGCAGGGCCTGGGGAGGCATTTGGGCCGTACTGATGGGGCCAGTGCTTGGGTGGGGTGTTGCTGGCAATGGGGACTACCATCAGCTGATTTTATTTTGTCTCCTATTTGTCTCTCTCCATCTCTGCTCCTTCCTTTATATTTCTCTGTCTCCTGTCATTATCATTCTTTCTCTTTCTCTGTTTCTTTTCCCCTCCCTGGGTGACTGGTGGCTGCCCGGCAGGAGCTAGGCAAGCACTGGACAGAGGGCCCAGGGACCGAGGGCCGCGAGATGGTGGAGGAGGCCATTGTGTCCATGACAGCAGTTGCCTGGTACATCAATGACATGAAACGCAAGCAGGAGCATGCTGCACGCCTGCAGGTGACTCCAGAGTGGGAGGAGGAGCCATGAGGGCCTTTCAGGGGTGGTTAGTGCCTCAGAGGTGACCTCGGAGTGTGGGCTTGGGCAGCACGGCCTGGTTGTTAACCCCCCTGCGTTGGCATTTGTGTGCCACCCACCGATGTGTTTCTGTTTCCTGTACGTTTGGTGGGTTCCTGGCAGGAAGTACAGCGGCGGCTGGGTGGCTGGACTGGCCCAGAGCTCAGCGCATTTGGGGAGCTGGTGCTGGAAGGTTCATTCCGAGGTGGTGGAGGGGGAGGCCCCCGGCTTCGAGGGGGTGAGCGGCTTCTCTTCTTGTTCTCACGGATGCTGCTTGTGGCCAAGCGCCGGGGGCCGGAATATACCTACAAGGGTCACATCTTTGTGAGTTTGGGAATGGGGGTGGGGCTGAAATGTTACCTTAAAGCTGTATTCTGTATACCCCATGCCTGTATACCTAAAGGGTGGCCAGTTGAGGGTCTTCAAAGAGGGACAGCTTGACTTAAGAGGGCCACGTTTTCTTGAGTCTAAGGATTGGTCCAAAGTGTAAAAAGGAGGCCAGCAGAATGCAGAGGGGTGGACCTGGATTTGCCCACCGGGAAAGCATCTTCATGGGGGAAGCATATTTTGATCAGATGAGGGTAGGAGGGACTGGTGAGGGAGATCAGAGCCCAGCCTGGTGGAGAGGGTCAATGGGGAAAAGGGGACCCCCATACAATTATACAGGGTACTTCTTTCTAGGGGTTAGAGACCCAGATACAATGTTGCAGAGTCTTAAGGGCTCTGAACCTGCCACCCTCTCTGCTCCCCCATCCAGTGCTGCAACCTGAGTGTGAGTGAGAGTCCTCGTGACCCTCTAGGCTTCAAGGTGGCCGATCTAACCATTCCCAAGCACAGGCACCTGCTCCAGGTGAGCAGAGTGGGGCTCGGTGGGCCGGGTTCCCTCCAGCCCCTAGACCTCACACCTGACTCCCAACTCCTCCCCCACCTACGACCAGGCCAAGAACCAAGAAGAGAAGAGGCTGTGGATTCACTGTCTCCAGCGCCTTTTTTTTGAGAACCACCCTGCCTCCATCCCGGCCAAGGTACAGCTCCTACCACAGATGAGGGCTGTCAGAGTGCTGGGAACCCCTGCCCCCCAATAGTTCTGGAAGTCCCTCAGTTGCAGGGACTCTCTTAGAACTCGGTAAATTACAGATTAGGCCTGACCTGTGGTAGCTTTGTGGATAAAGCACTGATCTGGAATGCTGAGGTTGCTGGTTCTAAACCCCAGGCTAGCCCAGTCAAGGCACATACGAGAAGCAACTATAAATTGATGCTTCCTGCTTCTCATCCCACCCTCCTGCCTTTCTCTCTCTCTCTCTAAAAATCAATAAATAAAATCTTTTTTAAAAAATTGCAAAGTAGGCCTGACCAGGCGGTGGCACAGTGGATAGAGTGTCAGATTGGGATGTGGAAGGACCCAGGTTCGAGACCCCGAGGTCGCTGGATCGAGCAAGGGGTTACTCGGTCTACTAAGACCCGTGGTCAAGGCACATATGAGAAAGCAATCAATGAACAACTAAGGTGTCGTAACAAAAAATTGATGATTGATGCTTCTTATCTCTCTTTGTTCCTGTCTGTCTGTCCCTGTCTATCTCTCTCTCTGTCTCTGTAAAAAAAAAAAAAAATTGCAAAGTAGGCTGCCAGGGTTTGAATCCCAGCTCCGCCATGTCCCTACTTTGTGACTTTAGACAACCTCTCTGACATCAGTTTCCTCACCAGGAGGAAATATAGCTTTGAAGGGTGCTGAGGATTGTCATCAGTTATGTAGTGCACCTGTCATGTGGCAGCATCCATTAATGGGACTACGAGTAGGGTGCTCAGAGACTGGCCCCTCAACCCTCCTCTTGTATCTTTCAGGCAAAACAAGTTCTCCTTGAAAACAGCCTGCACTGTGAGTTGGGGTCTTGGGTTGGGATGTGTGGAAGCAGAGGAATTACTTCCAAGAAAACATTATTAGCCCCACATTTCTCCCTATAGGTGCTCCTAAAAGTAAGCCAATTCCAGAGCCCGTGACACCCCCTCTTGGGTCTCCCCGACCTCGAGAGGCTAGGAATTTCACCCCTGGACGAAGGAACACAGGTAAGGAGATGGAACCCTGAGTCACACCTCTTCCTTCTCCCTCAGGGCTCGGGATACAATCCCTGAGTGTATCCCGAGCCCCGTCCTCTCCCTGAAGCCTGAGGCTGGGTTTATAACCACGTCCTGATCTCTCCCACAGCTCCGTCTCCAGGCCCCTCCACTACCCACCGAGGCCGTAGACAGTCTGGTGAGTTCCCTCCACCAAAAGGTCAACTAGGGATCGGAGTGGGATCTGGGCCCCTGACACCAGTGTGTCCTACCCCCAGAGCCAGTGAAGGACCCTTATGTCGTGTTTCCACAGAACGGTAAGTGACTGCCCAGTCCAGCCGGGTATAGCCCTGTCTGTCTCTTCCCATGGGATGCCCAGTGTTCACGGAGGAGGGATATTAGGGGCAGCTCATCAAGTATAAGGAGTAACACTTATTTATACATCTCACTCTTTTTCTTATTTTCATATTCCTAGCTAAACCTAGGCTCAAGGTAAGAAATCTCTTGGGACGAGGTCTGGGGACTGAGACTCCAGGATCTGGCGGAGGAGCGAGCCTGAGTTCTAAACGCCTGGGTCCGAATGAGAGGGGGCAGGGGGTTGAAGTCCTCCATCTGAGGGAAGAAGGGGCTGGGGGCCCTGGCTGCTTAACCTTCATCCTTCCCTTCCTCAAAGAATGCTGGCAGTGAGGGGGAGCTCTACCCCCACATACAGCCTCAGCCACCAGGTCCAGCTTCTGAACCCCCTGAGGATTTGGAGGATACTGGACCCCCCACGCTGGACTCCTCTGGGACCTCAATCACTGAAGAAATCCTGGAATTGCTGAACCAAAGAGGCCTTCAGGATGTGGGGGTGAGCTGGGCATCCCACCCCTGTATCCTTGGGGCTCTCTGCTTGGGTGGGCACAGACGAGGGACCAAGGCAGCCAACCCACTCTGATACCTTTGTTCTCTTCCCCAGTGCCCACTACAGCCATCCCCCCACGACATTCCCAAGTTCCCAGAAGACTCCCAGGTGCCAGGTGACTGTGAAAGACTCACGTTCCCAGCCCTGCCCAGCCGAGACTCTTCAGAAGAAGAGGAGGAACTGGAGATGGATGAACGGGGCCCTTCCCCACTCCATGTCCTAGAGGGACTTGAGATTTCCAGTGCAACTGAAGTTCCCGACATTCCTGGCCTTATCAAAAATCCTGCTGTGCTCAACCTCCCTGAAATTTCCAGCCTTTCTGAAATTCCCCCAATTCCCCGCCTTCCCAGTCTCTCGGACATTTCCAGTGTTTTTGAAATGCCCTGCCTTCCAGCCATACCGAGTGACCCTGACACTCCTGGTCTTAAGCTGGATGAGACTCTAGCTGCCAGGGAAAAAGTACTCTCTGGAGGCAGTTCTGGAAAACTGGGAGAGCCCTCCTCAGGGGGAAGGGCAGGGCAGGAGGAGGAGGAGGAGGGGGAAGGCAGAGTATCATTTCCAGATTTCCAGCCCCAGGATGGCACCCCAGATCAGGGAGTACAGGATGAGCTGGAATTCCGTTCTTGCTCAGAAATCCGGAGCAGCTGGCAGGCTTTGGATCAGGGGCAGTTAGCCCAGCCGGGTTTCCCAGAGCCACTGCTGATTCTGGAAGATTCAGATCTGAGTGGAGGCAGTGGGAATGGGAAACCTGGAGCCCCCAGTGTGGAGCGGGCTGCGTCCCGAGTGCGAGAGTTAGCCCGGCTTTACAGTGAGCGGATCCAGCAGATGCAGCGGGCTGAGACCCGGGCGTCAGCCAATGCCCCGCGCCGCCGGCCGCGGGCTCTGGCCCAACCCCAGCTGTCCCCCTGCCTGTCTCATGAGCAGGCTAAACCAGGTAAGGTCCAGGTATGTGGTCAGTGGGCGTGGCCCATGCTGGGGTGCCGGTCGTGACTCAGTCCTCCTTTCTTCACATACAGGGCCCCTGCCTGCATTTGGACATGTGCTGGTTTGTGAGCTGGCCTTCCCGCTGACCTTGGCCCAGGAATCTGTCCCTCTGGGACCTGCTGCCCATGTTCAAGCTGCTGCACCCCTATATAAGCAGGGAGGCTGCCTGGGTGGCCAGGGTCTAGATGTTTCCATTTTGCCTGAACAAGACCATCAGGGCATCCAGATTCCAGGTGCTACCACTTTGCCTGAGCAAGGCTTCTGGAACTTCCAGCTTCCAGCCACCACTCCTTTGCCCAAGCAGGAAGGCCCCCTACATGTACAGGTTGCAGCTATTACAACTCTGCCTGATCAAGAAGCCCACCTGGAAATGCAAGTTCCAGTTACCACTCCTTTGCCTGAGCAGAGAGGCCATGGGGATATACAGCTTCCAGCTACCACCTTTTGTCCTCTGCAAGGATGCCAGATTGACATCCAGGTCCCAACCATCCCAGCTTTACCGAAGCAGGGAAGTTGTTCTAATGTCACGGTTTTAGCTACCAGTCCTTTGCCTAAGCAAGAAGGCCGCCTAGACTGCCAGAGCCCAGCCAATACCCCATTAACTAATGAAGTTGGTTCCAGGGATGTCCTGTCCCCAGCCACTATCTGCGGCCAAGCCATCAACCCTTTGCTTCTGCATGGAAGCAGCCTAGACCATCAGATCCCAGCCAACACTCCATCACCCTTGGAACACAACCTCCCAGACATTCAGGTTCTGAATAGCTCACCTTTGCCTGCATGTGGAGACCACCTAGATCATCAGATCCCAGCCAACACTCCATTGTCTTTGCCCCAGGACCTCTCAGACACTCAGGCTCCAGCTGCCACAGCTTTGCCCCCACCCCAAGGCATCATGGACATGCAGATCCAAGCACTCCCACCTTCGCAGAAGCAGGAAGGCCTGCCAGACATCCAGGATCCGGTTGATGTGCCTTTGCTTCAGGAGCAAAGTCTCACAGACCTCCATGTCCCAAAACCTGCACCTTTGTTGGAGCAGAAGAGCCTCATAGACATCCATGTTCCAGCTGCCACACCTCTGCCTGAGCAAGAAGGCTCTTGGGACATTCAAGGCTTGTCATGCACCCCAGTTCAGACCACAGTGGTTTTGTCCAAATCAGGAGGCCACTCAGTATCTCCTGTTGCCAGGTCAGAGTCTTCAGATTTGACTCCACCCCAAAGTCCCCCACTCCCAACCCGTCAGCTCCTGGGTCCTAATGCAGCTGCTCTCTCAAGATACCTGGCTGCCTCATACATCAGCCAGAGCCTAGCTCGGAGGCAAGGGCCTGGGGGAGAGACCCTCCCAGCCTCACGAGGTCCCTGGTCGTCTTCTGCCCCCACATCCCGGGCACCTTCACCACCACCCCAGCCCCAACCCCCACCACCTCCAGCCAGAAGGCTCAGCTATGCCACCACAGTCAACATCCATGTTGGGGGTGGCGGGCGGCTGCAGCCAGCCAAGGCCCAGGTCAGGTTGAACCACCCTTCTCTATTGGCCTCCACCCAGGAACCTGTGGGCTTTCGCAGGGTCCAGGGGCCTCCTGATGCCCCTTTTCATATGTGAGCCAGGATATCAGGCTCTTGAAAAGCAAGAACTTCAACCAAATGCCACAGACTCAGAACTTCACCCAGAAGTCCAGACACTGAACAAAAGTCTAAAATTGCTGCAGCTTTCCAATTCCTGGGTCTGCTTGGCGAGTAGTCCTTATTACTTACCTTGACTAACTCAATAGGGTTGGGGAAGGGGATGTCATTAATATTTTGTTAATATTAAGAAATTATGTCTCTTTTCCCATTCTGGAGTTGGGCGATAATAGAAGACAATGAATGGGAAAGTGTGTCACAGCAAAACTCAATGGTTCTGAGAATTTAGGGAATCACAAACTCAAGAATTATGGGAAACAGGTCCCATTACAGTTTGGAGTGTGATGTCAGAGGGTTTATGAGCTGCTTGATGCCCATCCAGGAAAGCCAAGTTAAGCTTTGTTCCAAGAAGAAATTCATGTCCTTAGCAGTTAATCCAGTTCATGTGTCTCATCATCAGCCATCTATCTATATAGCTGTCTATCTATTTCATCTATCTAGCAATCCTTCATCCCACCCATATGCCTTGCTTTATTCGACCATCTCCATCCATCCATCATCCTACCCCATCTGGCATTCATTCCTCCATTAATCCATTGATCCATCTGTTGTCCCACCTGTCCATCTTCTCCATCGTCTCCACTAATCTCTGTGACCCTCCTATGTTCACTGGCACATATTTCCATCTCTATTCAATCATACATTTTATTCACACAACCATCTCAACCACTATCCATGCTTAATTGGATTCTGTTGGGTCTTGATACTACAGAACTTCAGAGACTGTTCCATGCTAACGGGAATGGATGAGGTTTGAGATAATGAGAAAAGTTTTCTCCCATCTGTCTCATTTGTTTTGGCAAACACTTCCCCACCCTCATGAATATTGTTCTTGTGCTCACCTATACATAATCAGATCTCTTTACCCCCTCCTCTAGCTTGAGATCTCTAGTGCCTCGGTGTACCCCCCCAAAAAAAAAAAAAAAATCAGGTCATAGAGACAAAGGCTTTTATATTAGGATCTCTCTGTCTCCTCCCATCTGCAGCATGCCCAGTGAGAAGCATCGCTTAATCAGTTTCTTGGTAACATTAGCCTCTCATTGAACGCTTAACCTTTTGTGCTTTGACACATTACCTTGTTTAATTTCCCTGGGATTCTCTGAGGCATCACAGTGTTATGGCTGAGTTCAGGCCTCAACTTTTCTAGTTACTTGGTGTGTGACCTCCCTCAGCCTGGGTTTTCTCATGTACAATGAGGACAACAGTATTGGCCTTGTAGGATCATTGTAAATGTTCAGTGAGGGTAACTTCAGTTCCCAAGTATATTTGAGCCTCTGACTTGCTGGCACATTGTTCAGATAACAGATGCCGTAAGATTTAGTCCCAGCCTGTGGAGTCAACCTCCAGGACAGGAGCATAGGAATCTTGTTTCAAGCAGTCAACGAACAGCAGCTAAAATGGCTGAGATTTATTGAGTACAAATGGCATACCATGGGCATTAGTCACTTCATATGAACTCATTCACTTGAGTCCTCACAACAGCCCTAAAAGGCAAGTGAGGATTTTAAGTCCCACTTTAGAGATGAGGAAACTGAGGCACAGAGGGACTTGCCCAGTCACATGGGAAAGGGTGAATTTGGACTCAGTTCTCTGCAGCCCAGCCTGAGTGTACTCCTGTTGAGTGCCTATCCTGTACCAGGTACTGTTCTTGCTACTGGGGGGCACAAAGAAGACTTAACCTGCCCACTTGAGGCACACCTGGTGATCCAAGGCCCTAGAGGTCAGGGGTCGGGAACCTTTTTGGCTGAGAGAGCCATGAACGCCACATATTTTAAAATGTAATTCCATGAAAGCCATACAACCACTCATGTACGTTATGCATTATCCAATAAAAATTTGGTGGTGTCCCGGAGGACAGCTGTGATTGGCTCCAGCCACCCGCAACCATGAACATGAGCGGTAGGAAATGGAGTGTAATACATGAGAATGTTTTATGTCTTTAACTTTTTTTATTAAAGATTTGTCTGCGAGCCAGATCCAGCCATCAAAAGAGCCACGTCTGCCTCGCGAGCCATAGGTTCCCGACCCCTGCCCTAGGTGAAAAGGTAGCCAGGACAATGCCTGGCTCAATATTAGCTGCTGGCTTCTATTTCGGTTACTTGAGTGGTTGCTATGCACAACTACACCATAACCTGGCTCTGCTTCACTGTAGCCTCCCCAAGGTCAGGACAGAGACTGGCCCTCGCCTCCGCCCCAGCTGCACATTCCCAGCCACCCCCAGCTCTGCATTCCCAGCTGAAGGAAAGTTCCCAGCCTGACTTGGGCTCCCAGCAGCGCCGGAATTCCTGGTATTTGAGGAGGCGTCAGGGAGGAAGAAAGGGGCTGTCTGCTCCAAGGCCTGGAGAGGGAAGGAGCAGAGGCAAGTGCCCTCAGCTCCTCCAGATGCATCCCAGCTGTGCCTCTGGGAGGAAGCCAGGAGCCTCAGTAAAGGGGGGGGGTCTGGATCCTGTGGGAAAACCATGGGCACCAGGCTTGCCCTAGCCCCTCCTGGTCCCTGCCCCTGAATGCCATTCCTCTTGACTACCCAACTCCTACCTCTGCCTCATGGCCCAGCCGACGCCTCCTCAGGAATACCTTTCTTGTGGTACTATACAGTCTGCTTATTGTAAACCCAAGTCCTTTAGAGCTGCAGCAAAGTCAGACCCAAAAAGGGAAGAGTTGGCTGCTGCCTTTCTTGGGATGCTCCTTGGGAGGGTCGGGTTGACAGTCAAACGAAGTTAACCCAAGTTAACTCCAGCTGTTATGCAAAACCTGGTGAGCTGCCTTTTTTTTTTTTTTTTTTTTTTGCACTACTAGACTTTTTTCATCTAACACGATGCCTGTCACCAACCTCGCAGGGATATTGTGAGGACACACCCAACAATGCTTAGCCTGGCACCTAATTGGTGCTCAACCAATCCTACTCTCCATCTTGTAACAAGAACTTGATTGTTACATAGACTGCACATACATAAGTTGGTGGTCCCATAAAATAATGGAACTAAAAAAACTATTGCTTAGGATTTAGTCCTTGTAATAAAGTGTAACACATTCCTCAAATACCATTGTGTTACAATTGCCTACAGTATTCAGGATTTTTTTTTTTCCTGAAGCTGGAAACGGGGAGAGACAGTCAGACTCCCGCATGCGCCCGACCGGGATCCACCTGGCACGCCAGCGTCGCTCTGCCGAGACCAGAGCCACTCTAGCGCCTGGGGCAGAGGCCAAGGAGCCATCCCCAGCGCCCGGGCCATCTTTGCTCCAATGGAGCCTTGGCTGCGGGAGGGGAAGAGAGAGAGAGGAAGGAGGGGGGGGTAGAGAAGCAAATGGGCCCTTCTCCTATGTACCCTGGCCTGGAATCGAACCCAGGTCCCCCGCACGCCAGGCCGACGCTCTACCACTGAGCCAACCGGCCAGGGCCAAGTACTCAGTACGGTAATGAGCTGTACAGGTTTGTAGCCTATGAGCTGTTGGGGAACAGTATTTGTCAGCTCAAAATATGCTTATTTGGCATAAGGATTATTTTAGGCTGGTTAATTTTAAGCAACAGCAGACATGGGAGAATCTCTGAAAACTAAGTAGAAGTTACCCTTTAACAAAGGCATTTACATTTTTAAGGAAATCTCCATTTGCAAAGGTGTTTCCCTCACTGTACCAGGAAGAGCGGGATGATCTTACCTGTAGAAACTCATGAATGCAGAAAACGGACTTAAAACTAGCTTATTATTATTACCCTTGTTGACTGCTTTTCCCAGTAATTTCCCACAGCTGACTCCCTCCTCCTGAAGTTACTTAGGGTAGGGGCTTCAGCCACTTAGGTGAATTACTGTTTTTCTGTGTCTCTTCCTTATATACAGGAGACACACATTTCTTTTTGCTATTATTTTATTACAGGGATGTCAGCCAAAAACCCAGAAGGGAAAATTCTTTTTTCTCCCCTACAGAGCAATAGCTAGCCTTGTGTAGTGGGCTGTACTATCTAGGTTTGTGTCAAGTGCACTGTGATGCTCACACAAGGCAATCGCCTATCAAAGCATTTCTTAGAATACATCCGTTATGTGGTGCACACTATATTTGTATGTATTCCCTATGCATCAGTGCTATGCCATGAAACTTTCAGGGAAAATTTTCTACCTGTGCAGCCACACATGGTTGTGTGTAGGGCAGATACAAAGAGGGCAACTGGACAGTACACCTTGTTTGTGTAGCCTGACCAGGAGATGGCACGGCAGATAAGAGGATCGACCTGGGATGCTGAGGACCCCGGTTCAAAACTCTTAAGTCCCCACCTTGAGCGTGGGCTCACCAGCTTGAGTGTGGGATATAGACATGACCTCATGATCTCTGGCTTGAGGAAGGAGTCACTGGTTCAGCTGGAGCCCCTCCGTCAAGGCACGTATGCAAAAGCAATAAATAACTAAAGTGCAGCAACTACAAGTAGATGCTTCCTCTCATCTCTCTCCCTTCCTGTCTGGCCCTGTCTCTTGCTAAAGTTTGTGTAGCATTCCCCCTCAAATCAACATTCTAGTGTGGTAAGATGTCACCACTACTCCCAGCAGGAGAAGACAGTGAGAACCCACCTGGCACCCTGGTATGGAAGCAGAGACACCCTTCCCAGAGCAATGGAGCTCATCAGTTTACTATAAAAATGGAGGGAAAAAACTAAAGGCAACTAATTCCACAAGTAATATTTTGCTTCTCTAAAAAGTTGGCCCTCTATTTGAAGGTTCTGAAGTCCCCAATGCAGAATTCCACATTGCATATGGAGGGCTAACAAACTAGAATAACTCTGGATTTTGATACCTATGGTGGTACTAGAACCAATACTGACTGTATATATACATGCAAGATCCTACAGAATTTCCAACAATACAAATGTTCTATTATGTATTGTAGCCCAATGGTAGCAACTGAAAGCCCACTATATGTTGTTGGCTTTTATACACAGGAGGCACATGTCAGTCATCAGAGCCATGTTTTAATCCCCATAAGGACGGTTACTACCTGGAGCATATTACTAGGACTTGCTTAAGGAGGCTGTGACACACTGGGGGGAAGGGAGGGTACCCTGGAAGGCTGTTCCCGGGAGGTAGTGTTGATATCCTGGATGAAGCCAGTGAAGGAGAATCCATCCCATATCACCCCCTGTGGGATTCATAGCCCTTGTCCCCAGATCTCAATCCTATTTACACTACAGGTTGGCATTAAGAAAATTCGGTTGGATTTTCAACTGGCCGGTTGACTCAGTGGTAGAGCATTGGCCTGGCGTGCAGGAGTCCCAGGTTAAATTCCCAGCCAGGGCACACAGGAGAAGCACCCATCTGCTTCTCCACCCCTCCCCCTCTCCTTCCTCCCTGTCTCTCTCTTCCCCTCCCGCAGCCAGGGCTCCACTGGAGCAAGGTTGGCCCGGGCGCTGAGGATGGCTCTATGGCCTCTGCCTCAGGCGCTAGAATGGCTCTGGTTGCAGCAGAGCGTCGCCCCCTGGTGGGCATGCTGGGTGGATCCCAGTCAGGTGCATGCAGGAGCCCATCTGCCTCCCCATTTCCAGCTTTGGAAAAACACACACACACACACAGACACACACACACAAGAAAAGCCTGACCAGGCGGTGGCGCAGTGGATAGAGCGTCGGACTGGGATGCGGAAGGACCCAGATTCAAGACCCTAAGGTTGCCAGCTTGAGCGCGGGTTCATCTGGCTTGAGCAAAAAGCTCACCAGCTTGAACCCAAGGTCGCTGGCTCCAGCAAGGAGTTACTCGGTCTGCTGAAGGCCCCCGGTCAAGGCACATATGAGAAAGCAATCAATGAACAACTAAGGTGTTGCAACGAAAAACTGATGATTGATGCTTCTCATCTCTCTCCATTCCTGTCTGTCTGACCCTATCTATCCTTCTCTCTGTCCTTGTAAAAAAAAAAAAAAAAAAAAAAAAAAAAAATTCCTTTCCCAACTCAGCCAAGGCCCTTAGTTACTGACTTCAGTCTCCACCCAGTTCTTCCTTTCTTTGTATTATTAATAGTACACATTTTCCCTGCTTTCTTGAAGAGCTATTTAAACAGCAGCAAAGGAATTAAAAAAAGACAAATTCACAAGGACACCCTACAAAACCAATGGCCCAGAACCACTCCCATTATGGCTGTGCCTGCACAACAGACTCCACTAGAGCCCCCACCTGCCTTTCCACCTACCCACCCAACCAAACTCTACAGTAATAGCTTTTGGAAGGGATCTCAGGGCGTTTCCTATATTCCTTCTAGCCAAAGACCCACCACAAAAGAACACAATCTTTGAAACCTTAAATCCAGTAACTATTGTTTATTATAAGGGTGGAACCTGATGGGCTTATCGGTAAGATTTCTGGTAGCGAGCACGGGCACCAGGACCGCCAAACTTTTTGGATTCGCAGCGACGGGGATCAGCTACCAGCAGGGTCCGGTCATACTGAATGAGGATGTCCTTGATCTCCTTCTTGGAAGCCTCATCCACATCTGGGGATGAGAAATAGGGCAAGATAGGATAAAGATTTAGATAACCGCGGAAGAATACACTTACTCTCTGGGGCTAAATGCCAGAACCGGTCCTTGATTTACCCCCACCCCCACCTGATGAGAAGGACCTACTCACTCACATTTCTGGTAATACGCCACCAGGGCTTTGGAGATGGACTGACGGATTGCTGTGAGGAAATCACACAAAAAAGGGTACATCAGTTTTGTGAAGGTCTGAGAGTAGGCCCTTGCTTTCAGAGCCACCTCCTACCCATGTGGCCAGTTCCCAGGACTCACCATAAATCTGAGCCACATGACCACCACCCTTCACGCGGACTCGAATGTCCACACCAGCAAATCGTTCCTTCCCCAGAAGCAGAACAGGTTCCAGTAGCTAAAGAAATAAGGGGTATGACAGGATTTTAGATCACAACCTGGGCAGCTGAGCCGTCAAAGTACTATTTAGCCTGACCAGGCAGTGGTGCAGTGGATAGAGCATTGGACTGGGAAGCGGAGGACCCAGGTTCGAGACCCTGAGGTTGCTGGCTCGAGCATGGGGTCACTCAGTCTGCTGAAGCCCCCCAGTCAAGGCACATATGAGAAAGCAATCAATGAACAACTAAGATGCTGCAATGAAGAATTGATGCTTCTCATTTCTCTCCTCTCCTGTCCCTGTCTCTCTCACTTTAAAGAAAAGTCACACTCTAATCTCTTTCCATTTTCAGCCAAAGAAACAGGTCCAAACAGTAAGGAAAGGAGCCCCTTCACAACCTAGCACAACAAACCCAAATTCTGTTCCTGGTTTTTGTTTTTTTGTTTTGTTTTTTTACAGAGAGGGACAGACAGACAGGAACGGAGAGATGAGAAGCACTCCTTGTGCACTGTGACACCTTAGTTGTTCATTGATTGCTTTCTCATATGTGCCTTGACCGTGGGCCTTCAGCAGACCGAGTAACCCCTTGCTGGAGCCAGTGACCTTGGGTCCAAGCTGGTGAGCTTTTGCTCTAACCAGATGAGCCTGCGGTCAAGCTGGCAACCTCGGGGTCTTGAACCTGGGTCCTCTGCATCCCAGTCCAACACTCTATCCAGTGCGCCACCACCTGGTCAGGCTGTTCCTGTTCTTTTATTTTATTTTTAATTTATTGATTTTTAGAGTGGGGGGGGGAGAAAGGGGAGGAGCAGGAAGCATCAACTCCCATATATGCCTTGACCGGGCAAGCCCAAGGTTTCTAACCGGCAACCTCAGCGTTCCAGGTCAATGCTTTATCCTACTGCGCCACCACAGGTCAGGCTGTTCCTGTTCTTTTAAAATTGAATGAATACCTACAATGTCCAGATGATTAGAAACTGACAGTAAGTTGTGAACAGGACACAAATTCTCCATTAACTGCAGGAAATCAGGCTGTAAAAACTCTGGCAATGCCTTTTTTTGTGTGTGTGTGTGTGTGTGTGTGGCAGAGACAGAGAGATTTCGAGAGAGGGATAGATAGGGACAGACAGACAGGAAGGGAGAGAGATGAGAAACATCAATTCTTCATTGCGGCTCCTTAGTTCATTGATTGCTTTCTCGTATGTGCCTTGACTGTGGGGCTACAGACTGAGTAACCCCTTGCTCAAAATAGATGAGCCCAAGCTCAAGCTGGCGACCTCGGGGTCTCGAACCTGGGTCCTCTACATCCCAGTCCAATGCTCTACTCTGGCAATGCTTTTGTCATCTAATCACAATTTGAATGGGCTTCCAAATAATTCAGTTTTCAAAACACTCTCTTAATATTCAACATACACGTTTTTTAAAAATTGAATTTAGCCTGACCAGGCGGTGGCACAGTGGATAGAGCATCGGACTGGGATGCAGAGGGCCCAGGTTCAAGACTCCAAGGTTGCCAGCTTGAGCATGGGCTCATCTGGTTTGAGCAAAAGCTCACCAGCTTGGACCCAAGGTCGCTAGCTCGAGCAAGGGGTTACTGGGTCAGCTAAAGACTCGCAGTCGGCCCTGGCCGGTTGGCTCAGTGGTAGAGCGTCGGCCTGGCATGCAGAAGTCCCGGGTTCGATTCCCAGCCAGGGCACACAGGAGGGGCGCCCATCTGCTTCTCCACCCCTCCCCCTCTCCTTCCTCTGTCTCTCTCTTCCCCTCCCGCAGCCGAGGCTCCATTGGAGCAAAGATGGCCCCGGGCGCTGAGGATGGCTCCATGGCCTCTGCCTCAGGCGCTAGAGTGGCTCTGGTTGCAACAGAGCGATGCCCCGGATGGGCAGAGCATCGCCCCCTGGTGGGCGTGCCAGGTGGATCCCGGTTGGGCGCATGCAGGAGTCTGTCTGACTGTCTCTCCCCGTTTCCAGCTTCAGAAATATACAAAAAAAAAACACAAAAAAACAACATAAAGGCTCGCAGTCGAGGCACATATGAGAAACTAATCAATGAACTAAGGTGTCATTACGAAAAACTGATGACTGATGCTTTTCATCTCTCTCTGTTCCTGTCTATCCCTCTCTGACTCTCTCCTTATAAAAAAAAATAAAAATTGAATTTATTGAAGTGACATCAATTAAATCATATAGGTTCCAGATGTTTATTTCTATAATCTATCATCTGTATATTGTATTGTGTTCACCACCCCAAGTCTCCTTCCATCACGTTCATACCCCCATACCCGCCGCTTCTATTTTCCCCAACCTTTCCCCTTTGAACATTCGCTTTCACCTTAAGCTTTTATCACATCTTTAGTACCTCCAAAACCCACCACCATCGCCACATACCCCATTTTCTAACCCAAACTCAGATTCTAAACATCCCATTGTTGACAGCAGATCCCTCGGCTTCCAAGATAAACGAAATCCAGGAACCAGCTTATTTCCACATCTGTCCCAAAGTCCCCCTCCACTCAACCTAAACACCCGTCTCTAGTCCCAGCACCTTGTATTGCAGCGTGCGCGGCTCAATCATCTCCAGAGGCCGCCCGTTCACCTTGATGAGGCCATTGCCCCGTTTGCAATGCGCCACGGCCGTGGCCGTCTTCTGCGAAAAGCGAGGGAGAAAAAACCGGGGCCACATGAGCTTCCCATGTCGACCCCAAACCCCAGCCCATCTGACTCTCTCGGACCCTCGCCTCCCCCGACCCGTTCCATCCGGCGCCCAGCTCACCTTGCGTCCGAAGACCTGCACGGACTGCAAAGGACCCTTGGATGGCATTGCTGCGAGAGCACACAGGAGATCCCGACCGCGCGGCGCCCACACCGGAAAAGGAAAGACCAGGCCACCTCAGCCGCTTTTCAGCGTCTGCGCAGGCGCCTTGAGCACTGCGTCGCAATTAGAAGGGAGCTTTACGGCTCATGATGTAGCCAGGGGGCGGGACTTCGGATTGACAGCAGGAAGATGGATCCAACAAGCAGTGGGCGGGACCTTGGAATGGGAGGGCGGGGCCTTAGAATAGAAGGGGCGGGGCCTGGAGGGTGTAGGGTGCTGACAAAGAAGGGTGAGGAGTATACGCTGACCTTCACATCTTCAGCATTCGTAGAATACAGCCGGTTGTCTTTTGCATTTCGGCTCTTCAGTAATCTTCCTCCGTCCCCAACCTTACAGCCCGCTATAATCGATTTTTACCCTGCTCTAAGGAGACCCTTCTTAATCTCTCACCACCTACATAGTCTTCCTCCCCTCTAGATTCCCTCCTTCCCAAAGTGTCCGCCACCAGAATCTTTCCTCCGGAACTGACAGCAAGAAGTCAAGCAAGATTCCCAGATTCAGGATTCAGAGTCCTACGAGTCCTCTCCCAGAGTCCTTTTCTTCTTAGAGTCCCATCCCCCAGAATCTACCCTTCACCACAATTTCTTTTCTTTTAGAATCTCCTCTTCCCAGAATACTTCTCTCAGAAGTCCAGTCCCAAATCTGCCTCTTGGGATCCCTCATCCCAGACCCTTTTCCCTGAATCTTCCTCCACTCAAGGGCCTTCTCTCCATCCCATCTGAGCAACCTCAGAATTGGGTTACTACCCTTGTTCCCCCCAACTCAGGATGCTCCTTTCCAGCCAAGAGGTTCCTCTTTCAGAACTGCAGGGAGCCCAGTCACCTTAGTTTCTCTGGCAGGACTGAATCTAGGGTCCAAGGTTCAAAGGGGTGTGTGATGACTCACCTTGTGCCTGGACCCGGAGTTGAGGGTGGAGATGGTGGGCGGATCTGGGCCAGAGGGAGGATTCTTCAGCCTAGAGTCCAGCTCCAAAAGGGTGAGAGAGGGAGAAAAGGAGGGGGAGGGGAAGAAGGGAGCACTAAAGCCTGACCCGGAGGGATACACAGATAACACAGCACAAGAGAGAGACTGGCACACATGGAGGAGAAAGACAAAAGGGCCACTGGAGAAGAGGAGGAGTAAAGAGAGAGACACCTGGTCAGTCAGAGATGGACCCAGAAAACACAAGCGTCAGCGATTCAAAGGCAAAGAGGCCAACCCTCAAAGAGAACAACAGGTACAGGCAGGCATGGAGATTCCAAGATACTAGAGACAAGCAGAAGTAGAAAGGAGAGCAAAGACCCCCCAATTATACACCTGCTGACATTGATAAAGGCCTAGCACAGTGTTTTTTATTGAGAAGACAGGCCACAAGATGCACACACTCTCACACCACACTCTGTATTACCTTACCAGCCTGTTTTGGGGGCAGGGGAGACTTCCAATGTCTCCAGACTGATCCTCACACCCTTGCCAAGTCCCCTATCTTACTTGGGGATGGGGGTCATGTGAGTAAGCCCCCTGACTTAGGCCCTTCCTACTCTAAGGTCATCATCTTTCCCTGCCTCTTGAAGAACATTCTCTGAGTATCTGTGGGTTGAGTGGTGCTGGACAGGGCAGGAATGGGGCAGTTCCCTTTACCCCTTCCAGTCTTCTACCTTGCTCTTTTTCTCTGTACCTCTTGCTTCCAGGACTCCTGGCCACTGGGACCAGAGAAAGCCTAAGGGTGGGCAGAGTTCCCATGTGGCCTCTCTGGATCATTCTCCTGCTGTTAAGGCCTTCAGGGGGCCCAGGACCACCCCTCTGTCCTCGGGAGCCTTTCTACTTCCTGGTGGCCATCATGAAGATGCTGGTGAGGACAGGGGGGGAGAGCCAGCAGACAGGGGCAGGGAGGGGGTGAAATGGGAGCCATATTTGAGGAAGGTCAGGCTCTCCCCCTCCGAGATCTGATTCTCCTTCCTACCCCAAAATTGTAGGGAAACAAAAATGATGGCACTCTCTACGCCCCAGATGATCTCTCGGTGAGTATTTCATTAACTCCTCAGTGAAGTTGGAAGTTTAGGGAGAATCTACTAGATTTTGGAAGACATAAATGTTAGGGGCAGGAGGCATGACTCAGCCCCAAGCCTTGACAAATATATTTTGTTCACTGCTGTCTCTGAAACCTAGAACAGTGACTGGCATATAATAATAACAAATGATGATGATGATTATAGCTACACTTAAATAGTGCGTACTCTGGCCTGACCAGGAGGTGGTGCAGCGGATAGAGCATCAGACTGGGACATGGAGAACCCAGGTTTGAAGCCCTGAGTGTCTGGCTTGAGCACAGGCTCACTAGCTTGAGTGAAGGGTCACTGGCTTGAGCATGGGATCATAGACATGACCCCATGGTCACTGGCTTGAGCCCAAATGTTGCTGGGTTGAAGTCCAAGGTCACTGGCTTGAGCCCATGGTTGCTGGCTTGAGCAAGGGGTCACTCACTCTGCTGTAGCGCCCTCCCTCCACCCCAATCAAGGCACATATGAGAAAGCAATCAATGAACAACTAAGGAGCTGCAACAAAGAACTAATGCTTCTCAACTCTCTCCCTTCCTGTCTGTCTGTCCCTCTCTCTGACTGTCAAAAAAAATTGTGCCTACTCTGTGCCAGATACTGGTCTAAATGTTTAAAGTATATTATTAGCCTATTTACTCTTCACACTGATCCCACACACACAAGGTAGACAGGGCCATTGTATATGAGTGTGAAGGTTGTACACTGCACAAGGATCCCGCACACAGGAGGACAGTATTCACATCCTGGACATGCTCATCAATTTCCAGCAGATGGCAGTAAAGTATCTTTTTCTAACAAAATAGCACTTAGAAATGTTTTAAGGAATGAATGTCTTTTTTTAATTAACATAGGTACAGTATCGGCTAGTGTCAGCCCTCAAGATAGGGATTTTTCTGACCTCCCTATAAGGAAACTGGCGCCTAAAGAGGTGAAGGAACTTGTCTCAGGCCACAAGTCAGAAAACTTGGGGGTGGCGACTTGGGATCAGGCCCTTGCCCAAGATGAAAAGTCACTCTATCCCCACAGGTGTGTCCTGCTGAGACTCTAGGCTGCTTCCGACTGGAGCTGTCTGTGATTGCGTTTGAGGAAGGCCCATCTGTGGGGACTGTTGTGTTCCGGCTACAGCGCCTGCTGGATGCCCTGGGGTCCCAGCTGTGGGGGACAGCCCAGAGCCCTTGTCCACCTTGTGAAGAGCATCCCCAGAGACCTGTCCCTCTCTTCCTGGCCAAACTTTTAGAGTTGTTACAGGAGGCTTGTGCTCAGCACCTGCCCTCATCATGAGGAGGACACAGACTCCTTGGCACTACTGAAGTGGCTAGGTGGAGAAAGGGAGAAGAGACTTGGTTTCCAGCCCCAGCTCCCAAGCCCTAAGCTTTCTCCTTCCAGGCCAGAGATGCCCCTGGAGCCCTAGGAGCCAAAGGAAGAGGAGAGAAGGAGGAAACTATGGTGAGATCTGAAGCCTGAGGTTTCTAACCTACTGGGACAAGGGGTTGGATAATTGGCCCCAGCTGCCCAACTGCCCCTGTTCTCTTTCAGATACTTCCTCCTCTCTCCTCTTTCAGGAAGGGACAGAGCATTGCACAGGTGCCTTTTAACCTCATCTCCACCCCTTGAGGACAGGGAGAGTCTTATGGTTCACATCTCTGGTTGCAAATAATTACTACCTGGAGAATTTTCAAGTAATATGGATGTCCAAGCCCCAGCCCAGAGAATTTGATAGTTGGTCTCTGGTGGATCCTGAACATCTATATATTTTTTTATTTATTTTTGAACATATATATATATTTTTTCTTTTAATTTTTCCGAAGCTGGAAACGGGGAGGCAGTCAGACAGACTCCCGCATGCGCCCGACCGGAATCCACCCGGCATGCCCACCAGGGGGCGATGCTCTGCCCCTCTGGGGCGTTGCTCTGTTGCGTCCAGAGCCATTCTAGAGCCTGAGGCACAGGACACAGAGCCATCCCCAGCACCTGGGCCATCTTTGCTCCAATGGAGCCCTGCTGCGGGAGGGGAAGAGAGAGACAGAGAGGAAGGAGAGGGGGAGGGGTGGAGAAGCAAATGGGCACCTCTCCTGTGTGCCCTGGCCGGGAATCGAACCCGGGACTCCTGCATGCCAGGCCGATGCTCTACCGCTGAGCCAATCGGCCAGGGCCTCTATATATTTTTTAAAAAACTGACTTTATTGAGGTATAATTTCTATATAGTAAAAGGCACCTGTTTTAAGTATACATTTCACTGCATCCTGACAAATGTTTACAACATGTAGTCACATTTCCATCACCCCAAAGCGTTCCTCATTCCCCTTTGCAGTCAATTTCCATCTTCAGTCCTATACACCGACTAATATGCTGTCTGTATAGATTAGTTTTGCTTCTGTTAAGAGTTCCATGTGACTGAAATCATACTGTACCTATCCCAGTGCTGGTTTCTTTCACTCAGCATAATGCTTTTGAAATTCATTCAAGTAGCTTAGTATACTACTGCATTGCATGAATGTGCTGCAACCTGTTATTTAGTCTCATGATGGACATTGGTTGCTTCTAGTTTGGGGGTATCATGTATCTCTCTCTAATCTTAAGTATTCAGATGTGCTGCCAGGGTTGAGAGTTGAGAACCACTGATACACCAGGGAAGAACTTTCCACTGGGAGAAAACGACTGTACCCTCTCTTTCCTGTAGTCTTTCTGCAGAAGTGTTAATAGGCACTTTATATGTGGAATCCTAATTTAAAGAGCTTGTGTGTACAGGAAGCAAGCTTATAGATTGGGCAATATTCTATAGAGCCCCCAGATCCTCCCCAATCTTTCGTGAGTTCAATTTGGGGGACTGTTGGGTTGAGGAGTTTGCGTTTATGCAGAGATATACATGTGTACTGTGAGCTGCCTTGTGAGCCTGCTACCAGCCCAACAGCATTACATTCCCATGTAACTAGCTGTATATTAAATTTCTGTAAATTGAATCCAGGTGTCTCAATGCTTACGTTAGAATTAGCAACATGTTCTAAAAGCTTAAAAATTTTTTTGCCGCCAGGTTAATTTTTCATAATCTCCCCCATGCCTGGGTCTCTTTGTCATCTTCCTGAAAATTATTGTAGGTACATGAAAGGGGGGTGCCTACCTCTTAGGCAGGTTTTAGAGGGCCTATCAGATAAAGTATGCTATACTTGCTAATTTGCTATTATTTGCTAACTTCCTGTCGCCTCACGGCATGGAACGCTGCGTTAGTGCTCTGGACAAAATTCAAGCGCTCATTCTGGGCTGGAAAAGGCCGAGTCCCAGGAGTTATACTGTCCCATGCTCCACGTTTGACTCTTCCAACATGTCGGCTCCAGGTTCCACACTAAGAGAGCTGTGCCACTCTCAAAATGGCATCCTGGAAGTGCGTTTTAGGTCCGAGCCCGGAAATCTCGTGTTAGGTGAGGCCAACGGCTAGATTCTCGCGAGAGGATACGTCAGTCCCAGCCAGGCGTCGTGTGAGCAGCTGCTGGTTCCGAACGCGGAGGTGGGAGTGGAGCGGTGGGGCTGTGGGTTGAACGCCAACGAAACAGCCCTGGGGGTCGCTGGGAGCCAGGGAAGTGTAAAGACCAGAAATAGGTACTCTGGAGTTATAGTAGGTGGTGTTAGGGGGTCCCCTTTTGGGTTCACCCGTTGCCAGAATGAGACTGCCGGAAGTGTGCTAAGAGGCTTTTCTCCTCTCCCGGAACCCGCGGGGAAACTGAGGCTCGGGGTGGGGTTCGGGATGAGGTGGTGGTGGGGTGCGCTGAGGCGGCCGTTTTTTTCCTGCGAGAGCAGAAGATGTCGGACAGCGAGGACAGCAACTTCTCTGAGGAGGACAGCGAGCGCAGCAGTGACGGCGAGGAAGCCGAGGTCTGTGGCTGGGACGGTGGGGAAGGCATTGCGTCTGGGGACAGGACCAGGACAGAAAAGCCCCTGTGGAAGTTCAGAGGGGATCGGAATGAGCTCTGGCCTATGGGAGCTTCCAGGTTGTCAGGAGAGAGAGAAGTAGGTATGCCCAACTCTAGCAGAGGGACAGGTGCTTTAGGCCAGGGATGCCTCAGGTATATTGTGGTAACAGGTGATATGGTGAAAGGATCCGGCATATAATAAACACTTCTTATTAGCTTTTTTTTTTTCCTTTCCTTGGGGGGGAGAGGGGGGCAGATAGGAACAGACAGAGAGGAAGGGAGAGAGAGATGAGAAGCATCAGTTCTTTCATGTGGCACCTTAGTTCATTGATTGCATTCTCATATGTGCCTTGACGAGGGGGCTCCAGGTGAGCCAGTGACCCCTTGCTCAAGCTAGGGACCTTGGACTCAAGCTAGCGACCTTGGGGTTTTGAACGTGGGGCCTCAGCATCCCAGGGTGACTCTTTACACACTCTACCACCACCAGTCAGGCAGGAAAGATTTCTCATACCTATGTTCTGGAAAACATGAGGTAAACATAGTGTCATGGGTTCTCCTTGAGTTGCCCTCCCTTATGTTGTCTTCTTGTTCTCTGTAGGCATTTGATTGTCAGTCTTTGTGCCCTTCGGGAAGCCCTCAGCTTCCAGGAAGAGTTGGAGGAGTTGGGAGTGGTGGCAGGCAAGTGGGAAGATGTCAGGAAGGGCCTTTGCTCCAATCTGTCATGCAGGGTCCTTGACTCATGGCATCAGGACGCTTTGCTTCTGGTTAAATCCTGGTGGTGATGAGACCAGGGTCCTCAGTTTTCTTTTCCTGGCTAGGTAGTCTGGTTTATACTGTGCAAGTCTCACTTCCCTCACACCACATTAGGCTGGCTCATCTGCTGTCATTGTGAAGCCTGCCCTCACTTCCAGGCATAGGACTGGATATGGCTTTTCAGACTGTCAAATGTTGTGTGGTCCTTAAAGACTGGTCCTGTGGATAGACACATAGGGATGGTAAATAATGGACCACTTATTGGGGGGATCAGTTGGTTTGCAATTCTCAGTCTTAGTAACTTACTCATCTTTCATTTAGCAAGTGTTCTGTGAATTCCTGTCATGTTGGGACCATAGTCTTCCTCATGGAGCCCCTCATTTTGGGGTGGAGAGTTTGATAAACAGGGATATATCGTTGCTGAGGGGGATGTTGAAGACAGATGGTATAAGAGCATGTTCAAGTCTGACCAGGCGGTGGCGCAGTGGATAGAGCATCGGACCGGGACATGGAGGACTCAGGTTCGAGACCCCGAGGTCGCCAGCTTGAGCACCGGCTCATCTGGTTTGAGCAAAGCTCACCAGCTTGGACCTGAAGTTGCTGGCTCGAGCAAGGGGTCACTCGGTCTGCTGTAGCCCCATGGTCAAGGCACACATGAGAAAGTAATCAGTGAACAACTAAGGTGTCGCAACGAAAAACTGATGATTGATGCTTCTCATCTCTCTCCATTCCTGTCTGTCCCTCTCTGTCTCTCTCTCTGATTTTCTCTCTGTCTCTGTACAAAAAAAAAGAAAGAAAGAAAGAAAGAAAGAGCATGTTCGAGTCCTAAGATAATGGTGGGCGCTTGCTCCTCAGTGAGTGGAGAGCCAGGTTTGGAAAAAAAGCTTTGCTGGGACTGAGCCAAGGGGTTGATGACAAAGTTTCTGGAAGTCAGGCTGTGATCCTGTAGTTTGAGTTAAAATGTGGGGCTTTGTGAGCTAGTTAGAATTAGGTAATACGTAAATATTTCTTAAGTTGTATTCTGTTCACAAGCCTGAGCTGGTTGACGTTGAGGACCTAACAGTGAGTGCCTGAGATAGTATCCTGGGCCCTTCTCTCAGGGTGTTCACAGTGATTAGGGCCTTGATGAAGGAAGCCCAGAGGTTTCTGAGCCCAGAGGATGTGCCTGACTTTGTGAGGGGGAAAGGGCAGACATAACTTCCTGGAATGCAGTGGGTATTTTGCTTGAAGTGTGAATGACAGGCAGAGAAGAAAACCAACAACAACAAAAAAGAATAAAATCTAAAAAAACCCAAAACGATTTATTAAGATTTTTAAAGATTTTATTTATTGACTTTTAGAGAGGAGAGATATAGAGAGAAAGGCGGGGGGTGGGGTGGGAGAAGAGGAGCGGGAAGCATCAACTTGTTTCCTCCTGCTTGTGCCTGGACCAGGCAAGCCTGGGGCTTCGAACCATCGACCTCAGCATTCCAGGTCAGGTGAGAATAGTTTTTATTAACAGGACCCATATGGATGATGGACAGTGATAAGAGAGTGTGTGATAAAAGTGGTTCAGTGTGTCTGGGACTTAGCATTTGGAAAAGGGAGCCCAAAGAGGTGGGATGAGAGGGTGAGGCAATGGGCAGAGTGTGTGCTTCGGTCCAGGTTACTAGGAAGCTTGTATTTTTCTGAAGTGAGAAGCAGGGAGGCAGAGAGACAGACTCCCACATGTGCCTGACCAGGATCTACCCAGCATGCCCACCAGGGATGATGCTCTGTCCATCTGGGGCATTGCTCTGTTCCAACAGGAGCCATTATAGCGCCTGAGGCAGAGGCCATGGAGCCATCCTCAGCACCCAGGCCAACCCTGCTCCAATGGAGCCTTGGCTGCAGAAGGAGAAGAGAGAGACAGAGAGAAAGTAGAGGAGGAAGGGTGGAGAAGCAGATGGGTGCTTCTCCTGTGTGCCCTGGCTGGGAATCGAACCTGGGACTACCACATGCGGGCTGGTGCTCTACCACTGAGCTAGCTGGCCAGGGTCAGATTCATGGTTTTGATCATAGTTTCCTAGGACTATAAAATACAGCCCAGGTTGAAGAGCTAGTTGTGAAGAGAGATGCTTTAGGTGGAATAAGATTAAGACCTTCAGCTTCATGGAATTATTTAGTGAAAAAGTTATATCCTTTTCAGTTTATTTCATGTCCTGACTTTTGACTAGGTTATGGAAAAAGTTTCACTTTGGTACTACCTTTCTGAAATACGTTGTCTCTGTTTATCAGGGAGAACAGGCCTTTGATTTAGTCTGCAGGAGAAAAAGTATCATGCTGAGACTTAGTAACATTGTTCTACTTGTATCTTTATGGTTACTTTCTATTTATGATAAGCTAACCTTCAAAAAGTTTTTTTATCTCTGAACTGTTTCTTTGTTTTTCTTTTTTAGAGAGAGAGAGAGTCAGAGAGATGGATAGAAAGGGACAGACAGACAGGAACAGAGAGAGATGAGAAGCATCAATCATCAGTTTTTCGTTGCGATACCTTAGTTGTTCATTGATTGCTTTCTCATATTTGCCTTGACCGCAGGCCTTCAGCAGACCGACCAAGTAGCCCCTTGCTCGAGCCAGCGACCTTGGGTCCAAGCTGGTGAGCTTTGCTCAAACCAGATGAGCCTGCACTCAAGCTGGTGACCTCGGGGTCTCAAACCTGGGTCCTTCCGCATCCCAGTCCGACGCTCTATCCACTGCGCCACCACCTGGTCAGGCTCTCTGAACTATTTCAAAACATAGAAACCTTTTTCTTTTTTTAAATTTATTTTATTTATTTATTTATTTAATTTTTTTTACAGGGACAGAGAGAGAGTCAGATAGAGGGATAGATAGGGACAGACAGACAGGAACGAAGAAAGATGAGAAGCATCAATCATCAATTTTTCGTTGTGACACCTTAGTTGTTCATTGATTCCTTTCTCATATGTGCCTTGACCGTGAGCCTTCAGCAGACTGAGTAAACCCCTGCTCGAGTCAGTGACCTTGGGTTCAAGCTGGTGAGCTTTTGCTCAAGCCAGATGAGCCCGCACTCAAGCTGGCAACCCCGGGGTCTCGAACCTGGGTCCTTCCGCATCCTAGTCTGACGCTCTATCCACTGCGCCACCACCTGGTCAGGCACTCTGAATTATTTCAAAACATAGAAACCTTTTTTTTTAAAACTTATATAAAAATCTGAGTGAGTTTAACAAATGGGTCCTACTGATGTGGACACAGCAGAAAGTCATAAAGTTAATGTGGAAAAGATTGCAGTTGGGGGTAGGTACACTGTTTTGGATGGATCATTATCTTCTATGACTGGTATGGAAAGAGGGAGTAGAGGCTAAGAGACCAGAAAGGAAGCTGGGCAAGAATCTGTGTTTTTTTATTTTATTTTATTTTATTTTTTTATTCATTATAGAGAGGAGAGAGAAGGGGAGAGAGAGAGAGAAGGGGGGAGGAGCTGGAAGTACCAACTCCCATATGTGCCTTGACCAGGCAAGCCCAGGGTTTTGAACTGGCAACCTCAGCATTTCCAGGTCGATGCTTTATCCACTGCGCCACCACAGGTCAGGCAAGAATCTGTGTTTTAGAGGGTGCCTGACCTGTGGTGGCGCAGTGAATAAAGTGATGACCTGGAACTCTGAGGTTGCTGGTTCAAAACCCTGGGCTTGCCTGGTCAAGGCACATATGGGAGTGGATGTTTCCTGCTCTCCCCCCCCCCCAAAATGAATAAAAATAAAATCTTAAAAAAAAATTAAAAATATAAAAATCGCCTGACCTCAGTGGCGCAGTGGATAAAGTGTCGACCTGGAACGCTGAGGTCACTGGCTTGAAACCTGTACTTGTCTGGTCAAGGCACATATGGGAGTTGATGCTTCCTGCTCCTCTCCCCTTTTTTTCTCTCTCTCTCCCCTCTCTAAAATAAATAAATTAAAAAAAAATAAAAAAAAATATAAAAATCTTTAAAAAACAAAAAAGAAAAGAGAAAGGTCACGAATTTGGTGCCTGGTGGGAATTAGAGGAGGCCAGGAAGGGTCTAGGGCAGGCATCCCCAAACTACGGCCCGCGGGCCGCATGAGGCCCCCTGAGGCCATTTATCCGGCCCCGCCGCACCGGAAGGGGCACCTCTTTCATTGGTGGTCAGTGAGAGGAGCACTGTATGTGGTGGCACTCCAACGGTCTGAGGGACAGTGAACTGGCCCTCTGTGTAAAAAGTTTGGGGACCCCTGGTCTAGGGGAAAACATAGAGGCGTGGGAGTTTATGGGGAATGGCAGTGTGAAGGGCTCAGAGCACATCCTGGGAGGCATCCAGGAGGCTGCTAGCACATGGGGATCTTTAGTTCTGGAAAAAAGGGGTACTGGAGACAGATGGAGTGTCATTTGCAGAGAGAGGAACTAAGGTTGTGAAGAGTAAAATGGCCAGGGAGAGAGTACGTGGAAGGAGAAGCGAGATGGGCCTTTGGCTGAGCCTTGGTGAATGAAGTCAGTGTTTCAGGGGCAAACAGAGAGGCACCTGTGGAGAACAGTTGAAGAGATAGAAAAGCCAGGAGACCATGATGTGACAGATACCAAAGGAAGAGCATTTTCATAGGGAGTGGTGTGAGATGTCTTGTAGGTAAGAATCAATTAAAGAATATCCACAACAGAGTTAGTAACAAGATGTGGTTAATGACTTTGAACACTATGGATTGGAAACAGGAATATAGGAGTTATTGTCACAGAGATGACTTTCACAGCCAAAGGAGTGGGTGAGATGGCCCAGGGAATTGTAGAAGTGCAGAGAGACAAGGGCCAAGGACCAAACCTTATGGAGCTGTAAAATTTAAAGTCTAGGATGAGGCTAGCAAGGAGGTCTAGTGGAGAGGGGAGTCTAGATCAGCTCCCAGATACTGGTTAGGTAGATGGTGGTGCTGTCAGAGATGGTGTGGCTACTGAAGATACCTGACCAGATTGGAAGGAAGGGTGTGCACACAGAGCGGAGTGGGCTGAAGTCAGATTTGTGGGTAGGGAGATTGGTATCTGGATTTTTTTTTTTTTTTTCATTTTTCTGAAGCTGGAAACGGGGAGGCAGTCAGACAGACTCCCGCATGTGCCCGACCGGGATCCACCCGGCATGCCCACCAGGGAACGATGCTCTGCCCCTCTGGGGCATCACTCTGTTGCATCCAGAGCCAATCTAGTGCCTGAGGCAGAGGCCACAGAGCCATCCTCAGCACCCTGGCCATCTTTGCTCCAATGGAGCCTTGGCTGCGGGAGGGGAAGAGAGAGACAGAGAGGAAGGAGAGGGGGAGGGGTGGAGAAGCAGATGGGCGCTTCTCCTGTGTGCCCTGGCCGGGAATCGAACCCAGGACTCCTGCATGCCAGGCTGATGCTGTACCACTGAGCCAACTGACCAGGGCCTGGTATCTGGATTTTGAAATACAGAACCCTAGTGTCCTATTGCTACTTGACCCTGCAGATAGACGAGGAGCGGCGAAGTACAGCAGGCAGTGAAAAGGAGGAAGAGCCTGAGGAAGAAGAGGAGGAGGAAGAGGAGGAGGAATATGATGAGGAAGAAGAAGAGGAAGATGATGACCGGCCCCCCAAGAAACCCCGTCATGGTGGCTTCATTCTGGATGAGGCTGGTATGTCATAGGTCTGGGGAATGCTGAGCAGAGACTGGTTTTCCACCTTCAGTTCCATTTCTTGAATGTACTTAAAAAGAAAAACATTTGGTAAATGTCAAACACACAATAGTAAAATAGTATGTGGAGCCCCACGGTCCATCACCTGTGTCAGTGGTTAACAGCTTAGTACCAGCTTGCTTTGCTTATTCCTCCTCACTTCTGCCCCCCACTGGATAATGTTGAAGCAAATCCCAAATACATAATTTTACCCCAAAATATTTCCCTCTCCTTCCCCCATTGCACTCCCCCCATATATATATTTCTAAGGGGTAGGCCCTTTTAATATATACAGTCATACTATAAAAACTTGACCAAAAAAACAAGCAAACCAGAAACACCTGATAATAGTTTGTGCTTGTCATGGAAATCTTAGATGACCTATAAATAGACAACAGGACAGAGTAGTGGAAGCCAACAGCTGTAGGTCCCTCCTGGCCTGGCTCTGCCCTTTTCTTCATGTGGACCTGGGCAAGTTGCTATATGTCTCTCTGAGCCTCTTATCCCCTCTGTACAACGAAGACAAACAGTTCTTCCTACTTCAGCAGAGAAAATTTGAGGATTTGGGGGACCATGCATGAAAAGCACATCAGGCTGATGGCAACCCAGAGTGTGATATCCAGCCCAGAGTAAGCCCTTAGACTATAGGGTCGTTATTTATTTGTGTTATATAGGCCCACATTATAGCTAGTGTCCTATAAACTGCTTTTTTTACTTAGTGCTTATGGAGGTGGATATAACAGATAGTTGAGATTAAATGAGTTAATTGGTGTGAAGAAAGTTTTCTGAACCACAGTGACACCTAAATGCTCAATATATTATATATTAGCTGCTATCATCATCATCTCATTATTGAAATAGCTCTTTTTCCAGTGGCTGCACAGTGTTCCATAATGTGTTTTTTTAAGCAAGAGACAGACAGAAAAGAAGAGAGATGAGAAGCATTAACTCATAGTTGCAGCACATTTAGTTCATTGATTGCTTTCTCATATGCATCTTAATCAGGGGGGCTCCAGCTGAGCCAGCAACGTTGAGCTTCAAGGCAGCGACCTTTGGGCTCAGGCCAGTGACCATGGGATCAAGTCTACAACCCCGTGCTCGAGCTGGTGAGCCCACGCTCAAGCTGGAGACCTCAGGGTTTCGAACCTGGGTCCTCAGTGTCCCAGGCTGATGCTGTATCCACTGCATCACAGCCTGGTCAGTCTCCATAAATGTGTTTTGTTTAAGCAATTTCTTGTTGGACATTGAAATTGTTTATATTTTTCAATATTTTCTTTTTTTTTTTTTCTTTTACAAGTGAGAGAAGAGGAGGTAGACTCCTGCATGCGTCCCGATGGGGAACCACCTGGCAACCCCGTCTTATTCCAGTGCTCTGCCCATCTGGGGCTATGCTTACAACCAAGCTATTTTTAGCACCTGAGGCAGAGGCT
Source organism: Saccopteryx bilineata (assembly GCF_036850765.1). NCBI lineage: Eukaryota > Metazoa > Chordata > Mammalia > Chiroptera > Emballonuridae > Saccopteryx > Saccopteryx bilineata. The sequence continues at coordinate 45,874,039 of NC_089498.1, forward strand.
CCATGGAGCCATTCTCAGTTCCCTGGGCCATTGTGCTCCATTCAGTGGAGCCATGGCTGTGGGAGGGGAAGGGAGAGAGAGGAGGGGGAAGGGAAGGGGTGGAAAAGCAGATGGTCACTTCTCCTGGGTGCCCTGATTGGGAATTGAATCCATGACTTCCACATGCTGGACTGATGCTCTTATCACTGATCCAACCAGCTAGGGCATATTTTTCAGTTTTTTTTTTTTTTAATTTTTTAAATTTTTCAGTATTTTAAGCAGCACTGCTATGAACATCTTTACATGTATTTAGACACACATATTGAAGTTATTATCTTGATCAGGGTTTTTTGTTGTTGTTGTTATTTGTGTTTTTAAGATTTTATTTATTTTAGAAGAGAGAGAGTGAGGAGATGGGGGTGGAGGGAAGAGCAGGAAACATCAACTCGCACTTGCCTCTTATATGTGCACATGTTGCTTGACTGGGCAAGCCCAGAGGTTCAAACAGGTGGCCTCACCATTCCAGGTCAATGTTTTATGCATTATGCCACCACAGTAGACCAGGAGTTCTTAATCTTTTGGGTATTGAGTATTTTTCAGGCTCACTGACCCCTGGGAGTAAGTTTTTTTTCCCAAAAAATGAAATTAGTTCTGCCTAACCTGTGGTGGCGCAGTGGATAAAGCATCGACCTGGAAATGCTGAGATCACCGGTTCGAAACCCTGGGCTTGCCTGGTCAAGGCACATATGGGAGTTGATGCTTCCAGCTCCTCCCCCCTTCTCTCTGTCTCTCTCTCCTCTCTTTCCCTCTCTGTCTCTCTCTCCTCTCTAAAAATGAATTAAAAAAAAAAAAGAAATTAGTTCCAGTTCCAGTTTTATTAACTTAAAATCATGTTTGGGCCTGACCTGTGGTGGTGCAGTGGATAAAGCGTCGACCTGGAATGCTGAGGTCGCCGGTTCAAAGCTCTGGGCTTGCCTGGTCAAGGCACATGTGGGAGTTGATGCTTCCAGCTCCTCCCGCCTTCTCTCTCTCTCTCTCCCTCTCTCTCTCCTCTTTAAAAATGAATAAAGAAAAAAAGAAAAAAAAAAAAGAAAAAAAAAAAAGTAAATAAATAAATAATTAATTTAAAAAATCATGTTTGATAACCAATTTATAGAAACAAGAAGAACATACATTTGCCTTTTTTATTTTTTTATTTTTATTTTTTGCCTTTTTTTTTTTTTCTGAAGCTGGAAACAGGGACAGACAGACTCCCACATGCACCCGACCAGGATCCACCTGGCACGCCCACCATGGGGCCACGCTCTGCCCACCAGGGGGCGATGCTCTGCCCCTCCTGGGCGTCGCCATGTTGCGACCAGAGCCACTCTAGTGCCTGAGGCAGAGGCCACAGAGCCATCCCCAGCGCCCGGGCCATTTTTTGCTCCAGTGAAGCTTTGGCTGCAGGAGGGGAAGAGAGAGACAGAGAGGAAGGCGCGGCGGAGGGGTGGAGAAGCAAATGGGCGCTTCTCCTGTGTGCCCTGGCCGGGAATCGAACCCGGGTCCTCCGCATGCTAGGCCAATGCTCTACCGCTGAGCCAACCGGCCAGGGGTACATTTGCCTTTTTATAATGTTGCCTTACACGTTTTTAAAATAAAAATTATTTATTTATTTATTTACAGAGGCAGAGATAGACAGGGACAGACAGACAGGAACGGAGAGAGATGAGAAGCATCAACCATCAGTTTCTCGCTGCGCATTGCAACTTCTTAGTTGTTCATTGATTGCTTTCTCACATGTGCCTTGACCGCGGGCCTTCAGCAGACCGAGTAACCCCCTGCTGGAGCCAGCGACCTTGGGTCTAAGCTGGTGAGCTCTTTGCTCAAGCCAAATGAGCCTGTGCTCAAGCTGGCGACCTCGGGGTCTCGAACCTGGGTCCTTCCGCATCCCAGTCCGACGCTCCATCCACTGCGCCACCTGGTCAGGCTAAAATAAAAATTTTTGTGCGATCATATTCTGGATGGTCAGGAGGCATGAGGATGTACATGAACATTCGTACTACTCAAAGGATTAATCTTTTTTGTGGCCCCTTTTGCGGTCTGATAAAGTATATAGACTTGAGACTTCTCAGAGTCATGTTCTGAAACAATACATAGGATTCCCATGAGAACATTAAATATTAAACATTAAATATTAAAACAGTATCAAATATTAAAAGGACATTGTGATATATGTGCCTTTTTTTAATTTATTTATTTTACAGAAACAGAGTGAATCAGAGAGAGAGATAGACAGGGACAGACAGGAACGGAGAGAGATGAGAAGCATCAATCATTCGTTTTTCATTGCGCATTGTGACACTTTAGTTGTTCATTGATTGCTTTCTCATATGTGCCTTGACCACAGGCCTTCAGCAGACTGAGTAACCCCCTGCTCAAGCCAGTGACCTTGGGTCCATGCTAGTGAGCTTTCTGCTCAAGCCAGATGAGCCCGTGCTCAAGCTGGCAACCCTGGGGTCTCAAACCTGGGTCTTCCGCATCCCAGTCTGACGCTCTATCCACTGCGCCACCGCCTGGTCAGGCTGTGCTTTTTTTTTTTAAGATAGAGACAGACAGGAAGGGCGAGAGATGAGAAGCATCAACTTGTAATTGCCACGCTTTAGTTGTTCATTGATTGCTTCTCATATGTGCCTTGACCAGGGGGACTCCAGCTAAGTCAGTGACCTCTTGCTCAAGTCAGCGACCTTGGGCACAAGCCAGCGATCATGAGGTCATGTCGATGAGCCTGAGCTTCAGCCTATGACCTCGGGGTTTCGAACCTAGGTCTTAAGCATCCCAGGTCGACACTGTATTTGGTGAACCATGGCTTGATCAGGCTGTATGTGCTTCTTTTTTTATTTTTATTTTTTATTTTAAATACTTTATTGATTTTACAGAGACAGGAGAGAAATGGGAGCATGGAATGGGAAGTAACAACTTATAGTTGCTTCATGTTAGTTGTTCATTGCTTGCTTGCTGTATGTGCCTTGACCAGGGAAGCCCAGGGTTTCAAACCGGCAACCTTGGCATTCCAGGCCAAAGGTTTATCCACTGCGCCACCACAGGCCAGGCTGTATGTGCTTATTTTTTTTTATTTTTATTTTTTACAGGGACAGAGAGTCAGAGAGAGGGATAGATAGGGACAGACATACAGGAACAGAGAGAGATGAGAAGCATCAATCATCAGTTTTTCGTTGCGAGACCTTAGTTGTTCATTGATTGCATTCTCATATGTGCCTTGACCACGGGCCTTCAGCAGACTGAGTAACCCCCTGCTCAAGCCAGTGACCTTGGGTCCATGCTAGTGAGCTTTCTGCTCAAGCCAGATGAGCCCGTGCTCAAGCTGGCAACCCTGGGGTCTCGAACCTGGGTCTTCCGCATCCCAGTCTGACGCTCTATCCACTGCGCCACCACCTGGTCAGGCAAGCTTCTTTATTAATACATTTAAAGAAAACTGTTTTTGTGGAGGGAGGATTTGATAAGAATCTAATTTTGAAGAGGCAATGAGAGAATGATTTTGAGATAGCTGCAGTTGTAACATGCTAAGAAAATACCAGATTTTAGCCTGACCAGGTGATGGCACAGTGGATAGAGTGTTGGACTGGGAATCAGAGGACCCAGGTTCGAGACCCCGAGGTCGCCAGTTTGAGTGCAGGCTCATCTGGTTTGAGCAAAAGCCCACCAGCTTGAACCCAAGGTCGCTGGCTCCAGCAAGGGGTTACTCGGTCTGCTGAAGGCCCATGGTCAAGGCACATATGAGAAAGCAATCAATGAACAACTAAGGTGTTGCAACACGCAATGAAAAACTAATGATTGGTGCTTCTCATCTCTCTCCGTTCCTGTCTGTCTGTCCCTGTCTATCCCTCTCTCTGACTCACTCTCTGTCTCTGTAAAAAATAAAAATTATAAAAAAAAAACCCACACATAAGACATGAGAACAAAAATACTTGCTGCAGTCCTGTATGCAGTTGCAAATATTTGGTGACCTAAATGTTCACTGATGATAAGGGCCTGGTAAGATGACTTATGGGACAGAAATCAGATAGCATATGAGGCATATGCTGTTGTGGAAGAGTTGCAAGCTAGTATTACTGCTTAGAAAAAGAGGAAGGTACAGAACAGGGTGTTAAACATTTGTGCTGCAAGAGTTATGAATAGGGTTTATATCCATTTCTGATACCTGCACAGATTATCTTTGAACAGGAAATGTCACAGAGTTGCCTCTGGGGAAAAAAAAGACTGAGATGGTAGAGGTTAGAAATGGGAGGGAGATTTGCTATACATTTACATCATCTGTACTCTTTGGGGTTTTTTATCATGTGCTGTTATATCATTATTGTTTAGGTTTTCAGTGTAACGTTTGATGCATATGAAAGAGTATTTGTAACTTAGTGAAGAGGTTAAGTGCATGGACCCAGGAGCCAGGCTGCCTCTCAGGTACCAGCTGAGAGTCTTTGGGCATGTTAGATAACCTCACTAGAGTGGGCCTCAGATCCCTTACTTATAGAATTGGAATGGCCCTGGCTGGTATGCTCAGTGAGTAGACCGTCGGCCCAGCATGGGGACATCCTGGGTTCTATTCCCAGTCAGGGCAAACATGAGAAGCAATCATTTGCTTTTCTTCCCCTATCTCTCCCCCTTCTCTCTCTTTCCCTCTCACAGCCAGTGGCTGGGCACTGAGGATAACTCAATTGGTCCAAAGGCTGCTGAGGATAGCTCAGTTGATTCAAGCATTGGCCCCAGACAGCTGTTACCAAATGGATCCTGGTCAGGATGCATGTTGGAGTCTGTATCTCCCCTCCTTTCACTTAAAAAAAGAAAAAGAAATAGGCCTGACCTGTGGTGACGCAGTGGATAAGGCGTGGACCTGGAAATGCTGAGGTCGCCGGTTCGAAACCCTGGGCTTGCCTGGTCAAGGTGCATATGGGAGTTGATGCTTCCAGCTCCTCCCCCTTTGTCTCTCTCTGTCTCTCCTCTCTCTCTCTCTCTCTCTCTCTGTCTCTCCCTCTCCTCTCTAAAATGAATAAATAAAAAAAATTTTAAAAAAAATAAAGAAATTGAAACAACGATGATACCTCTCTTAGTGTTGCCAGGAGGATTCAGTGAGCAATCTGTGACAAGTACTCAGAAGAGGGCAGGGCTCATAGTATGATCTCAATAAGTGTTAGCTGTTATAAATATAAGAGAATAATAATAAAACCAACCAGCCATGAACCTTGTCTTTAAAAAAAAGAACTATATGCTTGTCTTCCCTTGATAGTTTGAGAGGGAACTTTTCTGGCTGCTTAGATCTGGTTTTTTAAGGTGGTTGTGGGAAGGGGTGACTTAGAGTGAGGTGGATCTGCATGGGAGACCTGACCCTGCTGCTTGGAGCAGCTCTGTGGCCTCAGGTGAGAACCTCACCTGTCAGAGCTTAGTGTCCTGATCTGTAAGGTGGGGATTTGTTGTTGTCATGAAGTCCCCTTTTCCTCTGCTGCCCCCTGACCACTTGGCCTTTTTGTTTCAGATGTGGATGATGAGTATGAGGATGAGGACCAGTGGGAGGATGGAGCAGAGGACATCTTAGAGAAAGGTATGTGTGGACTGGCCTTTGGAAGACCACTAGGGGGTGTGACCCAGATGGTCTTGAGAGCCCATCCTACACCCCCATTCCCTGTATCACCCTAACCCCCACCCTCCTCACCTCGCTTCTTTCTGTCCTTGCTGGAGAGGTTAGCTCTGTACCCTTTTCCTTTGAGGCCCATGAGTTGGGGGGTGGAGGCCCGTGGGGTGGTAGGTTTTGTGGAGAGAGGACTCTGGGATCCCAGGGCCCCAGTAAATCCCACCTGGGGGTTCTAGGCTGGGTGGGCTCTGACCCAAAATACCCCCCACTTCCTGGGCCAGTGCCCCTCCCCCGTTATTTTCCGTTTTGTGCGCCTCATACATTTCGGCTTCTCCCCCAACCACCTGGTGCCTGGCCTTTACTTTTGATTTTCAACCTTTCTGTGTCCCTCCCTGCCCCCAACCCATTGGTTGATTTGCTGCTATAATTTGGCTCATACTTTGTCTGCCCTCGCCCACCACTACCACCACCACCACCACCACCACCACCTCCTCTTCCTCTTCCTCCAAGTAGAAGAGATTGAAGGTAAGAATATGAAAAGTGTGATTTCCCAATCCTCTTCCCATAGCCTGACATCTACTCCTTCCTACCCTTGGCATCCTCCCTCATCCCCGATCCCTGTTTGGCCCTGGGGTCTCTGACTCATGTGAAGGTCCAGAGTCGGGGGGTTCTGGGGCCAGGCCTCCAGCAGTGGTTGGCTTGGGGAAGTGTGTGTTTGTGTGTGTGAGAGAGAGAGAGTTGTTGGGGGTCAGAAATGCAGGGATGGGTGCGGTGGGATGGAGTTTGGTATAAGCTTAAACAGTGGCTATGAGATGGGGAACAGGTAGATGTCTCCAACAGCTGGGCCCCATCCCTAAACCTTTTCATAAGAAGCAGAAACCTGAGCAGCACAGAATTGGAGGGTGAGGGTTGGGTTTTTGTCAATGAGGTATCTCCTCCTCAGAGCCCACCTCTGGCTCTCTTAGCCCTACCACTTTCTCCAGGCCCCTGCTCATCCACCCTTATATACCCCATCTGCACGTTTTTTCTATAGCCTCCAATATTGATAATGTTGTCCTGGACGAAGACCGTTCTGGGGCTCGCCGCTTACAGAACCTCTGGAGGTAAGCAGGGACTGGATCCCACAGGGAGGTTTGGGGACAGGTCAGCCCATCTCCTCTCCTCAACCTTCAATTCTTGTTTACTTTTCTCCCATCCCACCCCAGAGACCAGCGAGAAGAAGAACTAGGCGAGTATTACATGAAGAAATATGCCAAGTCATCTGTGGGAGAGACGTAAGGGCATGGGATGCGTGGGTGGGGGACCAGGAGCAGGTGGTCTCTTTGCAGGAAGGGTCAGAGTATCTGACAGAGCTTCACCTCTCCTTCCCAACTTCCCTTCTCTCTCCAGGGTGTATGGAGGATCTGATGAACTCTCTGACGACATCACCCAGCAGCAGCTGCTCCCGGGAGTCAAGTAAGGGGCGGGGGAGAGGAGTGCTGAGGTGGGACTCTGAACTGTACTTGGCTGATGTGCCCATACATGTCATTCCCTGAAATTAGGGCACAGAGTCACACAGGTAGAGTGGTGGGTGAGAGTGGGGAAGGAGGGAGGGGCAAGATGGCACTTTTATCTCCCCTTCCTTCTGCATATGTATGAAAGGATAGAGAAGGGAAAGGGTGTGAAGGAAGAGGAAGAAGGATGGGTGTGATTGTATGTTTCATGGTGAGACAATTTCACTAAAGGGCTTCATTTTCCTCTCCTGTCTAGGGATCCTAATCTCTGGACTGTCAAATGTAAGGTGTGTGCTCTGGCCTCATGGCTTAGGGGATTCAGGTGAATGAGGGAGGTGGCCTTGTCTGGGAGAACTGTCCTTGTGTCTATCCTGGGTCTCCTTGGTCTGTCAGCCTCCTGGTCATCCTCGCTCTGCCTGTCCATCTTTCTGTCTTCTCTCCCACTCACTGTCTCCCACCTTTGTCTTTCTTGCTGTTCATCCCTCTCGCTCTTTCTCCATCTCTCACTCTCATATTCCTCTCTCTTCTACTTTTTTTGCCTGATGACTCTGTCCTACTGCTGTCTCCTGCCCCCTTTCCCATGTCCTGTCTTCCGTCTCATCATCTCTCAAGTCTGCTGCTTTTCCAGATTGGTGAGGAGCGGGCCACAGCCATTTCCTTGATGCGCAAGTTCATTGCCTACCAGTTCACAGACACGGTAAGTCAAGTTATACAGCTTGAGGGCGAGAGACTGGTCAAAGCCCAGAGGGAGGAAAAGTGTAGCTTCGAGGATACCACTGCCTATTAAGTGAGCTGCTTTAGTTAGAAAACAACCACTCCCTGGAGTGAAGTGTTTCTGTGCCTGTCAGAGGTATTTCCTCTGCTGTCTCTGCATTTCTGGCTAAGTTCCAAGCCTCTGTAGCCCTCTGGAAGTCAGCCATCTAGCTTCCTGAGCTTTTTCTGAGAGTGAGTTTTGCCTATTCACCAATCCTGTTGAGTAGCTGTCACCCTCTTACTATTTAGGTGGGAGTCCTACCACAGGACAGTTTGGCTAAGAGGGTCAGTGAACATGCCTGTCTAGAGGAGAATGCCTTCCTTTCACACAGTCATCAATTGCTGACTTCGGGCTGGTTTCTGCATTGGGAGATGCTGAGAATACAGTGGTGACCATGCCAGGAGCTGGGCCCTGCCCCTTCAGGGCTTAGTCAGCACACAAAACATGAAGTAATGCCTCCTGCATCTAAAGCAGCAAATGCTGCAGTAGGGCACAGATTTTTCTTCAGACTGCGAGGATTTGAATCCTATCCCTACCACTTACTCGCTGGGTGGCCTTGATCATACCACTTCCCCTCTCTGGGCCCCTTGCTTGCCTCTCAACATTATTAAGATGCGGGAGTCTTGTCTATCTCCCCTCCTCTCACTTAAAAAAAAAAAAGATAAGAAATCTTAAAAGAATAAAAGATTAAATAGCTTGGGACTTGTCCAGCTCTCAGCCAGGATTTGTAACAGTTTGTTTTCAATAAATGTAATTGTTATCAGAGGTGTAATTCTCAGTTTGGAAACCAGGGCAAACCTTATAAAGGGTGTCTTCAAAATTTGTGAATCATGGAGCTACGACTAACTGCATATTGGTGGTAACTTTCTCACTTAATATGATTTGTGTTCAGCTGAATGTGTTGCTTTTACCTCCTGGAGCAGTGGGTACGCATCAGTGGGGCCAAATGGACAGTTGCAGGATTTGCAAATTATGAATTTTTTCTTTTTAGCAAGAGAGAAATAGAAGAGGAGAGAGAAAGAAACAGACAGGAAGCAAGAGAGATGAGAAACACTAACTCATAGTTGCAGCGCTTTAGTTGTTCATTAATGGGTTGCTTTCTCATACATGCTTTGACCTGGGGGTCGGTGGGGCTTCAGCTGATTCAGTGACCCCTTTCTCAAGCCAGCAACCTGGTCAGGCTACTATTTTTTTTTTAATGTTTATTTATTTTAGAGAAAGGGGAGGAGAGAGCGAAAGAAACATCAATTTGTTGTCCCACTTACTTATATATTCATTGGTTGTTTTCTGTATGTGCTCTGATCAAAATCGAACCCCCAACTTTGGCCAATCGAGGCAATGCTCTAACCAACTGAGCTACCTAGCCAGGACCTCTACCTTTTTATTTGAGATTTCAGTCCTAACTGGGTGGGTCAGGGGAAAGATTGTAATCCTAGTGCACCGAGGTCACGGGTTTAATCCCCGGGCAGGGCACATACAAGAAGCAACCAGTGAGTGCAAAACTAAGTAGAACAACTAAGTGGAACAACAAGTTGATACTTTGCTCTCTCTTCCCCTTCCTCTCTCTCCCATCAATGGAAATTTTTTTTTTTTTTTTACAGAGACAGAGTCAGAGAGAGGCATAGACAGGGACAGACAGACAGGAACGGGGAGATGAGAAGCATCAATCATTCGTTTTTCGTTGAGCGTTGCAACACCTTAGTTGTTAATTGATTGCTTTCTCATATGTTCCTTGACCACGGGCCTTCAGCAGACCGAGTAACCCCTTGCTCAAGCCAGCGACCTTGGGCTCAGGCTGGTGAGCTTTTGCTCAAACCAGATGAGCCCGCGCTCAAGCTGGCGACCTTGGGGTCTCAAACCTGGGTCTTCCACATCTCAGTCCAGTGCTCTATCCATTGCGCCACTGCCTGGTCAGGCCAGTAGAAAATTTTTAAAAATAATTTTTACATTTATATTCATAAGAGATAGTGGTCTATAATTTTCTTAAGTTGTCTTTTGTTTTTGTTTGTTTGTTTTGCTTTTTTTGTTTTTTGTTTTTTTGGTGAGCCATCATCTTTTTTTTTTTTTTTTTTTTTTTTTTTTTTTGGTATTTTTCTGAAGCTGGAAACGGGGAGAGACAGTCAGACTCCCGCATGCGCCCAACCCGGATCCACCCGGCACGCCCACCAGGGGGCGATGCTCTGTCCCTCTGGGGCGTCACTCTGTTGCGACCAGAGCCACTCTGGCGCCTGGGGCAGAGGCCAAGGAGCCATCCCCAGCACCCGGGCCATCTTTGCTCCAATGGAGCCTCGGCTGCAGGAGGGGAAGAGAGAGACAGAGAGGAAGGAGAGAGGGAGGGGTGGAGAAGCAGATGGGTGCTTCTCCTGTGTGCCCTGGTCGGGAATCGAACCTGGGACTTCTGCATGCCAGGCCGATGCTCTACCACTGAGCCAACCGGCCAGGGCTGAGCCATCATCTTTAATCCTAGCTTGCACCCGGTGGGCAAGTACAAACAATAAAAATCGTCTTTTGTTTTGATATTAGGATAATACTGGATTAATAGGATGAATTGGGAAATGTTTCCTTCTCTTCTAAAAAGAATTTATGAAGGATTGGTGTTTTTCTGTTTTTGTTTTTTTTTTGGTGACACAGAGAGAGGGACAGATAGGGACAGACAGGAAGAGAAAGAGATGAGAAGCATCAACTCTTTGTTGCGGCACCTTAGTTGTTCATTGATTGCTTTCTCATATATGCCTTGACCGGGGGTCTACAGCAGACTGAGTGACCCCTTGCTCAAGCCAGTGACCTTAGGTTTAAGCTGGTGAGCTGTGCTCAAACCAGATGAGCCTGCGCTTAAGCTGGTGACCTTGGAGTTTCAAACGTGGGTCCTCTGCATTTCAGTCCAGTGCTCTCTCCACTGAGACACTGCCTGGTCAGGCGGTGTTAATTATTTAAATGTTTGGTGGAATTACTAGTGAAGCCATCTAGTTTTAATTTTTTGGTTTTGTGTGAAAGTTTTTTTTTCTTTTAAAGATTTTTTAAAAACCTATTTTTTTAAGGATCTTATTTATTGGTTTTATTATTATTTTTTTTTTCTTTTCATTTTTCTGAAGCTGGAAACAGGGAGAGACAGTCAGACAGACTCCCGCATGCGCCCGACCGGGATCCACCCGGCACGCCCACCAGGGGGTGACGCTCTGCCCACCAGGGGGCGATGCTCTGCCCATCCTGGGCGTCGCCATGTTGCGACCCTCCTGGGTGTCGCCATATTGCGACCAGAGCCACTCTAGCGCCTGGGGCAGAGGCCACAGAGCCATCCCCAGCGCCCGGGCCATCTTTTTGCTCCAATGGAGCCTTGGCTGCGGGAGGGGAAGAGAGAGAGAGGAAAGCGCGGCGGAGGGGTGGAGAAGCAAATGGGTGCTTCTCCTATGTGCCCTGGCCGGGAATCGAACCCGGGTCCTCCGCACGCTAGGCCGACGCTCTACCGCTGAGCCAACCGGCCAGGGCCATTATTTTATTTTTTATTTTTTTAAAAAATTAACAGAACCCTGGCTGGTTGGCTGGGGCATTGCTCCACTGTGACTGGAACTATTCTAGCACCTGAAGCAGAGGCCATGGAGCCATCCTCAGTGCCCAGGCCAGCTTTGCTCCCATGGAGCCTTGGCTGCGGGAGGGAAAGAAAAAGAAGAGGGGGAAAGGTAGAGAAGCAGATGGGTGCTTCTCTTGTGTGCCCTGACTGGGGATCAAACCCAGGACTTCCACACGCCAGGCCAACATTCTACCACTGAGCCAACTGGCCAGGGCGGATTGATTCTTTTATCATTATAAAATGTTCATATTTATCTCTGGTAATTTCTGTCTCAAACATGCTCTATCTGCTATTAGTATTTGGTTCTAGTTTTGTTTGTTTTTTTTTTTAAATAATTTTCCATTGATTTGAAAGAGAAGGATGGTGGAGAGAGAGAAAAGCATCAACCCGTTGTTCCATTTAGTTGTGCACTCATTTGTTGCTTCTTATATGTGCCCAGACCAGGCATTCAACCCGTGACTTTGTCGCTCCAGGACAAAGCTCTCCACTGAGTCACCCAACCAGGGCCTATAGTTGCTTTTTACAGATAACATATGTTGGATTTCTTTCTGTGTCACTACATAGATTCATTGTACTTTTAATTGCTACGTTGTATTTTGTGGTGTGGGTAAACTATTTTTTAACAAATACCTCTTTTGGGGCGTTTTAAAATTTTTAGTCTTGTTTGTTTGCTATAATATATAACTGTACAGTGAACACCCTTGTGGCCATGTCACTGAGCCAACATGTTTCTGTGGGATAAATTCCTGGAGGAGAGACTGCTCAAGTGGCCATTGTTACTGTTATTAGCAGTTGTGTCTCACTGTCTACTCTTATGGGTTCGGCCCTATAGCCCCTGCAGATTAAGTCAGTAGTGGCACCAGAACACGTGAAAGGGTACATCTACGTGGAGGCCTATAAGCAGACCCATGTGAAGCAGGCCATAGAGGGTGTGGGCAACCTGCGGCTTGGCTACTGGAACCAGCAGATGGTGCCCATCAAGGAGATGACAGACGTGCTCAAAGTGGTGAAGGAAGTGGCCAACCTGAAACCTAAATCCTGGGTCCGCCTCAAGAGGGGCATCTATAAAGATGACATCGCACAGGTACCTGGAGGGGCGGGTAGAGTGGCTAGGGCGTGGTCAGGACTCATGTTCACACTTCTCCTCTGTTCTCTCCTCCTGTCCTTTCCTTTTTCCTTTCCAGCCGCTTTCCTAGTGCACAGAACAGCACCCCTCTCAGATTAAGTGAAGCAGAACCTGGATTTTGTGTGAGCACACAGATAATAGATGACCATCTTCTGTGCATGATGAAAGCATGTTGAGTAAAGATCTGAAGGAGGAGAGGTAGTGACCCATGTGGAATTATGGGGCAAGCGTATTGTAACAGAAGGAACAGCATGTGAGGTAGGACTGAAGCAGAGTGGCAGGACAGGAGCTCAGGGAGGCCCATCAATGGGGCTTCAGCTTTTACAGGAGTAAGATGGGAGGGTTCAAGGGACACTGTATAACTTTGATTTCAACAGGATTACTCTGGTGACTCGTTCTCAAGCAGGGGGGACATTGCCCCCAGAGGATATTTAGCAATGTCTGGAAACGTTTTTGGTTATTTCAGTTGGAGAGTAGATTCTAGCATCTGCTACTAACATCCTGCAATTCATGGGTGAGCCCCCCACAACAAAGAATTAACCTGGCTCAGAAACCCTTGAATAGACTGTATGAGACCACAGGAGCAGAGAGACCAGCAAGGAAACTACTGATGCCATGGTGGAGGTGGCCAGTGATGGTGGGACAGGACTAAGAGGAAAAAAAGGTCAGAGTTTCTGAAGGCAGAGCTGACAGGATTTGCTGATAGATTGAGTATGGAGTTAAGAGAAATGGGGTGGGAGGAGACTGCGAAGACAAACAGGTTTAGGGGAAATCAGGAGGTTGGTTGTGATTGTGCTAGGTTTGAAGGACCTTTTATCAATAGCTATCCAAGTGGAGGTGTCAGGCAGGCAATGAATAGTCAATTTTAGAGTTGAAGGGAGACAGGCTGGAGAGAATTTGGAAGTTGTCAGCAGTCTGATTTCTTTCCCATCACCCTGTCCCTTACCCCTCCTGACATCATTTTACCTTTCCTGAGTCTGGGGTCAGGGAGGGAGGGTGGGTCTTTCCTGACCACGCACCTGTCCTTCTCAGGTGGATTATGTGGAGCCCAGTCAGAACACCATCTCTCTGAAGATGATCCCACGCATTGACTATGACCGCATCAAGGCCCGCATGAGCTTGGTATCCTGGGGACATGCTGCCTGTGAGGGAGAGGGAATGTGTTATTCCAGCTGGTGGCCAAGCGTTCCTTCCTTACCCTTCCCACCCATGCCCCTTTTCCTCCACAGAAAGACTGGTTTGCCAAAAGGAAGAAGTTTAAACGGCCTCCACAGCCTCCACAGAGGCTGTTTGACGCCGAGAAGATCAGGTGAGTGTCCTTGGGGATTGGCTGGGTTGGGTCCCCAAAACTGTGGTACAGAGTGTGCCTTTGCAGTTTCCCTTACAGGGTTGGACCTCTGTCAGGTTTAGTTCGTAAGTGGTTAACTGTCAATATAGCCTTAGCAAAGTTACTTACCATCCCCATGCCTCAGTTTCCACTGCTTACAAAGATAATAACAGCCCTGCTTCCTTGGATTTTAGTGAGAATTGAATGAATGAATGAATATTCATATCTGCTCAGAGTATCACTTTGCATGTAGTAAGTGCGATTAATGGTATCTTATACTGAAATGAGACTTATTGACAAATCAGGCTTTATAGTCTTTTTCCCTGATCTTCTGATACCTGGGCAACCAGGATGGGGATATAGAGTCCCTTCCACTCATTATGTCTCCCTCACCCTTCCCAGCTAGATGGAACTCAGAGATTCCAGCATTCCAGGTCTAGCAGGATTTCCAACAGGAAGGGAAGGAAAGGAGGAGATGGAGAAACAAGAGCTGCCAGTGGACCTTTCCCTTGGTCTTGTTCTGGAACCTGTTGTGAGCTAGACAGGTTTTCATTTTCTGGATTATAGAATATGCCTTTTGATTTGGGTCCAAGGACCTGGCAAATGCCTCCCATGACTGAGTTGGACCCATTTACACCACTGGTCTCCATCCACCCAACTCGGCCTCCCCTTACTCTGCAGCAGAGAGCAAACCAAAGTGACCTCTCCCCACCCCTGAGCCAGCTGCAGCAACAGTGCCCTGACATACCCAGCAGAACATGCTCCTCCCTCTCCCAAATTCACCATGTGAAGGAGAAGACATTTGAGTGAGTGATAGGAACTCCACCTGCTCTTCCACACGTTTCCCCTTTGGGGAATGGGAGAGGCTCCTCCCCACTCGAGAAGCATGGTGCAGGAACTAAGTCCCCCCCCCCCCCCCACCTTACATGTAAGACCAGTAGAGTTTAGACACAGGCTTGGGAGTCCCTCCTGCTGCATTTGAATCCTGACTCAGACTTGCAGCTGGCTCGTGTGGTATGTCCTCTCTGAGTCCCATTTCCTCATCTCTTTGGAAAATGAGCATGTTACTGATGTCTTTGGGGAGGACTCACTGAGGTGGTGTGTGTTCCAGCCAGGCATGTGCTAGGTGCCTCATGAATGTTAACTGATATTTTGTCCAAGTAGTATTGCTTGATTGTCTATAATGTGCTAACACAGGGGAAAATGAGAAAAAGCTAAGTTCCTGCCCCTCCTGAGCTGCCACTCTTGTTTAGGGAGATGAATTAAACAGTAGTTCAGCCGAAGGTGACATGCTATGGTAAAAAATAAAGCAGGGAACAAGCAGTGGAGTGCAGGGAGGTGGGGGCTGTGTGTCTCTCCGTGGAGCTGGACCTTTGGCTTCTGGGAAAGGTGACTCCATCAAGAGGGTGTGTGTTGGGGATGGGATGGATTGGTCATCCTGAGGTCTTCTTTCCCCCTTGCCAGTGGAGGAGACAGGTACAGTAGATTCTCTTCTTAACCTTACCTTCCAATCTTCTCTTCCTCACAAAATTCCAGGTCCCTGGGGGGCGATGTTGCCTCTGATGGTGACTTCCTCATCTTCGAGGGGAACCGTTACAGCCGGAAGGGCTTTCTGTTTAAGAGCTTCGCGATGTCTGCTGTGGTGAGGGTCCCAGAGAGGGTCTTACTAATGGCGGTGGGAAGCAGGGAGCCCAAGCTTTCCTTCCTGCAGCTTAGGCTCCAGAGCAGTAGATTATCTGGGTCTGTTGTGGGTAATCCTCAATTCAGGAGTGTCCCTAGGGAAATAATTCTTGTTCTTTTTAGCCCATTCAGTTGGGCTGTGACACTGACCTTGTCCGCTTTCTTTTCCCCTTGTCTCTTGGGGCTCAGATCACAGAGGGTGTGAAGCCCACACTCTCTGAGCTGGAAAAGTTTGAGGATCAGCCAGAAGGCATTGACCTGGAGGTGGTGACTGAGAGCACAGGTATTCTTGTCTGTATCTTAGGTCAAGGAGGAGCAAGTGGCCCATGTTGGGAAGCCCCCAAGTCAGCCCCATGTCTGTCCCTACAGGGAAGGAACGGGAGCATAACTTCCAACCTGGGGACAATGTGGAAGTGTGTGAGGGTGAACTCATCAACCTGCAGGGCAAGATTCTCAGTGTGGACGGCAACAAGATCACTATCATGCCTAAGCATGAGGACCTCAAGGTGAGTATCCTACTGACCACACATTATAATGGATTGAGGACATGATGTTGTAACCAAAAGTAATCTGAGCTGGCTGCTGGATTTAGTGTGTTTATGGGTATTTGTGTGTGTGTCTGAGTCTGAGGGCTTGTCTAGGCTAGCATGGTGTGTCTAGGGTGAGTGAGGTTGTTTCCAGGGGAGTCTGAGATGGTGTGTAGTCTGGCATCCTGTCTGGGGGACAGGCTGGCTCTGTGTGGGGTAATGGATTATCTAGGCCAGTGTTTTTCAACTGCTGTCTGGGGACCAGTGCTGGTCTGCCAGAAATTTCATACCAGTTCATGAAAGCGTTAACCACCCTGATATTGTATGAAGAGTATAGACCCAGTGATCTTAGTTGAATTCACTTATGCTCAGGATAACTGCCACTTATCAGCCTGTATCATTGATGAAAATACTATTGAGGTTGTCGTAGTTATCTTTGAAATATTTAAACTTGTTTGAATAAGCTTTTACATTGTGCAGAGCATTTATAAACCATGCACAATAGGTGAAGAACATTCAGACAAACTTATATAGTGTTCAATGCATCGTACATGTGGAGTTTGGAAATCGAACACTAGCTTATACCATGCTGCACTGTTAAGATAAAACTATTTGTTGTGTGTTTCTGTTTCCAGCTAGCCCCCCAGTTCATTTTTTTCTTTCTTGTGCAAATAGCATTTGGACAAAGTTATGTAGTGTTCAATGCATTGTACACATGGCATTTGGAAACTAAGTACCAGCTTGCACCATAATGCCCTATCTTGTGCAATGTAATAAAACTTGATCTAAACCTAACCGAATAGATAGCTCAATTGGAGCATCTCCTGGAGCACAGAATTTGCTGGTTCAATTCCCCAGTCAGGGCACATACAGAGCAGAGCATGCTTACTGTTCCTGTGTCTCTCTCCCTGCCTTAATCTGTTGCATGTTTCCATTTCTGGCACCTAACCCCTCTCAGTAGTAAATTTTTTTTCACACTTGCACAAATAGTCATGCATGTACTCACCTGTTCAGAATGCATCCATAATGTTTTGTTTGTAATTTTTTAAAATTGATTTTGAAAGAGAGGGAAGGAGGAGAGAGAGAAGCATCAACTCGAAGTTCACTTATCTTTTTATTTCTTGTGACAGAGACAAGAGAGGGACAGATAGGGACAGACAGACAGGAAAGGGGAGAGATGAGAAGCATCAATTCTTTGTTGTGGTTGTGGCTCTTTTGTCTCCTTAGTTGTTCATTGATTGCTTTCTCATATGTGCCTTGACCGGGGGCTACAGCAGAGCGAGTGACCCCTTGCTCAAGCCAGTGACCTTGGGCTCAGGTCAACAACCACGGGGTCACGTCTGTGAACTTATGCTCAAGCCAGCGACCCTGTGCTCAAGCAGGATGAGCCCGCGCTCAAGCTGGTGACCTCGGGTTTCAAACCTGGGTCCTCTGCGTCCCAGTCTGACGCTCTATCTACTGTGCCACCACCTGGTCAGGCACTTCACTTATTTATTGATTGCCTTTCGTATGTACCTTGACAGGAGCTCAAGCTGAGCCAGTGACCCCATGCTCAAGCCAGCAACCTTGGACTTTAAACCAGTGACTTTTGGGCTCAAGCCAGAGACCTTGGGATCATGCCAGTGATCCTCTGCTCAGGCCGGCAACCTCAGGGTTTTGAACGTTTCAGATAGATGCTTTATCCACTGCACCACTTGTCAGGCCAGAATGCGTCCATATTGTTTGCAAATAGTTATGTGTTTTAGTGTCATTGTGCTGTAAATTTTAAAACTCACAAAATGGAAAGAAAACAACAAGACTTTTTATACTTCAAAAACAAAAGCAGTAGTCAAAAGAAAAGTAGTGATGACATTGAATGTAAACCAAATACTAGTGCTTCAACTTTAAAAGAAACCGTGAAGGCCCTGGCCGGTTGGTTCAGCGGTAGAGCGTCGGCCTGGCCTGCGGGGGACCCGGGTTCGATTCCCGGCCAGGGCACATAGGAGAGGCGCCCATTTGCTTCTCCACCTCCCCCCTCCCCCTCTGTCTCTCTCTTCCCCTCCCGCAGCCAGGGCTCCATTGGAGCAAAGATGGCCCGGGCGCTGGGGATGGCTCCTTGGCCTCTGCCCCGGGCGCTAGAGTGGCTCTGGTCGTGGCAGAGCGACGCCCCGGAGGGGCAGAGCATCGCCCCCTGGTGGGCAGAGCGTCGCCCCTGGTGGGTGTGCCGGGTGGATCCCGGTCGGGCGCATGCGGGAGTCTGTCTGACTGTCTCTCCCCGTTTCCAGCTTCAGAAAAATACAAAAAAAAAAAAAAAAAGAAACCGTGAAAAAGCTTGGCTTGTGGTGGTACAGTGGGTAGAGCACCAACCAGGAATGCTGAGGTCACTGGTTCAAAACCCTGAGCTTGCTCGGTTAAGGCATATATGACAACAGCAGGTGAATAGCTACAGTGGAGCAACTATTTCTTGTCCCCCCACTCTCCTTTCTCTGTAAAATCAATAAATCTAAATTTAAAAAAAGGAAAGAAAGAAACAGTGAAAAGGAAATATTGCCTGACCATGTGGTAGCACAGTGGGTATAGCATTGACCTGGGATGCTAAGGGACCCAGGTTTGAAACCTTGAGGTTGATGGCTTGAGCACGGACTCACCAGCTTGCACGCGGGGGTGGGTTGCTGGCTTGAACATGGAATCATAGACACGACCCCATGGTTGCTGGCTTGAGCCCAAAGGTCGCTGGTTTGAGCAAAGGATCGCCAGCTCAGCTGGAGCCCCCAGTCAAGGTACGTATGAGAAGAAATCAATGAATAACTTCAGAGTGCCACAACTATGACTTGATGTTTCTCATCTCTCTCCCTTCCTGCCTTGCAATAATAATAATAATAATAATAAAAGACAAGAAATATGTTGATATTTGGAAGGTATGCAACAAACCAAAAAAAGAAAAAGAAACTTTGTTAGGCAGTAAGATAAGGAGCATTTAAAACTTGCTTTCACTGTAGCACTTGGTAATGAATCCATTGCCACTGCCCTTGTGTATAGTATGTTCTGAAATTCTGTCAAATGATGCAATGAAATTTCCAAACTTACTTGTGATTTATATTTGAAGCATAGCAATCTTACTGAGAAGCCACTGGATTTATTTGAAAGATTACACAACCAAATGAAAAGTCAGATAATTCAAATGAAGAAAATGATGACTAGTGACAAATCGCTGCTCTGAATGCCTTATTTAGCTGCCTTTCGAATATCGAAAATGAAAAAACCATTCACTGTTTGTGAAGAATGAGTAAAGCCAGAGGCAGAATAAGGTCGGTTGAGGCCCTGGGCACAGAAGAAAATACTGGACCCTTACTTTAGAAAAAAGTGCAAAGATAGGGTTTTGCAGAGCCCTTCAGAAGTCAGTGCCCAGGGCATGTGCCCTGTGCGCCTGCACATTGAATCCTCCTCTGAGTAAAGCTTTGCATCTTAGATATCACTCAGGAAATTTTGGGTCCTCGAGCTGCACAAAATCTTGAAGCTATACTGCTTTCGGACAGTACTGTTCAGAGAATTGTTGATATGACCAATGATCTTGAAGAACAAACTATAGCATAGATAAAGAAATCAAAATGTTTTGCCATTCAACTTGATGAATCAACTGACGTAAGTAACCATGCTTTTCTACTTTGCTTCGTGAGGTATATTGACGATAAAGATTTTAGGGAAGAATTGCTATGTTGTCTTGATCTACTACCTGGTTGGACAACTAGTTCAGAGATATTTAATGCTCTGATTGCTTGATTATTGGTTTTAGCAAGAGAAGAAGAGAGAGAGAGAGATGGGAACATCAATCTGTTCCTGTACGTGCCCTGACCAAGGATTGGTTGGCAACCTCTGTGCTTCAGCACGACACTCTAACCCAGCTTAATGAGTACTTTCAAGGAGAGGGCTTAGACTGAGGAAAATACATTGGTATAAATAGTGCCACAAGCATGATTGGATATCACTCGGGTAGCTCTGAAAATTAAGGACATTGCACATCCAGAAATGTTGTACATGCACTATATAATTTCACTGGCAGCATTAGTTGCAAAGAAACTTTCCCCGGAATTGAACACAGAAATGAATGATGCAGTGAAGATGGTTGATGATATTTTTTGTGTGTGTGACAGACAGAGAGAGGTACAGATAGGGACAGACAGACAGGAAGGGAGAGAGATGAGAAGCATCACTTCATTGTTGTGGCTCTTTAGTTGTTCATTGATTGCTTTCTTATATGTGCCTTGACCCGGGGGGGCTACAGCAGAGCGAGTGACACCTTGCTCAAGCCAGCGACTTTGGACTCAAGCTAGTGAGCCCGTGCTCAAACCAAATGAGCCTGCGCTCAAGCCGGTGACCTTGGGGTTTTGAACCTGGGTCCTCTGCATTCCAGTTCGATGTTCCGTCCACTGCGCTACTGCCTGGTCAGGCAAAGCCATTAAGTTTTTTTGTTTGTTTTTTTTGTTTTTCCAAAGTTAGAAGCGAGGGGCGGTGGAGGGGAGGGAACACTGTCAGATAGACTCCTCATGCACCCGACCGGGATCCACCTGGCATGCCCACCAGGGGGCAATGCTCTGCCCATCTGGGGCGTTACTCCACTGGAACTGGAGCCATTCTAACGCCTGAGGTGGAGGCCATGGAGCTGTCCTCAGTGCCCGGGCCAACTTTTTACACCAATGGAGCCTTGGCAGGAGGGGAAGAGAGAGAGGAAGGAGAGGGGGAATGGTAGAGAAGCAGATGGGCGCTTCTCCTGTGTGTCCTTGCGGGGAATCGAACCCAGGACTTTCACACACCGGGCTGACACTCTACTGCTGAGCCAACTGGCCAGGACCTAATTTTTTTTTTTTTTTTACCTTGTGTAAGTCTATATAAGGGCTTGTCTCATGGAGGAGAGAACACCTGAATAGGTTAGACTTTGCTGCAATAGTAAGCTCAGGGCCTAAGTGTTAAATTGTATTTTCTACTACCTGCTTCTGTGGGAAGACTTTCGGACCTATCACTAATAAAAACCAGAGAAAGCGGTGGATCTCAATGTAGCTCTTTGTCTCCTGGAAACAAAACTGCAGTCTCGGTTATAAAAAGAAAGTTTATTTTGGTGTCAGCCCGGCGTGTAGAAGTCCCAGGTTTCTTCCTGGCCAGGGCACAGAAGAAGCATCCATCTGCTTCTCTACCTTTCCCCCTCTCCTTTCTTTCTATCTCTTCCCCTCCTGCAGCCAAGGCTCCATTGGAGCAAAGTTGGCCCTGGCACTGAGGACCTGAGGACCGCTCCATGGCCTCCACCTCAGGCCCTAGAATAGCTCCTGCTGCAGCATCGCCCCCTGTGTGGGCATGCCAGGTGGATCCTGGTCTGGCACATGCAGGAGTCTGACAGCCTCCTCCACCCACCCCCACTCCCACCCCCTGCTTTTAACTGGGAAAAACAATTTTATTTTTAAAGATTTTATTTATTGGGTTTTATTTTTTGTATTTTTCTGAAGCTGGAAACGGGGAGACACTCAGACTCCCGCATGCACCCGACCGGGATCCACCCAGCACGCCCACCAGGGGGCGATGCTCTGCCCATCAGGGCTTCGCTCTGCAGCTACCAGAGCCACTCTAGCGCCTGAGGCAGAGGCTCAGAGCCATCCCCAGCGCCCGGGCCATCTTTGCTCCAATGGAGCCTTGGCTGCAGGAGGGGAAGAGAGAGACAGAGAGGAAGGAGAGGGGGAGGGGTGGAGAAGCAGATGGGCGCTTCTCCTGTGTGCCCTGGCCAGGAATCGAACCCGGGACTTCCGCACGCCAGGCCGACGCTCTACCACTGAGCCAACCGGCCAGGGCTTATTTATTGGTTTTACAGAGAGGAAAGAGGTGGGGGGAATGAGAAGTATCAACTCATAATTGCTTCAGTTTACCTGGTCATGGATTGCTTGTTGTATGTGCCTTGACTGGACAAGCCTGGGTTTTGAACCAGCAACCTTAGAATTCCAGGTCGATGCTGTACCTGCTGTGCTACCACAGGCCAAGCTCAACTATTTTTCCAAAGAAGCAACAACAGATTTTTCACTGGCTTTACTTAAATATTGTTATCTAGAAATTTTATTTGTATTCTAGTGTTTTTTTTTACTGTTCATCTGGTGGTTTTGGAGAATTCCCATTTTATCGTATAATTAAAAGAAAATGTATAAAATACTAATAACGGTTTTTATTTCTGCCTTAGCAGTCCCTGAAATAATTCTGTTTTCACTGGTCCTCAAGTATATATAAAATGGTTGAAAACTACTGGTCTAGTCTGATAGATAACTTGTGTCAGGTCAGCTGTCTCTGGGGCAGTCTGAGAGTTGTCCCAGTGGCCTAATGCAGTCTGTAGTTGGGTGGTGTGAGCCTGGAATGAGGTCTATCTAGACCAGGGGTTTTTCCAAGAAATTGAGTGGATTCTGAAGATGGGTGGGGCAGGTGATTTGTAGAAGCTTCCCCTTCACTTGCTCATTGTCCCCACACCCAATCCCCAGGACATGCTGGAGTTCCCAGCGCAGGAACTTAGGAAGTACTTCAAGATGGGTGATCATGTGAAGGTGATTGCTGGCCGCTTTGAGGGTGACACAGGTCTCATTGTGCGCGTGGAGGAGAACTTTGTCATCCTCTTCTCCGACCTCACCATGCATGAGGTAGGTCAGAAGGCTGGGAGCTGGGCAGATATGTTCAAAGGAGAAGATTCAGGCAAGGCAGGCCAGCCACTTGGGCCCTGCTTCACCCCTCCTCTCTCTCAACAGCTGAAAGTCCTCCCCCGGGACCTGCAGCTCTGCTCAGAGACAGCATCAGGTGTGGATGTTGGGGGCCAGCATGAATGGGGGGAGCTGGTGCAGCTGGATCCCCAGACTGTGGGCGTCATCGTGCGACTGGAGAGGGAGACCTTCCAGGTGTGTGTGCTGTGCTCAGTGGGAGGGCTTACTTTTAGGTGGCTGCTTCTCTCTCCCTCTCTCAAGCTCTTCATCCTGGGAGGTGGCAGAGCATGGCAGTTAAGAGCCTAGACTGCTTTGGGTTGCACACCTACCTCTGTCACCCATGGCAACTGTGTGAGATTAGGCAGGTGGCAAATCAGTTACCCTCTCTGTGCCTCAGCTTCTCACCCTGTAAAATGGAGGTAATGGCAACATCTATTTAATTAGTTGTGAATGAATCTCTCAAGGTCAGAAGTGCATCCTGGCACCCAGTGCTTGCTAAAGGATAGGATGCAGGTGCCCTTTTCCCCTTCCCCCCATCCCCCCATCCCCATGGATTTGGGAGCCACACAGTATAAGTGCTTAGAACCCTGGATTCTGGGTTCACATCTCAGCTCTGTTCCTTTGGTGCTGTGTTACCCTGGGCTGCTAACTTGCCTTCTCTGGGCATGAGACACCCACTGTGTAAGATGGGAATCATGATCACATCATCTCAGAGGGAAGTTTTGAAGTTTCAGTGAAATCTCACATGAACAATTTAGTGTGAGGACTGCCTGGTACAGAATGATGGGTAAATATTAGCTATTATGTTATTATCTACTCCTCTGCCCATCTCTTCCCATCCCTGATGTTTATTCAAGGGGGTGGAGTCTCCTCCCAAGTGATTTGGAACATTTTGGTTGACCCAGTGCCAACTGACTACACTGACTTGAGCTGCCCCAGAGCCAAGGCGCCTATATATCCTAAAGTCTCTCACAAGAAAGGATCATCTCGCCTGACCAGGCAGTGGCACAGTGGATAGAGCGTCAGACTGGGATGTGGAGGATCCAGGTTTGAGACCCCGAGGTCGCCAGCTTGAGCGTGAGCTCATCTAGTTTGAACAAGGTTCACCAGCTTGAGCCCAGGTCGCTGGCTCGAGCAAAGGGTCACTTGGTCTGCTGTAGCCCCACGGTCAAGGCACATATGAAAAATCAGTCAGTGAACAACTAAGGAGCTGTAACGAAGACTTGATGTTTCTCATCTCTCTCCCTTCCTGTCTGTCCCTATCTGTCCCTCTCTCTGACTTTCTCTGTCTCTGCCACAAAAAAAAAAAAAAAAGGATCATCTCATTTTAGTGAAGCACTACTCCATGTCACCTTTTTCATTCTCACCTCAGTATGCCCCCTCTCCCTCTGTAGGTGCTAAACATGTATGGGAAAGTGGTGACTGTCAGGCACCAGGCTGTGACCCGGAAGAAGGACAACCGCTTTGCCGTGGCCCTGGACTCAGAACAGAACAACATCCATGTGAAAGATATTGTCAAGGTCATTGATGGCCCCCACTCAGTAAGTATGAGCTCCTGCCCATCACCTGAGCCTGAAAGAATAGAGGTGGGGCATGGCCATGAGAGTGACCATCCTTTTTCCTCCAGGGCCGGGAGGGCGAGATCCGCCATCTTTTCCGTAGCTTTGCCTTCCTTCATTGCAAGAAACTGGTGGAAAACGGGGGCATGTTTGTCTGCAAGACACGTCACCTGGTGCTGGCTGGGGGCTCAAAGGTGAGGTGGGCATGATGGCAACTTGTGTAAAGGCTCTTTGGCCTTCTTTGACCCCAGGAATGACAAAGAATGGGCTTGTGGAAGATTAGTGGGGGCAGATGTCAGTGTCAGGTCCTTATCAAAGTGTGAAAAAAGGTTTATTGGGTTTTTGAGTTGTTTACTAAATCATTCATTCATTTGGTTTTATGCAGTACCTATTAGGTGCCACACACTGGAGATACAGTAGTGAACAGGAGGCAACCTGCCCTATCAGAGCTGCTACTTTGGAGTGTACTTAGTACTAGCTAAGTACATACATGGTACAAAATGCAGTTAGGGCTGATGGCAAGCGCTATAAAGAAAAACAAAACAGGAGAAGGAAGTACAGAATGAGGAGGGGGTGCTGTTTTATTTCATTTATTTTTAAAATGTATCTGTTCTTTAAAAAGATACCTTACTTTTTTTTTTTTTTTTTTTTCTTTCTTTTTTTCTTTTTTCTGAAGCTGGAAACGGGGAGAGACAGTCAGACAGACTTCCGCATGCGCCTGACCGGGATCCACCCGGCACGCCCACCAGGGGCGACGCTCTGCCCACCAGGGGGCGATGCTCTGCCCCTCCGGGGCGTCGCTCTGCCGTGACCAGAGCCACTCTAGCGCCTGGGGCAGAGGCCAAGGAGCCATCCCCAGCGCCCGGGCCATCTTTGCTCCAATGGAGCCTTGGCTGCGGGAGGGGAAGAGAGAGACAGAGAGGAAGGAGGGGGTGGGGTGGAGAAGCAAATGGGCGGCGCTTCTCCTATGTGCCCTGGCCGGGAATTGAACCTGGGTCCCCTGCACGCCAGGCTGACGCTCTACCGCTGAGCCAACTG
Source organism: Saccopteryx bilineata (assembly GCF_036850765.1). NCBI lineage: Eukaryota > Metazoa > Chordata > Mammalia > Chiroptera > Emballonuridae > Saccopteryx > Saccopteryx bilineata. Next base: position 45,899,408 of record NC_089498.1, read on the forward strand.
GCCAGGGCCAACATACCTTACTTTTAAGTCTCCTTAGTAAACGTGGTAATTTTTGTGTTTTGCTTGCTGCTTAATGGAACGTTTTGAAATCTAAGCATTTTGCCTGACCGGGCTGTGGTGCAGTGGATAGAGCAGGGGTCCCCAAACTACGGCCCGCGGGCCACATGCGTTCCCCTGAGGCCATTTATCTGGCCCCCGCCACACTTCCGGAAAGAGCACCTCTTTCATTGGTGGTCAGTGAGAGGAGCATAGTTCCCATTGAAATACTGGTCAGTTTGTTGATTTAAATTTACTTGTTCTTTATTTTAAATATTGTATTCGTTCCCGTTTTGTTTTTTTACTTTAAAATAAGATATGGCATGACCTGTGGTGGCGCAGTGGATAAAGTGTCGACCTGGAAATGCTGAGGTCGCTGGTTCAAAACCCTGGGCTTGCCTGGTCAAGGCACATATGGGAATTGATGCCTCCAGCTCCTCCCCCTTCTTTCTCTCTGTCTCTCCTCTCTCTCCCTCTCTCTCTCCTCTCTAAAAATGAATAAATAAAATTTAAAAAAATATATATATATATAAGATATGTGCAGTGTGCATAGGGATTTGTTCATAGTTTTTTTTTTAGTCCGGCCCTCCAGTGGTCTGAGGGACAGTGAACTGGCCCCCTGTGTAAAAAGTTTGGGGACCCCTGGGATAGAGCGTCGGACTGGGATGCAGAGAACCCAGGTTTGAGGCCTCGAGGTCGCCAGCTTGAGAGAGGGTTTATCTGGTTTGAGCAAAAGCTCACCAGCTTGAGCCCAAGGTTGCTGGCTCGAGGAAGGGGTTACTCGGTCTGCTGAAGGCCCGTGGTCAAGACACGTATGAGAAGGCAATCAATAAACAATTAATGTGTTGCAATGCGCAATGAAAAACTAATGATTGATGCTTCTCATCTCTCCGTTCCAGTCTATCTGTCCCTGTCTATCCCTCTCTCTGACTCTCTCTCTGTCTCTGTAAAAAAAAAAAAAAAAAATCTAAGCATTTTATTTTTATTTTTTAATGTCTTTTCTTAGAAGGAGAGAAGAATGGAGAAACATCAATTTGCTGTTCCACCTATCCATGCATTCATTGGTTGATTTTTTTTTTTATTCATTATAGAGAGGGGGGAGAGAGAGAGAGAGAGAAGGGGGGAGGAGCAGGAAGCATCAACTCCCATATGTGCCTTGACTGGGCAAGCCCAGGGTTTTGAACCGGCAACCTCAGCGTTTCCAGGTTGACGCTTTATCCACTGTGCCACCACAGGTCCATTGGTTGATTCTTTAAAAAAAATAAATAAATAAATAAATATATATATATATATATATATATATATATAAATATTAAAGGGGTGGGGGAAGGGAGAGAGATGAGAAGCATCAACTCGTAGTTGTGGTGTTGTGGCACTTTAGTTGTTCATTGATTGTTATTTTTTGTTTGTTTTTTACAGAGACAGAGAGTGAGAGAGAGGGATAGATAGGGACAGGTAGACAGGAAAGGAGAGAGATGAGAAGCATCAGTTCTTTGTTGAGTCTCCTTAGTTATTCATCGATTACGTTCTCATATGTGCCTTGACTAGGGGGCTACAGAAGAGTGAGTGACCCTTGTTCAAGCTAGCGACCATGGTGTCACGTCTATGATCCCACGCTTAAACCAGCAACCCCACACTCAAGCTGGTGACCTTGGGGTTTCAAACCTGGGTCCTTTGCATCCCAGTCTGATGCTCTATCCACTGCGCCACTGCCTGGTCAGGCCATTGATTGTTTCTTATAGGAGCCTTGATGGGCGAGAGGGCGAGTGGCCTCCAGCTGAACCATGACCCCTTGCTCAAGCCAGCGACCTTGGGCTTTAGGCCAGTGACTTTTGGGCTCAAGCCAGTGACCTCAGGGTTTCAAACCTGGGACTTTAGCATCCCAGCTCGACGCTCTCCACTGTGCTACCACTGGCTTTATTTGTTAATTTTAGCAAGAAAGGGAGAGAGAGAGAGAGAGAGAGAGACAGGAACATTGATCTGTTCCTGTATGTGCCCTGACCAGGGATTGAACCAGCAACCTTGGCATATTGGGATGACACTATAAACAATTGAACTACTCTGCCAGAGCTAAGCATTTTATTTATTATTGTATTTTGAAGAAGGATTGGTTAAGAAAGGGAGAGGATAGATCTGCTGTTTTATACTTTTCATTAATCTGGTCAGTGATACTGTTCATTCACCAATTGGAACGCTCTTAGGATTTGGTTGAAGAGGAGGCAAGTAGACATAATTTGACCTTGCAAGCAGTAGTATTTATAAAATACACTAAATTTTGATGTGATCAAACACCAATATTCAAAAATATAAGTGTTTACTTTCATTCCATAGTCATTTGGCTGATGTTTGTGATTGTCTTCTGTTTATGATACAGTATATTGTTCTTACTGTATTCTTTACACTGGGTGTGTGGCTGGGGTTACAACATGAGGTTTACTGGTGCTACTAATAATTCCTACTTTATTACTTTTAATTTGCTTTCTTTCCTTAAGTGCTGTTGAGGTTTACTTAAACATTTTTTTTTTTTTTGACAGAGACAGATGGACAGACCTGTCAGGCAACTTACATTTTTTTCTTTTTTTGACTGATTGATTGATTAGAGAGAGAGATAAAGAAAGAATGATTCAGGAACATAGACCTGTTGTTCCTTTATGTGCCCCCCTGGGTGCTTCAGGATGATACTCAACCAACCGAGCTATCTGGCCAGGGCAACTGACATATTTTCTGCTAGAGCTGTGTACATGGTGCCCCTGTGGGGGGCAGTAAGGTACCACACACGTGGGCTACAAAAGAGGGGGCTCTCCTTGCTGGAGATGTGTTTATTTAAAAGTAATACAGAATTGCCTAACCAGGCAGTGGCACAGTGGATAGAGCGTTGGACTGGGATGTAGGGGACCCAGGTTCGAGACCCTGAGGTCGCCAGCTTGAGCACAGGCTCATCGGGCTTGAGCATGGGATCATAGACATGACCCATGGTCACTGGCTCGAGCCCAAAGGTCTCTGGCTTGAAGCCCAAGGTCGCTGGCTTGAGCAAGGGGTCACTTGCTTTGCTGTAGCCCCCCCCCCCCACCGTCAAGGCACATATGAGAAAACAATCATTGAAACAACTAAGGTGCCCCAACAAAGAATTGATGCTTCTCATCTCTCTCCCTTCCTGTCGGTCCCTGTCTGTCTTTCTCTCTGACTCTCTGTCTCTGCAAAAAAAAGAAAAAAAAGAAAAGGTAATACAGAATTGGCATGGATTAATCTGACTTTACTTGGAATTTGAAATTGAAACTGCTGCTGCTGCTCTAAGCCATTAAAAGATGAAAATGAGTTCCATCTGTTCAATTTTTTAAAAACCTGTAAGTTTTATATGAGCAGTAAATAGTCTTGATCTCAAACTTATTGCAGTTTAAAGAAAAACAACTTTTTTTCTCCTTAATTATGTATAATGAATTTATAAGTATGTTAAAAGGCCAAATACTACTGGTATAGTGTACATTAATATATTATTAGTATGATATAGTTCACTTTAATCCAATATTACTTTGTGAGAAAATCCAAAAGAAGCTTGTTGGCATTGAAGAGAAAAATGTCTCATCAGCATTTATAATGCAATTTTTTCCTAGCTTCCCCCTTAGTTTTTTTTTTTTTTTTAATTCATTTTAGAGAGGAGAGGGAGAGACAGAGAGAGAGGAGAGGCAGAGAGAGAGAAGGGGGAGGAGCTAGAAGCATCAACTCCCATATGTGCCTTGACCAGGCAAGCCCAGAGTTTCGAACCGGCGACCTCAGCATTTCCAGGTCGACGCTTTATCCACTGCGCCACCACAGGTCCCCTTAGTTTTTTTTGGTTTTGTTTTTTAATTACTGTGATCTGTAAAGGATAAGAATAGAAGGTAGAGAATGATGGGGCCACTGCTTTAGATAGAGGAGGTTAAAAAAAGGCCTCTTTGAGGAGGTGACTTTTGAGCAGAGTCTGAGCCTGAGTCTGAATAAAGGGATGGAGAGCCACATGAATATCTTAGGAATATCAAGTCCAAAGGCCCTGAGGTAGGACTTGTAGGAATGCTGTCTAGAACCAGATATGAGAAAGGAAATCAGGCCTGGGATCTGGGTAGCTGGGACCAGGAGGTGGTTTCCTTAGAGCTCTGTATGTGGGATGATGAAATCCATGGCATGCAGTTTTTGTGTCACTAGGGGTTTAAATTGCTGACCACCACATTTTAGGTCCAGTCTCCTTGGCCAGGGCCTCTTGATTAACAGGCCCACTATGGCATGGGGGTGGTGGCAGTTTCTCCCAAGGGAAATTAAGGCATTGTCACCAGAAGGATAGAGGGATGGCTGCCAAGAGGTTCAAGTAGGAACTATTTCCAAATTAGGCAAGAAGTTTGGCACAGGGCTGGAGTCAGTCACCCAGACCCTGCCTGCCAGTTTACTTTTTTTTCTCCCCTTAAGTGAGAAGCAGAGAGGCAGAGAGACTTCTTGCATGCACCCTGACTGGGATCCATCTGGCTAGCCTTGTATGGGGCAGTGCTCTGCCCATCTGGGGCTGTTGCTCTGTGCTTGGCAACTGAGCTATTTTAGCACCTGAGGTGAGGCCATAGAGCCATCCTCAGCACCCGGAGCCAACTTGCTCGAACTGAGCCATGGTTATGGTAGAGGAAGAGAGAGAGAAGGGAGATGAGGAAGGGTGGAGAAGCAGATGGTTGCTTCTCCTCAGTGCCCTGACCAGAAATTGAACCTGAGACATCCACATATCAGGCAGATGCTCTACTGCTGAGCCAACCGGCCAGACCTTTTTTATTTTTCCCATTAATTTGAGAGGGGTGAGGGGAGAGAAAGAAAGAGAAAGAGAAGCATCAATTTGTTGTTCCACTTAGTTGTGTACTCATTGGTTGCTTCTTGTTTGTGCCCTGACTGGATCGGAGATTGAACCTGCAACCTTGGCATGCTAGATGATGCTCTCTATCTATTGAGCCACTTAGCCAGGGCATCAATTTACTTCTTGTCCCTCCTCCAGCCCCGAGATATGACCAACTTCACATTGGGTGGCTTTGCCCCTATGAGTCCCCGGATCAGCAGCCCCATGCACCCCAGTGCTGGAGGTGAGGGGGAGTTGGGGTGGGGCTGTGCCTGGGGATGGGGGAAGGAGGTCGTTCAGCCCACAGTCACTGAACACCTGCTCTGGGCTGGCTCAGCCATTGTGGGACTCACAGCCCACTGGAGACCAGAGTCCACCCCACTGTGACAGCCCAGGGTGGTCCACGGGCTGTAATGGGAAAGCCCAGAGGAAGGTTCCTAACCTAATAGGGGAGAGGAAGAGTCAAGCAGGTGAAGAGGGTTTTGTGGGTACCCTGGCTGTGGGCACAGAATGTCACGGGAAGTTGACGGGCCTGGAGACTGGTGAAGTTCTCTTTCCTCCCTAGGTCAGCGCGGCAGCTTTGGTAGCCCGGGTGGCGGTGGCATGAGCAGGGGCCGGGGACGGAGAGACAATGAGCTCATTGGCCAGACTGTGCGCATCTCCCAGGGGCCCTACAAAGGTGATCTTCAAGGCTATGTGGAAGCCTGGGGAGGTTCCTTGTGAAGGAGAGCCCTACTTGGCCTGACCTCCTGTTCCCCACCAGGCTACATTGGTGTGGTGAAGGATGCCACGGAGTCCACGGCCCGAGTGGAGCTGCACTCCACCTGCCAGACTATCTCTGTAGACCGTCAGCGGCTCACCACAGTGTATGAGTTGGGCCAGGGCAGGGAGGGGCTGGGAGGGGGTATTTCAGGTAATGAGAAGACCCTGATCACCCCACTAGTTATTTGTGTTCACAGGGGTTCACAGTGCCCGGGTGGCATGACCTCAACAGATGGGCGAACACCCATGTATGGTTCCCAGACACCCATGTATGGCTCTGGCTCTCGCACACCCATGTATGGCTCTCAGACACCTCTCCAGGATGGTGAGTGCTCCCCAGGGGACAGGGAAAAGGGGTGATGGGGAGGGGCTGGAGATGTTTTTTTTTAAAAACAGACAGAGAGAGAGTTAGAGAGAGATAGGGACACAAGACAGGAACGGAGAGATGAGAAGCATCAATCATTAGTTTTTCGTTGCGTATTGCGACACCTTAGTTGTTCATTGATTGCTTTCTCATATGTGCCTTGACCGTGGGGCCACAGCAGACCGAGTAACCCCTTGTTTGAGCCAGCGACCTTGGGTCCAAGCTAGTGAGCTTTTTGCTCAAACCAGATGAGCCCGTGCTCAAGCTGGTGACCTCGGGGTCTCAAACCTGGAGCCTTCCGCATCCCAGTCCGACGCTCTATCCACTGCACCACCGCCTGGTCAGGCTGGAGATAGGATAGAACTGATGGACACATGCATCTCTCCCATTACAGGCAGCCGCACTCCGCATTATGGCTCACAGACACCTCTGCATGATGGCAGCCGCACTCCTGCCCAGAGTGGGGCCTGGGACCCCAACAACCCTAACACACCATCACGGTGAGGACCAAGAACTAGCTGGGCAAGGTTCCCTGAGCTACTGGGGGTCTGTGCCATTTGTGATTGGTTATGCTGGGTAACTGGAGATTACAGGGGTCTGTATGGCTCACCCTGAATTCTCTGTTTCCAACACCAAGCTGGTCTGTGAAGGAATAGGCATGGCGGGGGGGCAAAATAATCTCTCCAATCTGACTGTAGTTAAAACCTAGGTTTGGAGACACTGTGTGACCTTGGTCATGTGACAGGTTGTATTACTGTGGGCTGGAAGCCTAATCTGATTCCCAGTCTCCTCAGCTATGAAATGGCGGCCTCCTGATGAGGCTGTTGTGAGGATGAAGTTGTCTCAGCTTGTCTGGCTGCAGTGCTGTTCTGGAAGCATTGCTACATTGTTGTGATCACCATTCTCAACAGACTTCTTTCTGCAACAGGGCTGAGGAAGAATATGAGTATGCCTTTGACGATGAGCCCACGCCATCTCCACAGGCCTATGGGGGTACCCCTAACCCCCAAACACCTGGCTACCCAGACCCCTCATCCCCACAGGTTAATCCACAGTACAACCCACAGACACCAGGGACACCAGCCATGTGAGTCTGCTGGGGCTAGCCCCACCCAAACTTTCCCCACTGCCACCAGCCCCTCTTCGCCACCCCCAATAAATGCCCCCTTTGCTCCTTGTCTCTGCAGGTACAACACAGACCAGTTTTCCCCCTATGCTGCCCCCTCTCCACAGGGCTCCTATCAGCCCAGCCCCAGCCCCCAGAGCTACCACCAGGTGGCACCAAGCCCAGCCGGCTACCAGAACACCCACTCTCCAGCCAGCTACCACCCCACGCCCTCGCCCATGGCCTATCAGGTGCTGGTCAGCTGGCATGCCCTTGGGGTGGTGGGCTAGGGCAGGCCTCAGGCCTCTAAGGGTAGCCAGGCTAGATAACCTATTCCTAACAACACTGCCCCTCTTTCCTCTGCAGGCCAGCCCCAGCCCGAGCCCTGTTGGCTACAGTCCGATGACACCTGGAGCCCCCTCCCCTGGTGGCTACAACCCACACACACCAGGCTCAGGCATTGAGCAGAACTCTAGCGACTGGGTAACCACTGACATCCAGGTGAAGGTGCGGGACACTTACCTGGATACACAAGTGGTGGGACAGACAGGTGTCATCCGCAGTGTCACTGTAAGTGGGGCCCTGGCTGTTGGGTGGGCAGGCATCCTCTCCTTTGGAGTCTCCAGTCTTTGTGGTTGTTTGTTTGTTTGTTTCTTTTTTTTAAAAGATTTTATTAATTTTAGAGAGAGAGAGAAAGGAGGTAGGGGTAACTCATAGTTGCTTCCTTATGTGCCTTGGTCGGGCAAGACCACGGTTTCAAACTGGGACCTCAGCATTCCAGGTCAATGCTTTTATCCACTGTGCCACCACAGGTCAGGCTGTTTTTTTCTTCTTTTTACTTGTCCAACCACATCTTCCATTGCCTGTTTATAGCTGGGAGAAAAAGATATGGAAAGGTTTGGCATGCAAGCTCCATAAGGCTGAGATTTCTGCCTATTGTGCTCATGATTGGGGTCCTAGCTGCCTGGAACAGCGATTGACGCCCATGAGTATGATGACTTTTGACATACTCCACTGAGATCAGTTCAGTAACATGGACTGAGTGCTCCATTGTGCCAGGCTTCGGCTTAGTGTTGAGTACCCACAGCCCTGGGCTCTTCCCTACCGACCGGCCTCTCCATTTTTCAGTCCCCAAGTTACCTCTAGTCCTCTGTCTAGAACTCTCTTCCTTCCATTCTTTGCCTAGTACATTTCTGTTCACCCTCAGGGACAACCTAGGCTATTTCACATCTGTTTCTTAGCAATCCATGTAATTCTTTTTCATGTTACCCACCTCTGCTAAAAGCTTAAAGTTTGCTCTGGTGATTCCTTGATTACTAATCCTATGTTTTATTCCTAAGTAGTCTCAGTTCCTAGATGAAAATCAGGCACCTTGTTGGCCCTCCAGTAAATTAATTGAATTAAACATCAGAGACCAAGACAGCTCTAGGTTCTGATCTCACAGATCTCACATTCCAGTGGGACTTGTCCCCAGACTTGCCCCTGACATTGGCAGCACAAGTGGCCATTGCTGGGATGTGGGAAGCCCAGAGGGCAAGGGGAGCAATGCAAATCCAGAGAAGGCATCTTACCATCTTTGGAGGGGACCGTGGAGGGCTTCCTGGAGAAGCAGATCTCTGCACTGAGACCTGAAGAATGAATAGGATAAACTCAGAGAAGTGGCTAGAGAAGGGGTTTAAGTATGTTCCAGACAGAGGGGCTCTCAAAGGCCTAGAGGTGAGGGAAAGCCTGGCACATTTTGGGGAATTGAAATATGTTCATTGTGGCTGGAACATAAAGAGAACTAAACTAAGGTAGAAGGTGATGAGGCCAGATAAGTGGCTGGAGCCAGGTCACCTGTCAGCATAGGGAACATGAACTATGTCCTGAGGACACTGGGAGGTCATGGAAGAATCTAAGCAGGGATCAGATATTTAGTTTGGAACTAATTCACTATGTTGCTCTATCAGGGATGGGTTAAGGATGGTGAGACCCAGGGTCTGGCGAGAATGGAAGCCTGGGGGAAGTTAGGCTGCTCACAGAGCCTGGGGAAGTGGGGGTCGGGAGAGACCCTCAAAGGCTGAATGGACAGGCCTCAGAGCTGGAGGTTGTCAGTGAAGGAGCTGACCAAGACAAGGTCCAGAATTCTGGCTGGGGACAGGGCCCAAGAGGAGGAGCAAGTGTGGAGAAGAAGCTGAGGCTGGTTTGGGACTCGAAGAGTTAAGTGCCTGAGATGCAGTCTCCCTTTTGGCCTAAATTAGCTTCATTCTGGTGCTTCCCTTGCTAATCTGGTCACCCCACCCCCACATACTATAGACTCCAGGCCTTGGCCTTTCATTTTTTGTATTTTTCTGAAGTTGGAAACTGGGAGAGACAGTCAGACAGACTCCCGCATGCGCCCGACCGGGATCCACCCGGCACGCCCACCAGAGGGCAAAGCTCTGCCCACCAGGGGGCGATGCTCCGTCCCTCTGGGGCATGGCTCTGTTGCGACCAGAGCCACTCTAGCGCCCGGGCCATCCTTGCTCCAATGGATCCTCGCTGTGGGAGGGGAAGAGAGAGACAGAGAGGAAGGAGAGGGGGAGGGGTGGAGAAGCAGATGGGCGCTTCTCCTGTGTGCCCTGGCCGGGAATCGAACCCGGGACTTCTGCACGCCAGGCCGATGCTCCACCACTGAGCCAACCGGCCAGGGCCTGGAAAAGTGACTTTTTAAAATGAGCCGAGTCTGTGTCTCCTGGGTTATGAGTGTCAGTCTTATGTTGGGAGCAGGCCAGGCTGACCAGGCTTTTCCCACCTTTAGGGAGGCATGTGCTCTGTGTATCTGAAGGACAGTGAGAAGGTGGTCAGCATCTCCAGTGAGCACCTGGAGCCTATCACCCCCACCAAGAACAACAAGGTGAGGAGGGGCACGGGGCTGTGGGGCCACTGGGCTGCTGACATGGACCCTGACTCCATGCCCCCCTCCTCAGGTGAAGGTGATCCTGGGTGAGGATCGGGAAGCCACAGGTGTCCTGTTGAGCATCGATGGCGAGGACGGCATTGTCCGCATGGACCTTGATGAAAAGTTCAAGATTTTCAACCTCCGCTTCCTGGGGAAGCTCCTGGAGGCCTGAGGCAGGCTGGGCAGGCGTACTTGGGTGGATACCTGGCAGATAGTGGGTGTCTTTTCCTTCCTCCCAGGGCCTTTGGTTCTGACACAGGATCCAGGCATGGTACAGACCCTAGTCTGGTTGTTAGAATTTCTTTTGCTTTCTTTTCTGGGTTCCTATCTTCCTTTCTGATTTTCATGGGAATCAGAGTAGTCTGGGGGAGGGTACCACTTTCTTGTATCCTCTCCTTCCCCAGCTTGCTTTATGTTATGATCTTTCAATAAAAAGCTGTCAAAAGCCCTGTGTGTCTGTGTGTGTGTGTGGTCTGGTTTGTAAGTGGGTTGATTTGCAGACCCCACTTCCTTGCTTCTGTGGTCTTGGGAAAATAACTGGATTCTACCTAACCCTCAGTTTCCCCATGCAGAAAATGATATCTGCTCCAGAGGGTCCTTGAGAGGAATGTCTGAGAAGACATCCTAAAGAGGTTATTAGAACAGTCTGCCATGTAATTGAAGTTACTTCTTACTTATGCTTGAGGAGTGTAAAAATAAGTCATTGTGCCCCAGAAAACCTAAATTCCTCCTGTGGTGTGGTACAAAGCATTTGATGGTCCTTTCTCTTCTAGAATTTTTTTTTATAATTTTAGAGAGAGGTGAGAGTAAGGTAGGGATGGGGGGAGGAGTGGGAAAGCATAGCTGCTTCTCCTATGTGCTCTGACCGGGCAAGCCCAGGGTTTCAAACCAGCAACCTCAGCATTCCAGGCCCATGCTTGATCCACTGCATCACCACAGGTCAGGCTCCTTTCTCTGTAGCTTGTCTGATGAGGGGGTGGGGAGAGCAGTGTAGAGAATGGAGCTTAATACTTTGACTTTTCTTCACTTTCTTCATTTGATATTAACATCTCTTTACAAATGTAATAAAATATTATAATTATTTCAGATGTTCAAAAAGATATAAAATACCAGAAACACCCCGTGTCCTTACCAACCAGTAATTTAGGAAATGGTATGTACCAGATAGGACCCACTTTAGCAGCACTCCCAGTCATTTCCCCTCCAGAGTTATCCACAACCCTTAATTCTGTTTGTCTTTTGCCTAAATTTGTACTTTTACTACTATAGTACTTATCCCTAAATGTGTGTGTGTGTGACAGAGAGAGAAAGGGACAGATAGGGACAGACAGGAAGGGAAAGAGAAGAGAAGCATCAATTCTTCATTGTGGCACTTCAGTTGTTCATTGATTGCTGTCTCATATGTGCCTTGACCCCGGGGGGGGGGGGGGCTACAGCAAACTGAGTGACCCCTTGCTCAAACCAGCGACCTTGGGCTCAAGCTGGTGAGCTGAGCTCAAACCAGATGAGCCTACACTCAAGCTGGCGAGCTCAGGGTCTTGAACCTGGGTCCTCCGCATCCCAGTCTGATGCTCTATCCACTGCACCACCGCCTGGTCAGGCTGACATGTTTTTAAACCTTACATACACACTATCAGACATTTTCCCCCTCAAAATAGTTTGAAGGACATCATCGTGGCTACCTGTGGCCTCTAATTCATTGTTTCCAGCACTCTCGACCCCGCCTGACGCGGCCGCTGTTCTTTGAGCCACTCCACGTGAAATGCTTGGCTTTCCAGACTCTTGAGAAGACACTCCTGGGAGGAAGGGCAAGAAAGGGCTCTGAGAACAAGAGGAAAGACAGATGGGCCTCCCGCCTCCACATTGAGAAAGTGAGTTTATGAGTGCTGGCAGCCCTAACACTCCATTATGGCCTCAGCTTTACCTCTAAGCAATGGGTGTTTGCCAGGTCCTGTGGCAAGGTCGAAGGAGTGGCCTAGAGCCCGAACGGTGCGTGACGCAGACTGACTTGCGGAATCCTTGTAGGTGCACCGAGGACAGCCGGAGGGCGAGCCTAAGGCGAGCACGTCCGCGCCTGTCCGCCCGTAGCCCTTTGTCTCTCTCCGGCTGCCATCCGCTCGCCCCTCCCCTGCGCCCCATTGGCCGAAGCTCCGACCCGGGACGAGAAAGAAGGGGGTGAGTGGGAGGGGCCGCGTGGCGTCAGCGCAAGATGGCGGCCTCGGCGGCGCTCGCCTTGCACTTGCGGAGCGGGCTGCGGCTCGGCGCGCGGGGGCTGTGCGCGAGGCTGGTGACGTCGCTTCCCCGGGCATCGGACCAGGTGAGCGGGACGGAGGTGGGCTCCGGGTGCTGGGGCCCTTTCCTGGAGTTTGCGGTGGGTCACCGCCGCAGCCCAGGGTTCTGGGACACAACACCTCATGGTGCTGAATGGAACGCCGCCTGCATTTCGGGGCCCTCCCCAGCCTCCCGTGGTGGCCGACACTTGCTCCTGATAGTGAAACCTCAAGTACGTTCTCTGAATCCCACCTCTTTTGGACACCACGTGGGTACCGGGGGAGGGGGTTCACCTGTTCTTCGACTCAGTGACCACTTAGGTAATAATAACTTGAAGAGAAGGTACTTGGGACACTGGGGTACCAGCCTGGCCTTGGGAATATTTTCTTTGTGGTGGTGGTGATGAAGTACAAGTTTGGGCTTTTGATTTGACCTGCCTCCATGTTGACTGAGAAGCAGTCTTTCTGATCTCCAGGTCTATCACTTCCATGTTCTTCCCCAGGCCCCCAGATAAGCAGTTGCCCCTCTGTCCGCATTCCCAATCCCTTTTCCTCTATTCCCTGAGCCCCAGACATCAGGATGTCTTAATTCCCGTTCTATCCCCCGTGTGTACTCCATTGCCTTGCTCCTGGCATCCCAGTGTTCAGCCAGGTTCCCTTCTCTCCCTGCCCTGCTTTTCTGGGCCCAGGTTCTCCAGTTCTTTGCTTCTAGGTTCCTGGGCACCAGCCTGTCAACTCAAATCATTGGGATCAAGCTGTTCCTATATGTCCCCTAATTGGGAATCGAACCAGCAACCTTTGTGCTTTGGGACCATGCTCTAACCAACCAAGCTATCCGGCCAGGGCATGGACAGTATTTCCTGACCCTTTTGAGAAACCCAATTGATCTGTGGCTGCCTTTCCAGGGACACAACCTTATAGGTTATGTGGGTGTCTGCTTCTTGGCTCCTGACCTTGAGTCTTATCTATCTGACACGGTACCTGAACCATCCTGATCTTCTCTTTTCTGACCTAGCTAACCTACTCTTTCTCAATTGTAGGTCAAGGAGATTGGGAGCCACCCCAGCACTAAGGCCGAGCCCCAAGGGTCAAAGCAGCAGCGGGGCACGGAGGGTCCCAGCTACGCTAAAAAAGTCGCACTCTGGCTTGCTGGGCTGCTTGGGGCTGGTGGGACCGTGAGTGTCATCTATATCTTCGGTGAGGGACATATCCCTATCCGGCAATTTTGTTCTGTTAGCTGTTTATTCTACTGCAGAACCTTCCCCTCTTTACCATAAGGGCTTCACCCATCAGCACCCCCTGTCTTCCTCTACAGTAGGGCAGCAAACTAGAACCATCTACCTTGGAAAGGGGGATGTCTCCTTTCTTTTTCCTCTCTTCAACCTCCTCTGCTTAAGGTTCCACTGTTTGTAGTTGGTTCCTATACTAGGCTACAGGGAGCCAATTGGAAGAGGGGAAGATGGGGAAGGATAGTCTCCTAAGCTGCCTCTTTCCTCTGTACCCAAAACTTCAGTCCTCCCTTTGTCCCTTTATCTCTTAGACACCCAGGAGACCTAGCCCTATTCCCTTTTTTCTTAGAGACCCAGCCCCTTCCTCTTAGGAGACTGTGCTTTAAGCCCTCTTCCCTTAGGTCCAGGAATTCAGCCCCCTGCTTTCTTCTTCCCTCAATACCCAGGAGACCGGGTCCTAATTCATCTCATTCATCCCTGTCTTCCTTGCAGGAAACAACTCTGTGGATGAAACTGGTGCCAAGGTGAGGGGGAAAGAAACCCAGAGGCCTTGCCAGGGGTTCCATCCTGTGGGTGCCCTCCCCTTTGGCCTGTTCAGGCTCGTGTCTGGTCTGGGGTGAATTTCCCTCCCAGGCACCATTGCTAGGGCCCTGGAGATTTCTTTCTGGGTGTGATGGAGTTTTACCTCTGCCTGTCCAAACCCTCTACTTTTCTTTCTACCTCCTAGATTCCCGATGAATTCGACAGTGGTGAGTAAACTTTTGGGGTACTTTGGCTTTCCCTATTCTGCCATTTGTAGAATGTTGCTCTGCCCATCTGGTGTCCCTGGCTCCTCCTCCTTTTACCAGGGGGTAGGGGAGTCAGCAGCTGGATGGCTTTGGGGGGAGGATCATTACAAAGCCCAGTCCCCTTCCCTGGCCCCTCAGCCCAGGAGCCAGATGGTCAGGGACAGATGGGGGAGGGGAGTCTGGGCTGGGTGTGCTTGGGAGGAGGCACTGTCTACCACCAGACACATGGCTTCCTGTGCCTTAGATCTGAGCATATGCAGCCCTAACCCCCTCCTCTTTATGACAGCCTCTGTTTTTCCCCCCCAAGCTTCTATCCCTTCCAGCTCCTCATTTCCAAAACAATGCCTTCTTCCTCCCTCCTCCTTTCAGTTCATCAGTTAACCAGCTTTCCAGTGGGGAGTTTCTGACAAATTGCATAGTAGAGAGTAGTTGTCAGTTTTGTCACACCTGGCCCTTCCCAGGAGAAATATAAATTTGGTGGGTCCTGGAAGCCAACTGTCTCCTGGGAAGGTTGCAAACTGACATATTGATACATTGATTGTTTTAAACTGGGCAGGTGGGTAAATATGTCTTAACTGAGCTGAAACAGAATCATACTGGTTTAAATAAATCAGTAACTGATTTAAACTTGTTAGGTAAACAAGCAGGTTTAAAATACATGTTTACTAGCTTCACTGGTTTCAGTTTTTAAAGCTAAAATAGTGCATTAAGTAGACAGTTATTTAAGTCTTCTGCTTTAAACTGGATTCTATAAACTCATTTAAATCAGGATTTTTCAGTCTCGGCCCTATTGATATTTTGGACCAGATAATCTTTTGTTGTAGGGGAGTGTCCTGTGCATTGTAGGATGTTTAGCAGTATCCAGGGACTCAACTCACTAGATGCCAGTATCCTACAATTAAAAATGTCTCTAGAGAAAAAAAATAATGTTTACAGACATTGCCAAACTTCTGGGAAGAGGGGGAGACAAAAATTTGTCCTGGTTGAGAACCACTGGTTTAAAATACACAGACATGTGCATATATGTACATTATTTTTATTTATTTTTTTTTTTACATTATTTTTTAACTAGTCTCAGCATACTGTCTTAAAAGTGGGCAGATCTGGAAGTCTAGTGGTTCTGAGTGGACTAAATATAGTAGCACCATGTCAGCAGAGTTAAAATGGGTGTTAAGAGGGCAAATGTATAAGTATTCTGTTTTGTACCTGGGATGGTGTGTGGATAGGAGTGTTGAAGTTAAAACTGGGTAGGTGACTGCCTGACCAGGCAGTGGCGCAATAGATAGTACATTAGCCTGGGACACTTGAGGACCCAGGTTCAAAACCCCAAGGTTGCCAGCTTGAGCATGGCCTTGCCAGCTTGAGTGTGGGATTATAGACATGACCCTGTGGTCGCTGGTTCAGCTGGAGTCCCTTATCAAGGCACATTCAAGAAAGTAATAAGAAAACAACTACAGTGCTGCAACTATGAATTGATGCTTCTCAGCTCTCTCCCTTCCTGTCTGTCTGTCCCTCTCTCTCACTAAAATAAAACGAAACAAAACTGGGCAGGTGATTAAATATATTTGTTCCTGTCTGGTGGTTATGTCATTACCTTCTACCTTTAGACTTAGCAATGAGCTTGTTCAAACCAAGTAGGTATGTAGATTTGTTTGTATCTGTTAGATAAGTAAAGCCCTGGTTTGTCCAGAGGTTGAATAGTGGCTTATCTTGGAATCCCTTTGTACCCTGTTCTCCTAGATCCAATTCTGGTACAGCAGTTACGCCGGACATACAAATATTTCAAAGATTATAGACAGGTGAGCAGGAGCCCTGGGGCCAACCCCTATTCCTCCATCCCAGTCCTCTGCCTCCTTGTTTGAGTGCCCCCATTCTGTCCCTGTACCACAGATGATCATCGAGCCCACCAGCCCTTGCCTTCTCCCAGACCCTCTGCGGGAGCCGTACTACCAGCCACCCTACACACTGGTCTTGGAGCTCACCGGTGTCCTATTGCATCCTGAGTGGTCGGTGTGTTCTGGGGAAGTCAGCGGGATAGACCTGGGTAGTCAGATCATGGTGATGTGGTGAGGATCATAGACTCGAGTCAGTCTGGGGTTTAGCCCAAACTCCACTGTATGTTATTGGGGAGCAGGTGTCACTCTCATTGCCTCAATTTCCTCCACTGTGATACTCCCCATCCTGTAGGTTGTAAGTGTGCATATAGTAAGCGCTATGGAAGAACCAGCTGCTATTCTGGGACCCAGATCCTCAGTCACGGCCATAAGCTCCTGAACCTCCAAGATGGAGGGAGAGCATTCTGGTTCTGGGACTCCCTTAGGCTAGGTCTTTGTTCTTTTGGGGGTTATGGGGGCCCCTGGATCTTGGTGTTTCACTGTTTTCACTTCCTCCCCAGCTGGCCACTGGCTGGAGGTTTAAGAAGCGTCCAGGCATCGAGACCTTATTCCAGCAACTTGCCCCTTTGTATGAAATCGTCATCTTTACTTCAGAGACTGGCATGGTGAGGCCCAGGGTAGGGGAGGGCTGATCGACGTGGGGGGTGTACAAGAGAGCTGCAGGGCCAGAGCTCAGCCTGACCTTGCTTTCCTTTCATTGTACCTCAGACAGCGTTTCCACTTATCGACAGTGTGGACCCCCATGGCTTCATCTCCTACCGCCTCTTCCGGGACGCCACACGATACATGGATGGACACCATGTTAAGGTGCCATGTGGGGGCCATGGGTGGATCTCTGGGATTGGCAAGATGGAGCTGGCATTTCCTGGGGGAAAGAGGACCCAGATCTGACCCTAGTGTGGACTGGGCTTCAGGGCCCTTTTTTCTTTTCCAGAATCTGGTATTGGGAGTGTGGGGGAGTGGGGGGTCTTCAAAGGGGGGCCAAGGGGTAGGGGCACCAGGTTTGGAAGCTGTTTTTGTTTCTCTGTGTCTAAACCAAGTGTCTTTGGGACTGTAATTAAGTGTCTTACCTGAGACCACGTTGGGATTTGTTTGACCTGGGGTTTGTTGCTGTCACCAGAAATATATCCACAAGTTCAGGAGTTCGTGAGTCTGTGAACGGGTCTCTCTGTGGGTCAGGGTCCAGGTTCCCAGGTGTTTAGGTGTCTGTTGGGGTTTTTTTTTTTTTTTTTTTTTTTTTTTGCATTTTTCTGAAGCTGGAAACAGGGAGAGACAGTCAGACAGACTCCCGCATGAGCTCGACCGGGATCCACCCGGCACGCCCACCAGGGGCGACACTCTGTCCACCAGGGGGCGATGCTCTGCCCATCCTGGGCGTCGCCATGCTGCGACCAGAGCCACTCTAGCGCCTGAGGCAGAGGCCACAGAGCCATCCCCAGCGCCCGGGCCGTCCCCGCTCCAATGGAGCCTTGGCTGCTGGAGGGGAAGAGAGAGACAGAGAGGAAGGCGCGGCGGAGGGGTGGAGAAGCAAATGGGCGCTTCTCCTGTGTGCCCTGGCCGGGAATCGAACCCGGGTCCTCCGCACGCTAGGCCGACGCTCTACCGCTGAGCCAACCGGCCAGGGCTTCTGTTGGTTTTTTTACTCTGTGTTCGTGGGTCTGCATAGTTCTTCAAAGTTCAGAGTGATGTGGACTGTGTTGGCAGATTTTGAAGGGTCTGTGTCTGCGTACCTATCTTTGAGTGACTCCCTGTGTGGCATAGATCTGTCTGTACCTCTTTATCTGGGTGAGAGGTTCACAGACTTCCAGCATGTCACAGTCACTTGGGGCAGTGTTTGAACACACAGGTGCCTGACTCCCTCCCCTGGGAACCTCCAGATCAACCTGTGTCTGTACCAGCCCTTGGGCTGGGAATCTTTGTGACTAGCTCCCTGGTGGATTTGATGCCAGCATCCCAACTTGATCTCTGGGAGACTCCATCATGGTGATCCCAGTGTGCAATGCTGAGGGTGTGTCTGTCTGTCTGTCTGTCTTTCTGTCTCTCCCTCTGTCCCTCTCTCTCTCTGTGGGTTCCTGGTGGGAAGGTAGGGGGCATAGGCTTTGACCTGACCTATCACTCACTTCTAGGACATTTCCTGTCTGAATCGGGACCCAGCCCGTGTAGTAGTTGTGGACTGCAAGAAGGAAGCCTTCCGCCTACAGCCCTATAATGGTGTGGTCCTGCGGCCCTGGGACGGCAACTCTGATGACCGGGTCTTGTTGGACCTATCTGCCTTCCTTAAGAGTGAGGCTGACCCCTGACCTGGCCTCTACCCCCAGAGCCTTTGACCCTCAAGAGGAATGATAGCCCCTTGATTCTGGCTTGTTTTTCATGTAAAACTGGGTACTTGAGATATGGGAGGTCCACAAGCATCTTGCAGTCTTTAGAACCTTCTTAGAATGTTTGGGGTGCTCCTCAGGAATGTTCAGGGGAGCCCTTTTATTTATTTATTTAACTTTTGAGTTTTTAGATTTTACTTATTCATTTTTAGAGAGAGAGAAGGAGAGGGAGGAGTAGGAAGCATCAACTCCCATATGTGCCTTGTCCAGGCAAGCCCAGGGTTTTGAACAGGTGACTTCAGCATTCCAGGTCGAAGCTTATCCACTGCGCCAACACAGGTCAGGCCAGGGGAGCCCTTTTCAAGTATTGAGAAGCACTTCAGGTAGCACCAACCCCCTTTATCCTGCCTCTGGCCTTCAGCTTGGCTGATTCCCACTTGCTATTCCTGCAGCCATTGCATTGAATGGTGTGGAGGATGTCCGGACCGTGCTAGAGCACTATGCCCTGGAGGATGACCCACTGGAGGCTTTCAAACAGCGGCAAAGCTGGCTAGAGCAGGTAGGTGCTCAGATCCCCAGCCCAGGTCGGGGATATCATAGCAGTTCCCCAGGTTCCTGAAAGCGGAGCCCTGGAACAGTCTGGCTCTGCTTTGGGCTGTGTGACCTCGAGTATATACCTTCTCATCCACACCCCGTGTCCCATAGGGCTCTTGTAATGATGGGCAAATTGATTCTGCACCTGCTTTGAGAAAAGGAGGCAGGAAACACCAAGGATTTGGGATAGGATTGGGAGGAGGATTGTCCTTGATAGTCTTGACTTGGTCTTGGGGCTCCAGTTTTTTGTGGAGAGTTGGGTCTGGCCTGGGAAGAGGGATCTGTGGACAGTTGGCCCAAGAGTCTGGGGAAGCAGTTCTGGTAATGTAATGTGATCCTGGTGATTTGAAAGTGGAACTAAGCATATGGATTGAGTCTGGGAAAGAGATTCCCTGGGATCTAGGCTAAGGTTGAGTAGAGTCTGGTTTGGGTTCCTGGGAGTAGGGCTAGAGTTCTTAGGTGCCTGAAGGAGAAGTCCCTGGAGATTTAAGCCAGGGCTGGGCACTGAGGACAGACCCAGGGAGCAGGACAGTGCAGTCTGGTGAAGTGTTTAGGGTCTCACCAGCATCCAGTAAATAGGTTCTCAGGGTTGAGGAGAGGGTACCCCTAGGTGCTCATGAGGGTACTGGGATTTGAATCTAGGCTCCTATGACTGAGCTGGCTCCTGCCAGTATCTGACCAAGTACTTAGAATTTGGGCATCTTTTGTATCTGGGCTGGTGTACTAGGGGTTTGGGGAAAGGGGTCAGGACTGGGCAGAGCTTTAAGTAAGGTGGCCCTGGGCTGAGGCTGTGTCTAACTCTGCTGACCCTCCTCCATTTGTGCCCCAACCCCAGGAGGAGCAGCAGCGCCTAGCAGAGCTCTCCAAATCCAACAAGCAGAACCTCTTCTTCAGCTCTCTCACCAGCCGCCTGTGGCCTCGCTCCAAACAGCCCTGACTTCTAGGTCTTCTCAGACTCAGTGCCTGGGTCCTGAACCCCAGGTTGCAGTTCTCCCAGACTGGCTTGGGCAGCTACATGTCCAATAAAATCCATCCCAGATGCCATACTCCTGTGTCCGGAGAGTCTCCAGATGGGGGCATCAGGGTGAGGTCTGAGTGGCTGCTTAGCCAGCAAACAGAGAGTGGGTGCTTTGGTGGATCAGGGCTGGTTTTTAACCAGTCCTGGGAATCTGAAAACCTGGGTTTCTGCTCTAGCCGTGTCTTACTGTGTGCTGTGTGATCTGCAAAAAGTGCATCTCTTTCTGGCAAAGCATGGGCTCAGTGGGCTCTGGTGGACAAAGATTGCCCCATCTCAAGAAGGGAGCTGCCGCTCAGGTCTGCCCGCTGTGGTCCCATGGAAAGGTGGGTATAGAGTTTCAGTGGAAGTTAGAACTTGGGATTAAATTTCCTTTTTTGTGTGTGTGTGTGACAGAGAGGGGCAGATAGGGACAGACAGACAGGAAGGGAATTTTTCATTGTAGCACTTTAGTTCATTGATTGCTTTCTCATATGTGCTTGACCTGGGGGCTATAGCAGAGCAAGTGACCCCTTGCTCAAGCCAGCAACCTTGGGCTTCAAGCCAGAGACCTTTGGGCTCAAGCCATCAACCATGGGGTCATGTTTATGATCCCACACTCAAGCCAGCGACCCCCACACTTAAGCTGGCAAGCCCACGCTCAAGCCAGCACTTTTGAGGTTTTGAACCTGGAATCTCTGTGTCCTGGGTTAATGCTCTACTCACTGCGCCGCCACCCCAGTCAGGCTGAGTTCAAGATTTGTGTGTGTGTATGTGTGTGTGTGTCAGAGAGAGAGACAGGCAGGAAGGGAGAGAGATGAGAAGCATCCGTTGCAGCACCTAGTTCATTGATAGCTTTCTCATGTGCCTTCACTGTGGGGGCTACAGCAGACCAAGTGACCCCCTTGCTCAAGCCAGCGACCTTGGGTTCAAGCTGGTGACCTTGGAATTTTAAACCTGGGTCCTCTGTGTCCCAGTCCAATGCACTATCCACTGTGGTACCACCTGTTCAGGCTGAACTTGAGATTTTTTAAAAGGTTCACAGATGTTTACAAAGAAGATTTGAACCCCATAGTCCCAAGGTGTATTGTCTATAATGCATGGGATGGTTTCTTGATATCCCTATGACTCCCTAGCTTGAGGACTTCTGCAGGATAGGCCTACTTTTGTGTGTGTATGTGTGTACGCACGTTTCCGTAGCTTTTTTTTTTTCCTAGAGACAGAGTCAGCGAGATAGACAGGGACAGACAGACAGGAACGGAGAGATGAGAAGCATCAGTCATTAGTTCTTCGTTGCGCATTGCGACACCTTAGTTGTTCATTGATTGCTTTCTCATATGTGCCTTGACCGCGGGCCTTCAGCAGACCGAGTAACCCCTTGCTTGAGCCAGCAACCTTGGGTCCAAGCTGGTGAGCTTTTTGCTCAAACCAGATGAGCCTGTGCTCAAGCTGGCAACCTCGGGGTCTTGAACCTGGGTCCTTTCGCATCCCAGTCCGATGTTCTATCCACTGCGCCACCGCCTGGTCAGGCCCATAGCTTTAAGAATTGGAGACTGTCTTAACCAAAAGTGAAGGTAGAAACTGAGGCTTATGTGTTTGGGCAATGAGATCCTTGGAATGGTAAGTTATGGACAGAGGGAGAGCCACCGCAAATGTGTGTTTGCCTACTGCTTGGGTGACAAACGCGGAACCTGAGAAGCCTTTTTTTTTTAAGAAATGGGAAGGGAGAAAGATGAGAAGCATTAACCCATAGTTGATCACTGTAGTTGTTCATTGATTGCTTCTCATATGTACCTTGATAGGATGGGCTCAAGCCAAGCCAGTGACCCCTGGTCAAGCCAGCGACCTTGGGTTCATGTTGCTGATCCTGCATTCAAGCTGGGTAGCCCCACTCAAGTTGGCGACCTCAGGGTTTTGAACCTGGGACCTCTGTCCCAGGTCAGTGCTCCTTCCACTGCTCCCATTGGCCCTTGTTCCCCAGTAGGTTCCCCCAGGCTTCTCTCCCCATCTCTAGTGATAGCTCTGGGGTCAGCCTCTCTGTCAAGCCATACCCACACAAGGCTAGAGAGCAAGAGAGTTTGATTGTGCAAAGGCGGACTCTGAGACACTTTACATTACATGGCCTAGGATGTTTTCCTAAAATGCTCTAGGGCTGTATCAGGGCATCATCCAAAGGGCAGGATTGGGCCAGTGTTAAGGTATACTCCAACAGGGTCTGAATTCCCATGTCATACACTATTCACAAGCCCTGTGATCTTGGACGAAGTCTCAAGCTTCTTAGTTTCCTCCTAAGAGATTAATAATGTCTCCCTCATTCATTAACTATTTCCTAAGCACCAACTGCCAGGCCTTGTTCTAGGTTAGGGTGCATCTGTTAACAAATAAGATAAAAAACTCACCATGATGGAGCTGATAATCTCATGGGAGGAGACAGACAGTGGTTAGGTATTTCTTGGGGTAATATGCATAAAGAAAAAGTATAGTAAGGAGATGGAGTGGTTTGGAAACATGGGATGCTGTTTTAAATGGGATGGAACAGTCGGGAAAGGACTTGAGATGGTGTACATAAAGTCATGGTGCACTTTTGACCGGTCACAGGAAAGCAACAAAAGATGATAGAAATGTGAAATCTGCACCAAATAAGAGGAAAACTCTCCCAGTTTCATACCTATTCAGTGCAGTTCGATGTGGGCTCACGCACAGATTTTTTAGGGCTCCTTAGGTAGCTATCTCGAATAGCCTCTACAGACTCGTCACTGATTGATGGCCTACCAGAACGGGGTTTCTCCACCAAACTGCCAGTTTCCTTCAACTGCTTAACCCACTAAGTAATGTTATTCCTATGTGGTGGCGCTTCGTTATAAACGCGCTGATATTCACATTGCACTTTGGTCACGGATTCGAATTTCGCGAGCCATAGAACACACTGAACTTTCCTCTGTACCATCCACATCTTGACTGGCCTGGCCGTGGGCTGCTCCACTGTATACGCGGTGTTACGTCATCATCTGCACATGCACACATGCTGCCACATCATCCTACAGAAACTGAGAGAGTTTTCCTTTTATTTGGTGCAGATTTCACATTTCTATCGTCTTTTGTTGCTTTCCTGTGACCAGTCAAAATTGCACCATGACTTTACAGACACACTGTATTTGAGCTAGGATCGAAATGAAGAAAACCATGGGGATATCTTGAGTGTATCAGGCATGGCCACCTCAGGGCCTTTGCACTTGCTATTAACTCTGACATGAATGTCATACCCCCAGGGATCCATTTGGCTTACTGCCTCCATTCCTTTAGGTCTTTGCTCATATGTGATCTCAGAATGGCCTGTGGGCACGTAAGGAAAAGTCCTGAATACCCACAAAGATGCTTAGAAATCCCTTAAACTACTTAATATACAGACATGAGAGAATTCACATGAAACATTAATATCCCTGGCACAGACCTTCAATAAAGGCTGGCTGTTTTTATGATCTTTATAAAGTTTTTGAGATTTTGGACCTGAAATCTGTTACTTTCCCTAGTTTTTGCAGGACAGGAATTTGCCTACTCTCACAATTGATTCTAATGGCTTTTCAAATTCCATTTGAGTTTCTTATGATGAGAAGCTTCCTTCACCTACCTCTCAGTACAGGGCATAATTTGCCTCCCAGTAACTGGTTTATGAGGTCTGATACTGCATTATGGGACCACAGAACCTGTTTGAGTAGGGGTGATGTGGAAGGAGGGCCTCAAATGTCAACCTTAGGATATTGAAGTGTATTTTAAAGGGAGCCATAGGAGATTCTATGCAGGAGAGGGACATGGTCAGATGTGTGCCTAGATCCCTCAGAGTGGTCAGGGTTGGGATAGAGGAATCGGAACTGTGGAAACTCAGGAGATGCCTGACCTTGAAATGTTAGGGAAGGCATCCTACAAGAGGTGAAATATGAATGGTAAGGATTAAACAGAAGGGAGTGAAAATAATATAGTAAGTACCCTGGCCAGGTAGCTCAGTTGGTTAGAGTGTCATCCCATTACGCCATAATTGCAGGTTTGATTACTGGTCAGGGTACATACATATAAGAATCAACCAAGGCCCTGGCTGGTGGTGCAATGGGTAGAGCTTCAGCCCAGCATATAGATGTCCCGGGTTTAATTTCTGGTCAGGGCACGCAGGCAGAAGCAACCATCTGCTTCTCCCCCACTTACTCTCCCCCTTCTCTTTTCCCCTCCTACTGCCAGTAGCTTGATTGGTCTGAGTGTGGCCCAGGCCTCAGTTGTTTCAAGTGCATTGGTCTCAGGCACTAAAAATAGCTCAATACTTAAGCATTGGCCCAAGATGGGGTTGCCAGGTGGATCCCAGTCAGGGTGCATGTAGGGGTCTGCCTCACTATCTTCCCCTCCTCTCACCTAAAAAACAAACAAAAGAATCAACAAGTGAGCCTGGCCTGTTGTGGTTCAGTGGATAAAGTATAGACCTGAAATGCTGAGGTTACTGGTTTGAAACTTTGGGCTTGTGAAGTCAAGGCACATATGATAAGCAACCAATTAACAACTATAGTGAAGCAACTATGAGTTGGTATTTCTTGCTCCCCACCACTCCATAAAATCAATAAATAAAATCTTTTTTAAGAAAAAGAATCAACTAGCCTGACCAGGCGGTGGTGCAGTGGATAGAGCGTCGGACTGGGATGCCTAGGACCCAGGTTCAAGACCCCAAGGTCGCCAGTTTGAGCGTGGGCTCATCTAGTTTGAGCAAAAGCTCACCTGCTTGGATCCGGGGTCTCTGGCTCAAGCAAGGGGTTACTGGGTCTGCTGTAGCCCCAGGGTCAAGGCACATAGGAGAAAGCAATCAATGAACAACTAAGGTGTCACAACAAAAAACTGATGATTGATGCTTCTCCTCTCTCTCCATTCCTGCCTGTCCCTATCTATCCCTCTTCTGACTCTCTGTCTCTGTGTAAAAAATAAAAAAGAAAAAAGTAAAAAAAGAATCAACTAGCCTGACTGGATGGTGGTGCAGTGGATAGAGCGTTGGACTGGGACACGGAAGACACAGGTTCGAAACCCCAGGGTCAGCACTGGCTTGAGCCCAAAGGTCGCTGGCTTAAGCAAGGGGTCATTTGCTCTGCTGGACTCCCCCCTCCCCCCCATCAAGGCACATATGAGAAAGTAATTAATGAACAACTAAGGAGCTGCAACAAAGAATGGATACTTCTCATCTCTCTCCTTATCTGTCCCTATCTTCACTCCCCCCAGTCTCTGTCACCAACCCCCCCCCCAAAAAAAAACAAATGAATGCTTAAAGTGGAACAACAAATCAGTGTTTATCTTGCCTGACCTGTTGCGGCCGAGTACATCAAGCATCAACCTGGAATGCTGAGGTTTCTAGTTCAAAACCCTGGGCTTGCCCGGGCAAGGCATATGAGAAGCAACTACTATGAGTTGATGCTTCCCACTCCTCCCCTCCTTTCTGCTCTCTAAAAAAATACATCAATAAATCTTTTTAAAAATATTTTATTTATTGATTTTACAAAGAGCAGAAAGCGGGAAGGGACGAGAAGTATCACCTCATAGTTGGTTCATTTTACTTGTTCCTTGATTGCTTGTCATGTGTCATATGACCTGGCAAGCCCTTGGTTTCGAACTGGTGACCTTAGCATTCCAGGTTCACTATCTACTGTGCCACCACAGGTCAGGCCAATAAAAATCTTTAAAATATATATATAGCCTGACCTGTAGTGGTGCAGTGGATAAAGCGTTGACCTGGAATGCTGAGGTCACCAGTTCAAAACCCTGGGCTTTCCTGGTCAAGGCATATATGGGAGTTGATGCTTCCTGCTCCTCCTCCCTTTCTCTCTCTCTCTCTCTCTCTCTCTCTCTCTGTCACTCTCCTCTCTAAAATGAATAAATTAAATAAAATTTAAAAATTAAAATATATATAAACGAATTATATATACAATATAACAAATAGAAGGACAACCTGTTTAAGGGAACCTGGGATGTTCTGCACACTTTGATTATGGCCCTCTGCTCAAAGCTCATGACACACAAATAATTAAAACAAATAAGCACCCCCCCAAAAAAAACCCCAAACAAACAGGACATCAGTCCTCAGGATTAAGCAAAAACTCTTTGGATTGAGTTCTTTCATTAAAAATTACTAAGCACTTAACTATATGCCTGGCTCTGCTGGATAGTGCTTTATTGTTCACTCTATTTCACTAAAAATATATATATATATATAAATTGAGCCTGTATTTCCCCTTGTAGTTTTTAGCCTCTAAGTATTAAAATTTTTATTCTGAGTGAAAATAGTTTACTCATGTGAAGGGTTTTTTCAGCACCTGGCACAGAATGAGTGTGCTAAAACATCTGCTCCTAACTGGCTTTCCTGTTGTAGTCCTAGGTTATTAAGGGATTTCTGGAGGGCCTCCGGGGCCCCCCCCCCCCAATTCATCCAGGAGTGAGGGAGCGGCCCCTTGATATGTGAAGACAGAATTTCCTGCCCATTTGCTCCTCACACCTTCCGGAGGCCAAACGGGCAGCCCAGCTGCAGCCCAAAGTGGGAGGGGCGCTGCCGCCCGGCAGATGGCAGCATTTACATACAGCTGGGAGCCCCCTCGGAGACGAGGCTCCTAGCCCTGGCGTCTGGTGCATCTGTGATGCGGGCTTTGATGGCTTTGTCTTGAGGAGGGGGAATACACGCACGCACACACGTCTACAAAGAATCTCGATCTTCATACCCACACGGGGCTACACACCCATGAACCTCCCACGCTCGCTCTCAGCCATTCACAACTTTGCACAGATCTTTCCCCACAACTTCCACATGGCCAACTAGAGTCATCTGCACAGACCACAAAGTCACAGGTTCATAACGACTATAACAGTTGTCTAGGATCTCAAATACACTTGCACATGTACAGAAGCCGCACAATCTTAGCCAGACAACCATGAAGTTACCTACACCTGTATTCTCATGTTTGTGTAGGCGCACGTCCGTGTACACACACATCAAATGTTAAAATTATTTACAGTCTCACAAACAGGCTTAACCATACACAATTTGAGACACACGTGGAGCCACAATCTCACTTAGACACACTATCACAAAGTCATGAACACTCCAGTAGCTCTTGTTTGCACCACACACACACCGAATCTTATACACTGTACATCCTTAATCACACACAGTCGTGCCCACAACCACACACAAGACCATAGTCGTTACATTGCCTGTACCCACGACACAAACTCACGGTTGTTCCAGCACGCTCTCCTTCCCCTCGACCTCCTCCTAGAGTCCCCTCAAGCCCCGCGGCTGTTTGAGGGGCGGAGCCGTCCCAACAGATATAAGGCTCCGGAGCCAGCAGCTGTGGCTCCTCAGACCTCTGAAAGGCCATGGTCGGCCCGTGGATTCCCCAAGTCCTGTCCCAGACGATGATCCTGGCGCTCTTTTTCCTTCCCCAGGTCAGAGCGGGGTGGATGGGAAGGGGTACGAACTTGCGATCTTGGGGAGAGGGCGCGGGGCGGCGGGACGTCTGGGTCCCCGCGGTCCCATTACCCTGTGCTCCTGCTCCAGGCAGGGCCGGCAGGCGTTTTCGAGCTTCAGATCCACTCTTTCGGGCCGGGACCTGGCCCGGTGGTCCCCAGGTCCCCTTGCAGTGCCGGTGGCCCCTGCCGCCTCTTCTTCAGGGTCTGTCTAAAGCCAGGAGTCTCCGAGGAGGTCGTGGAGTCGCTGTGCACCCTGGGCGCGGCGCTGAGTGCGCGTGGACCCATCTACACAGAGCAGGCTCCAGTGCCTGATCTGCCGCTCTCCACCGGCCTCATGCGCGTGCCCTTCCGGGACGACTGGCGGGTGAGACCCGGCTCCGGGCACCCCTGTGCTGGAGTCCTTATCCAAACTTTGATCCCTTTCTGCCCTCCAACTCCCAAGACGCCAACCCTGCCCCCCATTCCAAATTTCCATACCAGTAACTCTATCACCTGGAAACCCCCTGTCTCAGACCCATCAATTATAGCCCCTGGGGACCCCAAATTTTCTGACTCCAGCTTGCCCCCTATGTATCCAAATGTTATGACCCCAGTCCTGCATGCTTGGGACCCCAAATTCCTGAAAAGCTTCAACTCACCCTCTAGAAATCACAAATTCACAGAACTCTACCTCTGTTCCTTGGGGATCCCTAATTACTGGATCCTTATCTGTATCTCCAAGTCTCCTCGCACACCCTGTCTTGAGGACCCCCAATCTCTTCCCACCTTATCCCTTCTCAGATCTTCCAATTGGGACCTCTTTCACCTTCAAAATCCTATTTCCTATCCCACAACCACAATAATACAGTGGTGAACAGATTTGTATTTGAATTCTAGACTCTTATCCTTTTGGGCAAGTGACTTTTCCTCATCAGTAAAATGGGGTCATCATGGTACTACACACAGGTCCCTTTTGAAGGATTCAACCAGGTTATCTTGAGTATAGTCCTTAACACTTACTAATCTCTCAATAAAGTCAAAACTATTATTCCTTCCATGGTCCAGCCCCTCTGGCAACTAACTGTCCTTTGCCTGTCTGGTGCCTAGAAGGGTACCCCTAAACTCTGGCCTTTATTGAGTACTGGCCCTGAACACTGTTTTTCATTCTTTCCTCTTGTCCTTCCTTCACTCAACCAGGGCACCTTCACTTTCATCATCGAAATCTGGCGAGAGGAGTTAGGAGACCAGATTGGAGGTGAGTGTCTTCAGTCTTGGGACTACTGTGCAGAGTGTGGGAGTGAGGTCTAGGAGAGTGACATAGGGCTGTCTGTAGGGAGGGGCGTTCACAGGATTACTGGACCCGTTATGTCATCACAGCTCCTGGAGAGTGGTGCTGGGTGTTGATAGCTTCAGGGCTCCTGGTATATCAGTATAGAAATGTCCTGGTACTTGATGTAGGAGTCTGTAGTCCCCAGTATCAGGTAAAGGGGAGGAGATTCTTACTATCTTGGAATCAAAGCCAGCAGAGCAGAACAGAGCATCTCACAGTGACAGTCCTGATTTGTCACAGTCTGATTTTGAGAACTCAGTGTGCAAGATGAGTTACTTCTGGTTTTTGTATGTGAAGATCTGTCAACTGTGTTCATATAGAGGTCCTAGGGAGCATGGGATGTTGCAGTTTTATCAGAGACACTATTGAGCAAAGGTTTCAGGGAAGGTTATGGAGTGATCTTATATTTAACTCAAGGGGACTTTGGTGGCATGTAAGGCCAACAGGAAAGGTTCTGTCATCATTTTGATATAGACATCTGGGCACAATATTGGGGGGTGATAGCCTTGCTGGCAGGAGACTGCCTCTCTCCCTGTATTTCAAGGCCTGAAACAATAAGGGAAATTATGATTTAGTAATTGGGGATCTCTGTCATTTTTTTAAGGTGTTTATTTTTATCTATTTATTTATTTACTTATTCATTTTAGGGGGGGAGAGAGAGAGAAAGAGAGAAGGGGGAGGAACAGGAAGCATCAACTCCCATATGTGCCTTGACCAGGCAAGCCAGGGTTTTGAACCTGCAACCTCAGTGTTTCCAGGTTGACGCTTTATCCACTGCGCCACCACAGGTCAGGCTGTCATTATTTTGATATAGGAAAATCCTGAGGCACAATTTGAGGGTATTATGACAGTACGTTTGCCTGACCTGTGGTGGCGCAGTGGATAAAGCGTCAACCTGGAAACACTGAGGTTGCAGGTTCAAAACCCTGGCTTGCCTGGTCAAGGCACATATGGGAGTTGATGCTTCTTGCTCCTCCCCCTTCTCTCTCTCTCCCTCCCCCCTCTGTATAATGAATAAATAAAATCTTAAAAAAAAATTAAAAAAAAAAAAAGACCCATTGCCTGACCGGGCGGTGGCGCAGTGGATAGAGCATCGGACTGGGATGCGGAGGACCCAGGTTTGAGACCCCGAGGTCACCAGCTTGAGTACGAGCTCATCTGGTTTGAGCAAAGCTCACCAGCTTGGACCCAAGGTCGCTGGCTCCAGCAAGGGGTCACTCGGTCTGCTGCAGCCCCCATGGTCAAGGCACATATGAGAAAGCAATCAATGAACAACTAAGGTGTCACAACAAAAAACTAATGATTGGTGCTTCTCATCTCTCTCCGTTCCTGTCTATCCCTATCTTTCCCTCTCTCTGACTCTGTCACTGTAAAAAAACAAACAAAAAACCCATTATTGTCCCTGGGCCATATAGAAAAATCAAATGTCACAGGGTTTTAGAAGTCTCATCACAATATACAAAGATTGTGGGGCAAAACATTGGGGTATTTCGGCCTTTATGGAAGAACTGTGGTCATCGTGGTTACTGAGTTCTAGATGGGATAGCGACAGCAAAGGGCCCAGGGCACATTAGGGGAGCTGACCTTC
The DNA here is from genome assembly GCF_036850765.1 of Saccopteryx bilineata. NCBI lineage: Eukaryota > Metazoa > Chordata > Mammalia > Chiroptera > Emballonuridae > Saccopteryx > Saccopteryx bilineata. The sequence continues at coordinate 45,929,908 of NC_089498.1, forward strand.
GTGCTAAGGGGTAACTGCCCTTCTCGGGGCCGAAAGAGGTATTTTGACCTCACTAAGGGGGGGTGTCAGGAGATTGCGAGACTGAGTGAGGCCGCGATCCGCCCGCCCCATCACAGCGATGCTTCCTTCTCTCCGTAGGGCCCTCCTGGAGCCTGCTGGCACGAGTGGCGGGCCGGCGCAGCTTGGCAGCTGGGGACCCGTGGGCTGGGGACTTGCAGCATTCAGGCACCTGGGAGCTGCGCTTCTCCTACCGAGCGCGCTGCGAGCCGCCGGCCGTGGGGGCCGCGTGCGCGCGCCTCTGCCGCTCGCGCAGCGCCCCCTCGCGGTGCGTCCCGGGACTGCGCCCTTGCTCGCCGGTTGAAGAAGAGTGCGAATCACAGCGTGAGTCCAGCGTTCAGTCCCACCCAATCTTTGGCCTTTTTCCCCCCTCCACTCACCGCCCTTGGGTCCCTTTTGCAACCAGATTACCCTCTTCAGGGCACTGGGGACTCGAGAGACCTCTCCAGGTACGCCAGACACCCCACTCCAGGAAACTAGGAAATGCCACTGACTCGTGCCCAAGTACCCCAGGCCTCACTGTTGTTTCACTCACAGGCCTTAGCTGCCTCCCACGGTCCAGCCACCCTCGTCAGGGAAACTAAGGATCTTAGACTTCTCTTCAGCCCTTCCTGGGCTCTCCAGCCTCCTTCCCTTTCCTAGCATTCTTTTTTTTTTTTTTTTAAAGACTTTATTCATTTTAGAGAGGAGAGAGAGAGAGAGATAGAGAGGGAGAAGGGGAGGAGGAGCAGGAAGCATCAACTCCCATATGTGCCTTGACCAGGTAATCCCAGGTTTCGAACCAGCAATCTCAGTGTTCCAGGTTGACACTTTATCCACTGCGCCACCACAGGTTAGGCCCTTTCCTAGCATTCTTGGCCCAAATAGAAACCCCACAGGCATTTTCTATGCTGGTGCACCCCTTTCCTCCACACGGCTTTCCAGATGCTAGGACCCCCAAAACTCTTCTAATTCTGGGGCCCTCCCTAGCCCCAGCCAGGAGCTTTGGAAACCCCTAGAAACCTCCTTTCCCCGCCCCCCACCTCCCGGACAAAGGATCCTTCACCCTCCCTCCCTGCAAACGTTGCTTTCCAAAGCTTGGGATCCCTGACCTTAATCCTGGGTACCCTCAGACCACTCCCCAAATTTATGAGCCCTGCCAAGCTCCTAGGACTCCCAGGTTTATCCAGATCCTCCTAGACCTGCCCTAATCCAAAGTCCTCCCATCTCCCCTGAAAGGCCAGGGGTTCCTCCCAATCCCCAGATGCCCTTCCCCTCATTCTTCCCTCTCCAAGCTCAGCCCTGTGAGCCCCTGCTCTTTTCTGCTTCCATGAACACAGACTCTGGAGCCCAGTGACACGGCTTCAAATCCTCACTCTACTTTCTAGCTGGGCAAGTCATCCCACCTCTCTGAGCCTTAGTTTTCCTGTCTGTAAACTGGGTGTTGCAATACCGTCTAGACCAGAGGGTTGTCTGTCACAAGGACAAAACAAGGTGGTGCACAGAAAGCGCTCAGAAATATCTGATGCCTATCCTCCTGACTTTTCCCTCATCAATATTCCTCTTCCCTCTGCCTTTCTGTCCCCTGTAGCAGCATGTCGAGCCGGCTGCAGCCCAGAGCATGGCTTCTGTGAGCAGCCTGATGAATGTCGATGCCTGGAGGGCTGGACTGGGCCCCTCTGCACAGTCCCCGTCTCAACCAGCACCTGTCTTAGCTCCAGGGGCCCATCCTCTGCTGTTACTGGATGCCTTGTACCCAGTCCTGGGCCCTGTGATGGGAATCCATGTGCCAATGGGGGAAGCTGTAGTGTTAGTATCACCTCATCCTGATAATTTACTCTGGGAGTTCCCACCACTTCCTGATTGCGGTTCCATGAGACAATATCCTGGGAGGGCCAAGGGAAGCTGTCAGAGGAGGGCTTCCTAGAGGTGTTCAGCCTGCATTTAGGATGAAGTGCTAGGAATAGGACTGGGGAGAGTAGACCCAATGAGTGGCATCTGTGCGTGTGGTTTGAGAATGATGAGTCCTGTGGGGCCACAAACTCTCTCCTGTGGGACAGAGACCAACTCTGGACTCAAGGTATGGAGTGGTGGGCCAAATGGCATGGCGATTTGGGATGGGGTGCACTAGAGAGGGCTTCCTGGATATGGGCCCAGGGATGGGGCTTCAGAAGTCCAATTTGGCTGAGGGGAGGTGACTGGAGAGGGTCAACCCCAGGTGAGTGGTCTGGCTTAAGCAAAGGTGTGGCTGTGGGAGTGAGCCTGGTATGGGATAATGTAGAGCCTGGAGTGGTCTTCCTGGACGCTGCCAGCATGGAACTGGGAGACATACTCAGGGTTCAAGGTAAGGGGTGGGCCTGTGAAGAGGAGATGCAGAAGAGGCTCCATGGAGTAGGGAGGCTCAGAGCTAGGAGCTCAAAGTAGGATTGGCTATGCTGACAGAACTGGGGAGGGCAAACGAGGTAGGCAGCATTTGATAGGCAAAGGAGTAGAGGTGGGAATGGGCTGACTCTGGGCCCCCAGAGCTTCTTCCCTATGGGGTTGGATGGGCAGACCCAGAAACATGGAGTGGAGGAAGAGGTTGTCTTGGGAGAATTTCCCAGATGAGGCCCCTGCATGCTGGGAGGTGGGACCTGACAAGAAGCAGCCCCCATGGTCAAGACTGAAGGGTGTGTGTGTGGGATTTGGCTCCAAGGAGACCTCAACCTGAAGTCCTTTTGCTCCTGCCCAGGAGACACCCGGGTCCTTCCAATGCACCTGTCCCCGTGGGTTTTACGGGTTACGGTGTGAGGTGAGCGGGGTGACTTGCGCGGATGGACCTTGTTTCAATGGTGGCTTGTGTGTGGGAGGTGCAGACCCGGACTCTGCCTACATCTGCCACTGCCCACCCGGTTTCCAAGGCTCCAACTGTGAGAAGAGGGTGGACCGGTGCAGCCTGCAGCCATGCCGGAATGGTGAGGTGGGGAGACCAAAGTGGTCGTGGATGGGGGGGGGTCCCTGCATGGTCTATGGGTAAGGGTAGGGCTTGGTTCAGGCAGTCTGGGGTGGGAATCCTGGCTTCGCCTCCTTTAGCTCTGTGGCCTAAAGTGTCCCTCTTTCCAGCATCAGTTCTTTTGTCAAATGGGAGAGATGATATTCCTATCTCAAATATTTATTGAGCATCTAGGGTATGCCAGACCTTGTTCTAGGCAGTGGGGATAGAGCAGGGAATGAAACCAAAATCCCTGCCCTCATCGAGCTGATGGGGCAGATAGACAATAAACAAGATGAATAAGTAAATTATGTGAGAGGTTAGATGGTGATAAAAACTAAGAAGAAAAATAAAGCCAGAAAGAGAATGAGGAGTGTGTGTGTGTGTGTGTGTGTGGGGAGAGGGCAGGTTGACATTTTAGCTAGAATGGTTAAGGAAGACCTCGCTGAGGTTGGTGAGGGAGGGAGCAATATGGGGGTCTGAAGGAAGATTATATTCCAGTTAGAACAGCAAGTTGCAGAGACCTTGAGGTAGGAATATGCCTGGTGTATTGAGGATCACAAGGAAGCCTGTGTGGTTGGAGTAGTGAGTGAGGGGAGAGTGGTGAGAGATGAGGTCAGGGAGGTGACCAGGACAGATCCTGTGGGACTTTATGGACCATGGGGAAAGATTCTAGTTTTACCCCAAGAAAGTGGAGCCATATGAGGCTTCTGAGCAGTGGAGAGACCTGATTTTAACTAGGAGTTAAAAGTTTAATATGAATGTGAAGTGCTTGGTGCATTCTTGTTATAAATAATTCTCACCAAAACACTCAGAGTATTCATTCTGGGCTGAATGGTAGGAAGGATACAAAGTGACCAGGCCAGCTCTGGGTCCTGCCTTCATGGGAGAGCCAAACCAGAGGGGAAGACAAAATCATCCTCAGCTAGAGCTCAGAATGGTCAGTGTTATGATGGGGGAGTGCAGGGCTGGGACAGGAGTCCCCAAGAACTTCCTGGAGGAGGGGACAACTAAGCAGGGACATGAAAAGAATGGGAGAAAAGAAGGGGAAAAGGAGAAGGCAGGGGCAGAGGCCAGGTGGTTCAGATCCGTAGTTTCTGAATTGTTAAGTATGGTTGAAGTCGAGAGAAAAAGAGACACACAGAGCCAACAAGGTGAGGCTGACAATCCAAGTCTTCACCAGCGGTCAGGCACACTGCCAAGGGCTGGCCTTTGAGTTAGGTGAAAACACAAAGGGGAACCAGAGAAAAGGTGAGGGCGGGGTTTACCGAACTGACAAACTAGCGTGGGCAGATCCGTGGTACCCTCTCTCGGACCGCGCCCCTGACACCCTTCCCCCACAGGCGGGCTCTGCCTGGACCTAGGCCACGCCCTGCGCTGCAGCTGCCGCGCTGGCTTCGCGGGGCCGCGCTGCGAGCACGACCTGGACGACTGCGCTGTCCGCGCCTGCGCCAACGGCGGCACGTGCCTGGAGGGCGGTGGCGCGCGCCGCTGCTCATGTGCGCTGGGCTTCAGCGGCCGCGACTGCCGGGAGCGCGCCGACCCGTGTGCTGCGCGGCCCTGCGCGCACGGTGGCCGCTGCTATGCCCACTTCTCCGGCCTTGTCTGTGCCTGCGCGCCCGGCTATATGGGAGCGCGCTGCGAGTTTTCGATTCACTCCGACAGCGCAGACGACGATGGCAGTTCAGACCCATTGCCCGCGGCTCCGCCGGGGCTGAAACAGGCTGACCCGCAGCGCTTCCTTTTGACGCCAGCTTTGGGGCTGCTGTTGGCCGCGGGTTTGGCCTGCGCTGCGCTTTTGCTGGTCCACGTGCGACGCTGTGGCCCTGGCCGAGACACTGGGTCTCGCTTGCTGGCGGGGACTCCGGAGCCGTCAGTCTATGCGCTCCCTGATGCACTCAACAACCTGAGGACGCAGGAGGATTCAGGGGATGGCCCGAGGTGAGGGGTTGGGCCACAGAAGTATGCCTTATTCCTCTGGGATGCTTGAGTCCATCTCCGTTGTGCAATTGACCGATTCCTTGATGGGCCATAATGTTTGTCCCTCCCTGTTAGCCCTCCTCCATCCCTTTTCTGATTGGGTCGTTCTACAGGTCCCCAGGTTGACTTTGGGTTCCTCTTCCAGGTGGTGAGGAAAACAGGATCTGCGAATTTAAAGCCTGGCTCTTACTTTCTTTTTCTAGCAGCCCAGCGGTAGATTGGAATCACCCTGAAGATGGAGACTCTAGTGAAATTTACGTCATATCTGCTTCTTCTGTCTGTGCTCGGGAGGTAGCTACCACAGCCCTCTACTCCCTCTACAAACATTGCTTACGCTGGGCTGGGCTGGGCGGCGGCAGCCCCTGCTTTGCCTGCATCCCTTGTTTACCGAATCTTTAAAATAAGGAGAATGGAATTTTTGGAAGTCCTCCAACCCAGTTTTCATTTCTGACTCAATTTAATTCTTTCTGTAGCCCTCATGCTGCCCTTTTGAACAGCTTGCTACCTTTTCTTTGGAAAACTTGTGGGCTTCAAGAGGTCACAGAGGGGAGCCTCAGGAAGACCTTCTCCACGGATTTTCCCTCAGTGGGGAGAGGGAAAGGAGGAGGAGGGGCAGCCCTTTCTAATGCCTCATACTCATTTGTTTCTAGGTCTGATCTGCTTCTTTTCCACCAGCACCTGGAGATAGAGCCTGGATGTTTTTGTATTTACTTGATGGTGCCCAACTAATCTATGCCTCAGACACTTTGGAGTTCAAGCTGGAAGGGTTGGCTGGGAGAATTTTACCATTGGAAGTACATAATGGTTATTTATATAGTTTCTTTTTCTCCCCGTCTTTCCAGAGACATCTATAAAGACTCTTATTTTGATCAGCTTTGACTCATCAGGCTGTGTGCTTTTTATCTGGTGTTGGAACTGCTCCACGTTATTTTCACTCTGGAGCTGAGGCTAAGAGCACCCTGTATTTGGCACATTTCCAGGCATTATGGGAAAAGGAATAGTGAATCATACACTGATGTGCTTAACACTTTTCACATTTCACATTTTATTGGCTGAAGCAAGTCACATGGCTAAACCTGGTATCTGTGGGTTAGTAAGTAAATTCCCTGCAAGGGAGGGACAGTGAATGAATATATATATATATATATATATATATATATATATATATATATATATATATATAATCTTTTTTTTTTTTTTCTTCTTCAGTGAAAGGAGAGGGGGCAGAGACAGACTCCGCATGTGCCAGACCGGGATCCCCCGGGCAAGCCCCCTAAGGGTGATGCTCTGTCCATCTGGGGCGTTGCTCCATTGCTCAGCAGTGAAGCTCTTTTTAGTGCCTGAGGCGGAGGCCATGGAGCATTCTCAGCACCCAGGGCCAACTCGCTTCAGTGGAGCCATGGAGTCATGGCTGCAGGAGAGGAGGAGGAGAGAGAGAGAATGAGGGGGCAGGGTGAAGAAGCAGATAGGTGCTTCTCCTATGTGCCCTGACCAGGAATCGAACCCAGGACATGCACATACCAGGCTGATGCTTTACCACTAAGCCAACCAGCCAGGGCTGGGACAGTGAATATTTTTAATGAAATAGTCTGTCACAGATATATACCCAGGAGAAAGATTGCCTGATTATAGGGCACCACTACCAATTTCACCAGGTACTGACAGATTTCTTCCTAAGTCCATACTCCCACCATGAGGTATAACAATTCTTGGGAGACTCCCTTTTCTGTGAGTACATGTTTGTTTTATTTTAAAAGTTTTCCCATGGCCCTGGCCACATGGTTCATCGGATAAAGCATTGTCCAGTGCAGTGAGGTCATGAGTATGATCCCTGGGCACATATGAGAAGCAGTCAATGAATGTACAACTAAGTGGAACAATGAGTTGATGCTTCTCTCCCCCCATGTCAAATCAATGGACAGTTTTTTAAAATATTGTTTTCCCCTGTATACATATTATTTTGATAAACTTCAGGAAGGTCCCCTAATGACATCACCAGTAGCAACTTTTTCTTTCTCACGGGTAGCAGGTAGAATAGCAGACTGATTCCTTCCGTTGTCCCTAAGGGAGGTGTACTAAGATCTGCTCAGATTTAAATCTTGGACATTGGCAACTGATATAGTTCAACTGAATACCAATTTACAGAAACTTTAGAGGGTACAAGGACATGTTATGAAAGAGTGGGGATGAGCAAATTTCAGACAGTGGGGATTCTATCAGATAATATGGTTGGCTTCTGCAAGAAATAATTAGTATTACACTTCCTACTCACTAGAATAACTAAAATCACAATGACAGACAAAAACAAGTGTTGGTAAGGATGTGGGAAAATAGGGACCGTAACACTGCCAGTGGAATGTAAATGTTGAAACCCCTTTGGAAACAGTTTGGGAGTTTATAACTTTTAATTTATTTTTTATTTATTTATTTTTATAAATAAATTTTTATTTTAATGGGGTAACATCAATAAATCAGGGTAGATATATTTAAAGAAAACATGTCCAGTTTATCTTGTCATTTAGTTCTGTTGCATACCCATCACCCAAAGAGAGATCGTCCTCCGTCACCCTCTATCCAGTTTTCTTTGTACCCTCCCCCTCCCCTCCCCCTCTCCCTCCTTCCCTCCCCCACCCCCCCATAATCACCACACTCCTGTCCATGTCTCTTAGTCTCGCTTTTATGTCCCGCCAATGTATGGAATCCTGCAGTTCTTGTTTTTTTCTGATTCGCTTATTTCACTCTGCATAATGTTATCAAGATTCCACCATTCTGCTGTAAGTGATCCGATGTCATCATTTCTTCTAGCTGAATAGTATACCATGGTGTAATTTATTTTTTGAAGGCGAGAAGGAGGGAGAGAGAAAGAGAAAGGAAGGGGGAGAGAAAGAAGCATCAACTTGTTCCAGTTAATTGTGCAGCTCTTGATTGCTTCTCATACGTGTCCTGCACAGGGCTTGAAATGGTGACCTCGGGGTTGAGCTGGCAACCCCAGGGTTAAACTGGAGACCTCGGTGCTCTGGGACAATGCTCTATCCACTGCACCACTGGCCAGGGCAGTTTGGCAGTTTTTTTTTAAAGTTAAAAAAATATGTACATACAAAAACTTGTATGTAAGTATTCATTGCAGCATTATTCAGAATAGCCAAAATGTGGAAACCACCCAAGTGTCCATCAACTGGTGAAGAGATAAACAATATAGTGTATCCCTATACTGGAATATTACTTAGTCATGAAAAGGAATGAAGTACTGTACATGTTACCACTTGGATGACCCATGAAAACACTAAATGAAAGGTGCCAGTTACATATTCCATTTAAGATTTTTTTTTTATTCTTTTTTTTTTTTTTTTAGAGAGGAAAGGGAGAGACAGAGAGAGAGAGAGAGAGAGGAGAGACAGAGAGAGAGAAGGGGGGAGGAGCTGGAAGCATCAACTCCCATATGTGCCTTGAGCAGGCAAGCCCAGAGTTTCGAACCGGTGACCTCAGCATTTCCAGGTCAACGCTTTATCCACTGCGCCACCACAGGTCAGGCCATTTAAGATTTTTTAAAAAAGATTTTATTGATTTTACAGAGAGAGGAGGGAGGGCAAGAAGTATAGTTACTTCACTTTAGTTGTTCATTGATTGCTTGTTGTATGTGCCTTGACTGAGCAAGCCCAGGGTTTTGAACCAGTGGACCTCAGTATTCTAGGTCAATGTGCTATGCACTGCATGACCACAGGTCAGGCTGATTCCATTTAAGATTTTATTTATTGCCTGACCAGGCGGTGGCGCAGTGAATAGAGTGTCGGACTGGGATGTGGAAGGCCCCAGGTTCCAGATCCCGAGGCCACCAGCTTGAGCGCGGGTTCATCTGGTTTAAGCAAAAGCTCACCAGCTTGGACCCAAGGTCGCTGGCTCGAGCAAGGGGGTTACTCGGTCTGCTGAAGGCCCATGGTCAAGGCACATATGAGAAAGCAATCAATGAACAACTAAGGTGTCGCAACGAAAAACTGATGATTGATGCTTCTCATCTCTCTGTTCCTGTCTGTCTGTCCCTATCCCTCTCTCTGACTCTGTCTCCATTAAAAAAAAAAAAAAGATTTTGGCCCTGGCCGGTTGGCTCAGTGGTAGAGTGTCGGCCTGGTATGCAGAAGTCCCGGGTTCGATTCCCGGCCAGGGCACATAGGAGAAGTGCCCATCTGCTTCTCCACCCGCCCCCTCCTTCCTCTCTGTCTCTCTCTTCCCCTCCCGCAGCCGAGGCTCCATTGGAGCAAAGATGGCCCGGGCGCTGGGGATGGCTCCTTGGCCTCTGCCCCAGGCGCTGGAGTGGCTCTGGTCGCAACAGAGTGACATCCTGGAGGAGCAGAGCATCGCCCTCTGGTGGGCAGAGCGTCGCCCCCTGGTGGGCGTGCCGGGTGGATCCCGCTCGGGCGCATGCGGGAGTCTGTCTGACTGTCTCTCCCGGTTTCCAGCTTCAGAAAAATACAAAAAAAAAAAAAAAAAAAAAAAGACTTTATTTATTCATTTTAGAGAGAGGAGAGAGAGAAGGGTGAGAGAGGAACAGGAATCATTAACTCCCATAGGTGCCTTGATCAGGCAAGCCCAAGGTTTTAAACTGGCAACCTCAGCATTCCAGGTCGATGCTTTATCCACTGCACCACCACAGGTCAGGCACATATGATTCCATTTATATGAAATATGTAGAAGAGGCAAATCTATAGGGACAGAAAGTAGGTTAGTGTTTGCCTGGATCTGGAGATTGACTGTAAATGGGCAGGAGGGATCTTACTTGGGTGATGGAAGTATTCTAAAAAATTATGGTGATGGTGCACAACTTGGTCAATTTACTAAATTTTTTTTTTTTTTTTTACAGAGACAGAGAGTGATAAACAGGGACAGACAGACAGGAACAGAAAGAGATGAGAAGCATCAATCATTAGTTTTTCATTGCATGTTGCAACACCTTAGTTGTTCATTGATTGCTTTCTCATATGTGCCTTGACCACGGGCCTTCAGCAGACTGAGTAACCCCTTGCTTGAGCCAGCAACCTTGGGTTCAAGCTGGTGGGCTTTTGCTCAAACCAGATGAGCCTGTGCTCAAGCTGGCGACCTCAGGGTCTCGAACCTGGGTCCTTTGCATTCCAGTCCGACGCTCTATCCATTGCGTCACCGCCTGGTCAGGCTACTAAAAATCTTTGAGCTATACAGTTAAAACATGAATTTTATGGTCTGTAAAGTATACATCAATAAAGCTCTTTTATAAAAAAACAAATAGGCCCTGGCTGGTTGGCTCAGTGGATAGAGCATTGGCCAGGGATGTGGACCTCTTGGGTTCGATTCCTAGTCGGGGCACACAAGAGAAGTGACCATCTGCTTCTCTCCCCTGCCTTCTCTCCCTCTCCTTCCCACAGCCAGTGAATTGATTGGTTCTAGCATCACCCAGGTGCTGAGGATAGCTCAGCTGGTCCCAGTGCCTCAGCCTCAGGCACTAAAAATAGCTCAGTTGATTTGAGCATTGGCTTCAGAAGGATGTTGCTGGGTGGATCCCTATAGAGGTGTATGTGGGAGTCTGTCTCACAATCTCCCCTCCTCTCACTTAAAAAAAAACAACAACCAAATAATTATCAATTAATTAAGGGAGGAAAAGGAATGAAGCGTAAACCTATAAATGAAAAGAGACTCAAAAAACAGAAAAATGATAAAAACTTGCCTGACCTGTGGTGGCACAGTGGATAAAGCATCAACCTGAACCTGGAATGCTGAGGTCACCAGTTTGAAACCTAAGGCTTGTCCGTTTAAAGCACATACAAGAAGTAACTACGAGCTGATGTTTCCTGCTTGTGCTCCACTTTTCTCCTCTCTCTAAAATCAATAAATTATATATTATATATATTATATATATATCATTTATTTATTTTAAGTAATGACGTGATTAGCATAAAAGTCAGCATAATGTTTATGTGGTAGGGGGACACTACGAATTGTATTTGGGAAGGGGCATGCAGAGGTATTATGGGAAGCTTCTGTCTTCTGATGTGGTGGTTGCAGAGATATTTGCCTTTGCCTTATGTCACCTTATGTAAATTGTTTAATGCAGTTTTCTGCATTTGTGTCATATTTAACAAAATGTTTTTATTTTATTTATTTATTTATTTATATTTTTTTACAGAGAGAGAGTCAGAGTGAGGGATAGACAGGGATAGACAGACAGGAACGGAGAGATGAGAAGCAGCAATCATTAGTTTTTCGTTTGGCATTGCGACACCTTAGTTGTTCATTGATTGCTTTCTCATATGTGCCTTGACTGTGGGCCTTCAACAGACTGAATAACCCCTTGCTCGAGCTAGCGACCCTGGACTCAAGCTGGTGAGCTTTTTGCTCAAGCCAGATGAGCCTGCACTCAAACTGGCAACCTCGGGGTCTCGAAGCTGGGTCCTCCGCATCCCAGTCCGATGCTCTATCCACTGCGCCACCGCCTGGTCAGGCAACAAAATGTTTAAAACAAAAATATGGCCAGTTATATCAGTTATCTATTGCCATGATAATTGTGCATGAGCTCAGTGGCATCAAATGCTAAATGTTTATTTTTGGTGCCCGTCTATAGGTTGTCTGGGGTTCTGTTGTGCTGGGCTGTGCAATGCTGATCTAGGAGGGGCTCACGAATGTGTGTGTAGTAAGCTCATGGGTGGAATAGGGACTAGCTATGCTGCTCTGCTCCACCCTGCCTCTCATCCTCTAGCAGGCTGGCCCTGGCTTATTCTGAGGCAGGGGTCCTAGAGAGGGGGGACCCTATTGAATATCTCACTTCTCCCTCATTCTATTGGCTAAAGCAAGTCACAAGGCCAGCCCAGGTTCCGGGATTGGGGAAACAGACCCCACCTCTTAATCTTTATTTTATTTTTATTTTTTATTCATTTTAGAGAGGAGAGAGAAAGGGAGAGAGAGAGACAGGGAGAAGGTGAGGAGGAGCCGGAAGCATCAACTCCCATATGTGCCTTGACCAGGTAAGCCCAGGGTTTTGAACCGGCGACCTCAGCATTTCCAGGTTGACGCCTTATCCACTGTGCCACCACAGGTCAGGCCAGACCCCACCTCTTGATGGGGAAAGGTACAGTCACATTCCAAGGGTATGGGTGGGAGAAGGGTGTGGAATTGAGGCCTTTTTTTTTTTTTTTTTTTTTTTTAACAGAGACAGAGAGAGAGTCAGAGGGATAGACAGGGACAGACAGACAGGAATGGAGACAGATGAGAAGCATCAATCATTAGTTTTTCGTTGCACATTGCAACTTCTTAGTTGTTCATTGATTGCTTTCTCATATGTGCCTTGACTGCGGGCCTTCAGCAGACTGAGTAACCCCTTGCTGGAGCCAGCGACCCTGGGTCCAAGCTGGTGAGCTTTTGCTCAAACCAGATGAGCCCGCTCTCAAGCTGGTGACCTCAGGGTCTTGAACCTGGGTCCTTCCACATCCCAGTCCAATGCTCTATCCACTGCGCCACCGCCTGGTCAGGCAAGGCCTTTTTTTTAAAAAAAAAAAAGATTTTATTTATTGCCTGACCTGTGGTGGCACAGTGGATAAAGCGTTGACCTGGAACACTGAAGTGGCCAGTTTGAATCCTAAGGCTTGCCTGGTCAAGGCACATAAAGAAAGCTACTACAAGTTAAAGCTTCCTGCTTCTCCCTTTCTCTCTCTCCCTCTCAAAATCAATAAATAAAATCTAAAAATTAAAAAAAGGTTTTATTTATTGATTTTACAGAGAGGAGTGGGGAGCAAGAAGTATCAACTCATAGTTGCTTCACTTTAGCTGTCCATTGCTTGCTTGTTCTATGTGCCTAACCAGGAAAGCCCAGGGGTTTGAACCGGTGACCTCAGCATCCCAGGTTGATGCTCTATCCATTGCACCACCCAAGGTCAGAGTAGGCCACTTTTGCAATCAGTCTACACTACTGGAGGGCCTTCTCCCTTTGGAAGGTAAACCATCCAGGCTGTTGGATACAGAAACATACTTTTCTTTTTCTTTCTTTTTTTTTTTTTTTTGTATTTTTCTGAAGCTGGAAATGGGGAGGCAGTCAGACAGACTCCCGCATGCGCTGGACCGGGATCCACCGGGCACGCCCACCAGGGGGTGATGCTCTGCCCATCCGGGGTGTCGCTCTGTCGTGACCAGAGCCACTGAAGCACCTGGGGCAGAGGCCAAGGAGCCATCCCCAGCGCCCGGGCCATCTTTTGTTCCAATGGAGCCTTAGCTGCGGGAGGGGAAGAGAGAAACAGAGAGGAAGGAGAGGGGGAGGGGTGGAGAAGCAGATGGGTGCCTCTCCTGTGTGCCCTGGCCGGGAATCGAACCTGGGACTTCCACATGCCAGGCCGACGCTCTACCACTGAGCCAACTGGCCAGGGCCGACACTTTTCTTTATGTGAAATGGTTGACGGGGAAATGAGGTCCTTCCATGGAGTTGCAAGAAAAGCATTTCCAAGGACTCATGCATGGGAGGTTGTATTGTGGTAAGATTTACTGGGTTAGAAGTGGAAGGCTGCCCCAGGTTCCTGATGTCTCATCTCCATCTGTCCTGCTGTGGAAAAAGTCCGGCCTTGTCTTCATCAAGCCCAGAGGAAAGGCCAGTGTCCAGAGATTCTGTTATGCCAAAGCTTAGTGCTGCATTGCTGTATCTAGGCTTGAGTTTAGAGGGGTGCTTGGAGTCCCGGTGGCTGCTGGGCTGCAAGTGGCTGCTAGGGCCACATGGCTGTTATGGAAGGAGAATATGTGAATGAACAGGGTGAGCACGTCTTACAGAAAGAGGGAGAGAATGCGAGAGAAGCATCAACATGTTGCAGGTTCCATTTGGTTGTACACTCATTGATTGCTTCTCATAAGTGCGCTGACCAGGAACAACCCCGGAGCTCTGCGCCTTCTACTGAACCTGGCCAGGACCTGACACATTTATGTTTTTTTTTTTTTTTTTAAAACTTTATTTATTTATATTTTTTATTTTTAACAGAGGCAGAGATAGACAGGGACAGACAGACAGGAAAGGAGAGAGATGAGAAGCATCAATCATCAGTTTCTCGTTGCACATTGCGACTTCTTAGTTGTTCATTGATTGCTTTCTCACATGTGCCTTGACCGTGGGCATTCAGCAGATCAAGTAACCCCTTGCTGGAGCTAGCGACCTTGGGTCCAAACTGGTGGGCTCTTTGCTCAAGCCAGATGAGCCCCTGCTCAAGCTGGCGACCTCGGGGTCTCGAACCTGGGTCCTTCCGCATCCCAGTCCGACGCTCTATCCACTGCGCCACCACCTGGTCAGGCGACACATTTATGTTGACTATGAGGGGAACACTGGGAGAATCTGCGTGCTCTTTACCGAGGTGGTGAGGGTTAAGAGGAGGGGATCTACAGATCCCGCCTCATCCTTGGCCCAGAGCCATAGAACCCTCCGGGCATGTGGAACTAGGTGTAACAGTGCCCCTTTGTAGTCGCGTCCTATTTTAGAACCTTGGCGTGGGTTGAAGCTGACTTTGCCCAAGGGAGGTGGGCAGGCGGGATCCCAGCCCGGGTTTCCCCGGGCTCCCCGGGGCTCTCATGAACAACCAGGCGCGGGCCTCAGCCCCATTCCCTGCCCGGACCTCTGCTTTGGGCCGGGCTTCGACTCCAGTCAGGCCCTCCATCCGGGCCCGGCCCCTGACTCCAGTCAGGCCCTCCATCCCGGTCCTAGCCGCGACTCCTGTCCGGACCTCGACACCGATCCGGGCCGCAACCCCGGTCCCGGCCGCGACTCCGGTCCGGACCTCGACTCCGGTCCCAGCCGCGACTCCGGTCCGGACCTCAACTCCGGTCCCGGCTGCGACTCCGGTCCGGACCTCGACACCGATCCGGGTCGCAACCCCGGTCCAGACCTCGACTCCGGTCCGGACCTCGACACCGATCTGGGTCGCAACCCCGGTCCAGACCTCGACTCCGGTCCGGACCTCGACGCCGGTCCCTGCCGCGACTCCGGTTCGGACCTCGACTGCGGTCCCGGCCTCTGCTCCGATACGGTTCCTGACTCCGGTCTCTTCCTCGACTGCGGTCCAAACCCCGACTCTGTTCCAGGCCCTGATTCCACTCCAGTCCGAGATCTCGGCCCATATCCCAGCTCCGGTCTCGACTTCAACCCCAACCCAATCCCCGGTCTCTGACTTGGAATCCTTCCCAAGCTCTGCCCTACCTTTAGATCTGCCTCCAGGACTTGCTCCCGAGCCCACTCTGTCGCCTAATAAGGATCCTACCCCAACACCGGCTGTGATGCATGTTCCATCAGTCGCCAATGGATTCGGGTCCACACAAGTGCCCCTTCCTACGCTTACTCCACCGGACACTGATTTACTGGGGCCCACTTTGGGGTCTACGCCAAGGGCAGATCCAGCGGCCATCAAGTCGACAGGTTTCACAGCTGGACCTATCACCACGTCCATACAGGGGACCTTCCCGTTGGCCACTTCCTTGCCTATTTCTGCTGACACATTCGCCTCCACCAGCGAGTACTTTCAAGTGGAAAACAAGATCGTGATTCGAGTGGTTTACTGGTGAGAGGCTGTCCTCATCCACACCTGCTGTCCTCCTCATGGGAAAAAAACAGGAAGGGTAGATGCTGGGGCTTTGGGAATTTAAAGGCAGAGTGAGGGGAGGGTGTCCCAATTTCTAGGTTGGGAACTTGACTCCCCTTATCATCCCTTTGGGGCTAGAAGAGCTCTGGGTTCAAATTCCTGCTCTGCCTGCAGAGGTGTGAGTCCTTCCTCCCTCCCCTCCCCTCCCCTCCCCTCCCCTCCCCTCCCCTTCCCTTCCTTCTCCTGTCTGCCATAGGCCAGGCCTGAGCTGGGGATGGAGAGCTGAGCAGAGCCACCTGCTTTCCTCCCCAAGGGAGGCTGGACAAGGCAGACCCAAAGACAAAGTGCTCTGAGAGAGGACAAGGCTCAGGTTCCAGATTGGGTGGTCAGGGACTCTTTCTCAGGAGGTGGTACCTGAAATGTGCCTTCTCAGTGATGAGAAGCTCTTCTGGCCCTGGCCGGTTGGCTCAGCGGTAGAGCGTCGGCCTGGCGTGCATGCGGGGGACCCGGGTTCGATTCCCGGCCAGAGCACATAGGAGAAGCGCCCATTTGCTTCTCCCCCCCCCCCTTCCTCTCTGTCTCTCTCTTCCCCTCCCGCAGCCAAGGCTCCATTGGAGCAAAGATGGCCCAGGCGCTGGGGATGGCTCCTTGGCCTCTGCCCCAGGCGCTAGAGTGGCTCTGGTCGCAGCAGGGCTACGGCTTGGAGGGGCAGAGCATCACCCCCTGGTGGGCAGAGCGTAGCCCCTGGTGGGCGTGCCGGGATTGGGTGGGTCCCGGTCGGGCGCATGAAGGAGTCTGTCTGACTGTCTCTCTCCGTTTCCAGCTTCAGAAAAATACAAAAAAAAAAAAAAAAAAAAAAAAAAAAAAGCTCTTCTAAGTGAAGAGCTAGGGGTCAGAGAGATCAAGGTAGTAAGGGAGAGGGGAGTGGCAAGTGCAGAGCCAAAGGAGGCTGACCCTAGAGCTGGAGTATCTCCGAGTCAAGGACAACAGTAAAAGCAATGACCTTACTTGACTCCCTGAGACGTAGGACTGAATGCCCTTGGGGGAGGGGTTTGTCTTCCCTTCAATCTTTATGCCTCTCTCCTACTCTAGCAGTTTCTCTCCCCCTATGGCTCCCACTTTTTCTCTCTTCTGTCTCTGCCCAGTGCTGTCTCCCCAACTCACTGTCTCTTCTCCTTTACCTATGTTGTATGTGTCTCTTTCTTTCTCCCTGTTTCCTCCTCTTCCCCTCTCCATCTCTTTCTCTGACTCCATGGATTTATTATTTCACTCATTCAACAACTATTTATTAAACATCTCCCATGTGCCAGACCCATCAGGGACAAAGCAATGAATGTCAGAGATTTTTTATTTTATTTTTTTTGTGAGAGAGAAAGAGGCAGACGGATAGGGAGAAAGATGAGAAACATCAACTCATAGTTGCAGCACTTTAGTTGTTCATTGATTGCTTCTTATGTGTGCCTTGACCTGGGGACTCAAGCTGAGCTAGTGACCCCTTGCTCAAGCCAGTGACCTTGGGCTTGAAGCTAGCGTCCTTTGGGCTCAAGCCAACAACGGTGGAATAATTTTGATGATGCCATGCTCAAGCCATTGACCCTGTGCTCCAGCTGGTGATCTTATGCTCAAGCCGGCGACCTTGGGGTCTCGAACCTGGGACCTCAGCCTCCCAGGTCGACACTCTATCCACTGCGCCAACGTTAAACAGGCAAGGGGGTGGTCAAGTTATAACTGGGTCATTAGGAAGGCATCACTGGGAAGGTGACATATGAACAAAGACCTGTAGAAGGGGAGAGGAGGAGTCATAGATACTAGAGAAACAGCATTCTGCAGAGGAAACAGCCAATGCAAAGGCTCTGAGCAAAGCATGCCTGGAATTTGAGCTCAGGAATTTGAACCCAGAGCTCTTCTCACCCCAAAGAGATGATAAGGGGAGTCAAGTTCCCAACCTAGAAATTGGGACACCCTCCCCTCACCCTACCTTTAAATTCCCAAAGCCCCAGCATCTACCCTTCCTGTTTTTTTCCCATGGGGAGGACAGCAGGTGTGGATGAGGACAGCCTCTCACCAAGAAGGAAGGCTAGGAGGTCCCTGTGGCTGAAGCAGAGTGGTCCGGGGGGAGAGTGGAGGAGATGGGGCAGAGAAACACAGGAGCAGGTCCTGTGGGGCTTGTGGACCGGGGGAGGGCTATGATGGTTTTCTGCCCTGAATAAGATGGTGCTATGGGAGGGTTCTGAGCAGGGAGAGGATGTGATCTGATTCAGGCATTCAGGGCCCCTTTGGGTTTGGGGAGATACTGATGTGGTGTCTTCTGTCTGTCTCTGCCTCCCTCCTTTGCCCATGGCCTCCAGTGGTCTCTGAAGCTATAACCTCCGGGTGAGTAGTTTTGGCTTTGGAGATGGGGAGAGTGTGGGACCTGAAGTCTGGAAGGAATTCCTCTCTTCCCCTCTCTGCACAACTCATGACCTTGTGACTAAGTGACCCTGTGACCACATGATTTTATCCCTGCAGTACATTCTTCTGAAAAGGAGTCTGGAGCAGCAATTTCCAAATTGTCTACTTTTTGTGAGTGTGCTGGTGGCCAGGGGAGTGAAGGATAGTCACGGCTCCAAGATCCCCAGGGGCTTGAGGGGGAGCATTTAGCCTTCCTTCACCTCCAACATTCCCTCCCCAGGAGGAGGACATATCCACACAGGCGACTGGGGAGTTTGAAGTATTTGTGGATGGAAAACTGATTCATTCGAAGAAGGTGATTCTGAGCAAGGGGCCCAGACAGGGCAGGAGGGCGGTGCTGGGATCCAGGATTATGGGAGACATACATTTGTGCACTTTCACTTCTGTGTACAGAAAGGTGATGGCTTTGTGGATGAGGCCAGACTGCAGAAAATTGTGAACATTATCAGTGAGGAGATCAGGAAAAGGTAGCAGGCAACTGGTGAGCTGGAGGTGAGGTGGTAGAGGTGGAGGCTGTGCTGTGGGGGAGTGGACGGGCACAGTATAGAACAAAGACACCTCAGCCCCAAACCTAGCTCAGCCGGTCCTCACTGTTATAATCAGAACAAGTCACTGCATCCCTTCTGAGCCTGTTTTTTTTTTTTTAAATTTTTATTTATTTATTTATTTTAGAGAGGAGAGGGAGACAGAGAGAGAGAGCGAGAGAGAGAGAGCGAGAGAGAGGAGAGAGAGAGAGAAGGGGGGAGCTGGAAGCACCAACTCCCATATGTGCCTTGACCAGGCAAGCCCAGGGTTTCGAACTGGCGACCTCAGCATTTCCAGGTTGATGCTTTATCCACCACCACAGGTCAGGCTGAGCCTGTTTTTTTTTTTTTTTTTTTACAATACTCTGGACAACACTGAAATCCTAGCCCTGTGATTATACACACTGTGATTCATTGATAGCTATAGATGGTCAAAACATAGAACTTCACTCAATTGGCTCCCTTCCTTCGGGCTGAAAAGCGGGGCTCGGGCGCGCCACACACCGGGTCGCCCACGCCTCCCCAGCCGGCAGCGCGGAGGATTCCTGCCGCCCCCTTCGCTGCTCCCGCTGCCGCCTCCGCTCTTCACCTCCTTGAGCCTGTTTTATCATCTATAAAATGGGGCTGATGAGATGACTCTGAGATGTCTTATATAATATACTAAATAGTGCACATGCTTGACCAGTGGTGGTGTAGTGGATAAAATGTCTACCTGGAAACCTGGCCGGTCAGCAGAGTGGTAGAGCATCAGCCCAGTGTGTGAATGTCCCAGTTTGATTCCCAGTCAGGGAACACAAAAGAAGCAACCATCTGCTTCTCCATCCCTCCCCCCTCCCCTCTCTCTTTCTTCCCCTCCTACAGCCATGGCTCCATTGATTTGAACACATCGGCCCCAGGCGCTGAGGATGGCTCCATGGAGCCTTCACATCAAGTACTAAAAATAGCTTGCTTGCAAGCATCGGATTCAGATGGGGGTTGCTGGGTGGATCCTGTGTGGGGTTCATGGGGGAGTCTTTTTATCTCCCCTCCTTTCACTAGGATAAAGAAGGAAAAAACCCCAAACATGTCAACCTTGGACACTGAAGTCCCAGGTTCAAAACTCCAAGGTCACTGGCTTGAGCGCAGGATCATCCACGTGATCCTAAGGTCGTTGGCTTGAACCCAAAGGCCACTTGCGTTGAAGCCCAAGGTTGCTGGCTTGAGCAAGGGGTCACTGGCTTGGCTCTAGCCCCTGTCAAGGTATATATGGGAAGCAATCAATGAACAACCAAAGTGATGCAACTATGAGTTGATGCTCTCATCTTTCTCCCTTCCTGTCTGTCTGTCTTCCTCTCTCTCCCACCCCCCCAAAATAAATAAATAAATAAATAAAGCACAGCTCAGAGTAGGGCTCAGCTATAAATTTATTTTCAAAAGAGCTTTAGATTTTCTTTCAGCTTTTAGTTGTAAAACTGAGCTATCCAATAGCAGCATGTGGCTTTTCAATTGAAAATTAGGTTAATTAAAATTTAAATGCTTCGACCTAGAATGCTGAGGTTGCCTGTTCAAAACCCTAGATTTACCTAGTCAAGGCACCTTTGGGAGTTGATGTTTCCTGCTCCTCCCCCCTTTTCTCTCTCTCTCTCCTCTCTAAAATGAATAAATTAAAAATTGTTTTAAAAATTAAATGCATTAAAAATCAGTGATGAGTCACATTAGCCACACTTCAAGTGCTCTGTAACCATACGTGGCTAACAGTACAGGTACATGACATGAAATCTAGCTTTGCAGAAAGTTCTGTTGTTAAAGTTGCTGTTTGAAGGTATTAAAAAAACCTGCTACTGATTTTTTAAAATTTATTTTATTTTTGTAAAGCTGCTACTGATTTAATACTTTGTCTCTTGTATATCTATTTTTTTTACATTTGCTTTCAACTTTATTGAGTTGTAAGTAATATATAAGGGAACAGTACATGTTTGAAGCGTACAAGTCCATAAGTTTTGACATATGAGTGCATCTGTAAAACCATAACCCAAATGAAGATAATGAACAAAATACACATCCCCCCAAAGTTTCCTCAGAAACTTCTGTAATTTCTCCCAGCTCTGTCCCATCCCAGAACACAGATATGCTTTCTGTCACTATAGATTAGTTTGCATTTTCTAGAATTTTATATAAATGGAGGCTATAATTTTTATTTTAATTAATTAATTTTTTAGTGAGTGAGAGAGGAACAGACAGGGTCAGATAGGAAAGGAGAAAGATGGGAAGCATCAGTTCATAGTTGCAGCCACCTTAGTTGTTCATAGATTGCTTTCTCATATGTGCCTTGACCAGGGGACTCTAACTGAACCAGTGACCCTTTGCTGAAGCAGGAGACCTCAGGGTTTCAAACCTGAGTCCACAGCATCCCAGGCTGATGCTCTATCCACTATGCCACTGCCTGTCAGGCTAGGCTATAATTTGTGTGTGTGTGTGGGGGGGGGGCAGAGACAAAGAGAGTCAGAGAGAGGGACAGATAGGAAGGGAGAGAGATGAGAAACATCAATTCTTTGTTGCGGTTCCTTAATTGATTTCTCATATGTGCCTTGACTGGGGGGCTACAGCAGACCGAGTGACCCCTTGCTTGAGCCAGCGACCTTGGGCTCAAGCTGGTGAGCTTTGCTCAAACCAGAGGAGCCTGCACTCAAGCTGGAGATCTCAGGGTCTCGAACCTGGGTCCTCCGTGTCCCAGTCTGACACTCTATTCACTGCGCCACTGCCTGGTCAGGCTAGGCTATAATTTTTTTTTTATGAATGCTTTTCCTTTATAAATATGAGGTGTTAGATATCAGTGGTTTAATTAGATTATACAGAAATTCCTAGCTATTTCTTTTTCTTTTTTTGTATTTTTCTGAAGCTGGAAACAGGGAGAGACAATCAGACAGACTCCTGCGCCCGACCGGGATCCACCCGGCACGCCCACCAGGGGGCGACGCTCTGCCCACCAGGGGGCAATGTTCTGCCCCTCCGGGGCGTCGCTCTGTTGCGACCAGAGCCACTCTAGCACCTGGGGCAGTGGCCAAGGAACCATCCCCAGCACCTGGGCCATCTTTGCTCCAATGGAGCCTCGGCTGCAGGAGGGGAAGAGAGAGACAGAGAGGAAGGAGAGGGGGAGGGGTGGAGAAGCAGATGGGCGCTTCTCCTGTGTGCCTTGGCCGGAAATCGAACCCGGGACCTCTGCATGCCAGGCCGACGCTCTACCACTGAGCCAACCGGCCAGGGCCTAGGCTAAAATTTTTAAAAACATTTTTGGTGGAAATTTTTGGACATACACACTAGTTGAGAGACTAGTATAATAAACTCCATGTACCCATTGGCCAGAACAACTATCCATACTTTTATTTTTGCACTGTAGTATTTTAAAGTATATTCCAGCCTGACCTGTGGTGGCACAGTGATAAAGCATCGACCTGGAATGCTGAGGTTGCCAGTTTGAAACCCTGGGCTTCCCTGGTCAAGGCATATGTGGGAGTTGATGCTTCCTACTCTTTGCCTTCTCTCTCTCAAAGAATGAAAACATAAAATCTAAAAAAAAAAAAAAAAAAAAAGTACATTCTAGACCTCATGTTATTTCCTTCCTGCAGAAGGTTCCCATTGGCCCGCATTAGGTCATATGTCCATTTCTGAACCAATTATTGAGGTCCAAGGGAATGCAGTGCTCTCACTGGCCAGTCTTGAGTCATGTGTGCATTCTTGGAGCTGGGGTGTCCCTGAACCACATGGGAAGGAATAATGGGGATAGAATGTTGGGTAGACATGGTTCAGTCAGTGCTGCTTGACTTGGAATCCCAGCTCTGTCACTTACCGGCTGTGTGATGTGAGACAAATACCTTAACCTTTTTGTGACTTGGTTTGCTCCTCTGTAAAGCAGAAACTCTGTATAACAGCTTTTCCCTCACTGGATTTCATTTTACTTAACAAATGGTTGCTAAGTACCTACGATGTTCTGGACACGGTCTAGGCCCTGGGGATGATACAGCAGTGAACAAAACAGACACAAATGCCTGCTTCGGTGGCGCTGCCATTCTAGTGGGGGGAGACAGACAATGAACAAGACACGGGCAAAGGAAGGTGTTTTAGGAGATAAGCGGTGAGAAGAAAAATAAAGCAGGGAAGGGGCACAGCAGGTGCAGGGAGGTTTTTTAACTCTTAAATTGAGTGGTCAGGGAAGACCTCAGTGGGAAAGTGGTATTTAAACACTTGAAAGTAATGAAACATGTGGGTAGAAAATACTCCAGGAAGAGAGAGCAGCATGTGCAGAAGCCCTGTGATAGGACTGTACCTAAAAAATGGCAGGGAGACACAGTGGGCATTGCAGACATTTGAATGGTGCCTGACATGCAGTAAGCCTGATATAAACACAGTTATTTTTATGGAGTTGTTGTCCTTGTTATTAATTTTGTTTTTCTCTCCCAATCTCAGGTGCCTCAGCAGGATGACGAGAAGGGCTGAAATGTTGCCGTCAGGGTCAGGTCCTTTTTTGAAGGTGGCTGGGGCTGGGGCGGCATTGGGTGGGGTGAAAGGTAAAATACAGAGTCTGGCTCCCTGCTTTCTGGTCTCACTGCGTCTGCGGTCATGGGGAGGCACGAGGATCAGAAGCCCAGCCCTGCTCCCAGGTAGGCTGCACTCGGGACGCCAGAACCCCTTTCCCTCTCTGTCCTTCCAGACGCCCCTGCCCTTTGTGGGTTCACAAACACCCACCCACACTTCACAGCCCAACTGTCTTGTATTCTTTATTGTAAAAAAAAAGTTATTTATTGATTTGAGAGAGAGAGAAAGAAACATCAAATTTATACATTCATCTTGTTGCGGCTTTTGTGTGCCCTCACCGAGGATGGAGCCTGCAACCTTGGCACATCAGGATGACGCCCAATTGGGTACCTGGTCAGAGTCCCTCTTCTATTCTTTACCAGGAAGCTTCCATATCCTAGTTAGTGACCCTTCCCTTCCCTGATGTCCTATGAGCTTGGACCCCATTCTCTCTCCCTGGGTGGCTACAGGCCAGCTCTGCTGCTGACGACTGCTGCGTTGAGGCAGAAGCCACTCCACCTGTATCCCATCGTTCAGCACAGGGGTTGGTTCAGTGCATTTGCTAGATAAATGATAGAATTTGCCATAGAAACTTGCTGTATGCAGAGGGCACTCAGTGGGCAAGGGCCTGGTGGCAGGAAACTGTGTGTGGGAAGAGGGATAGTGGAGACTGAGTACAGGAAGCCCCAAAGGGCCAGGCCTGCCTGGGGCACCTAGTTGGCAGCTTCCCCTGTCTGGGCACATCTTCATCCCCACCCTGGGAACACCCCCAGGAGACGGTCATGAGGAAATTCCAGGAACTGGTGTGAAAGGAATCTTACTGGGAAACTGGGCAGCCCAGGTGCAGGAAGTGAAGTAAAACCCTCCCCTAAAATCACACAGCCAACCATATCCTCATTGGTCCTGTTGAGCAGTGGTCCCCAACCCCTGGGCCGCAGACCGGTATCGGTCCATGGGCCATTTGGTACCGGTCCGCAGAGAAAGAATAAATAACTTACATTATTTCCGTTTTATTTATTTTTCATTTTATTTATATTTAAGTCTGAATGATGTTTTATTTTTAAAAAATGACCAGATTCCCTCTGTTACATCCGCCTAAGCCTACTCTTTTTTTTTCTTGTTTCTGAAGTTGAAAACGGGGAGGCAGTCAGACAGACTCCCGCATGCGCCCAACTACCAGGCTGACGCTCTACCACTGAGTTCTTTATATATTTTGGATATTAACCCCTTATCAGAGCTGTTGTTTGTAAATATCATCCATTTAGTTGGCTGCTTATTTGCTTTGTTGTCAGTTTCTTTTGCTGTGCAGAAGCTTTTTACTTTGATAGAATCCCATTTATTTATTTTTACCCTTACTTCCATTGCCTTTGGGGTCAAATTCATAAATTGTTCTCTGTGGCCAAAATCCATGAGTTTAGTATCTATGTTTTCTTCTATGTAGTTTATTGTTTCAGATCTTATATTTAGGTCTTTGATCCATTTTGAATTAATTTTTGTGCATGGGGACACACTGTAGTTAAGTTTAATTCTTTTGTATGTGGCTTTCTAATTTTCCCAGCAGCATTTATTGAAAAGGTGGCCTTTTCTCCATTGTGTGTTATTGGCTCTTTTGTTGAAGATGATTTGTCCATATATATGTAGTTTTATTTCTGGGTTCTCAAATCTGTTCTATTGGTCTGTATGTCTTTTTTTCCTGCCAATACTATGCTGTTTTGATTATCGTGGCTCTATAGTATAATTTGAAGTCATGTAGTGTGATACCTCCAGCTTCATTTTCCTCAGGATTGCTTTGGCTATTTGAGGTATCTTTTTTTGTGTGTGATAGAAAGAGAGAGAGGCCCTGGCTGGTTGGCTCAGTGGTAGAGCATTGGCCTGGCATGCAGGAGTCCCGGGTTCGATTCCCAGCCAGGGCACACAGGAGAAGCGCCCATCTGCTTCTCCACCCCTCCCCCTCTCATTCCTCTCTGTCTCTCTCTTCCCTTCCCACAGCCGAGGCTCCATTGGAGCAAAGATGGCCCGGGCACTGGGGATGGCTCTGTGGCCTCTGCCTCAGGTGCTAGAATGGCTCTGGATGCAACAGAGCGACGCCCCAAAGGGGCAGAACATCGCCCCCTGGTGGGCATGCTGGGTGGATCCTGGTCGGGCGCATGCGGGAGTCTGTCTGTCTGCCTCCCCGTTTCCAGCTTCGGAAAAATGGAAAAAAAAAAGAGAGAGAGAGACAGAGAGAGGGACATATAGGGACAACAGACAGGAAGGGAAAGAGATGAGAAGCATCAATTCTTCATTGCAGCACCTTAGTTGCTCATTGATTGCTTTCTTATATGTGCTTGACCATGGGGCTACAGCAGACTGAGTGACCCCTTGTCAAGCTAGCGACCTTGGGCCCAAGCTGGTGAGCCTTGCTCAAACCAGATGAGCCTGTGCTCAAGCTGGCAACCTTGGGGTTTCAAAACTGGGTCTTCTATGCCCCAGTCCGATGCTCTATCCACTACGTCACCACAGTCAGGCTCAAGGTTTCTTATGGTTCCATACAAATGGGGTAATTTTTTATTCTATTGATATTTCTTTAAAAAATTACATTGGGATTCTTTTTTTGTTTTCTGACAGAGAGAGGGACAGACAGGAAGGAAGAGAGATGAGAAGCATTAATTCTTGGTCGTGCCACCTTTGTTATTCATTATTGATTGCTTTCTCATATGTGACTTGACCAGGGACTACAGCAGACTGAGTGACCCCTTGCTCAAGCCAGCAACCTCTGGCTTAAAGCCAGCGACCTTTGGGCTCAAGCCAGTGACCATGGAGTCATGTCTATGATCCCACGTTCAAGCCAGTGACCCCACACTCAATCTGGTGAGCCCGTGCTCAAGCCGATGAGCCCACGCTCAAGCTGGCGACCTCAGGGTTTTGAATCTGGATCTTTTGCGTCCCAGTCCGATGCTCTATCCACTGCGCTACCGCTTGGTCAGGCTCAGGCATTCTTTACATAATTTATTATGTAGCATATAACATATACAATATTTACTTTGCTTGCCATTTGACATACCCAGGAAACACAAAAATCAATCTTACACTAAAAACTATTGAATCTGACAAGAAGAGAGCATATTCTGGCCATTTCAAGTTCTCTTCATAGTCCTAATAACTTGGCTGTAACTCATTATTCCTATCAGCACTATTGAATAATTCCTTTTATCACCATAGCCTCTATTATTGGCATTTTTTCTTCACCAAGTCTCAAATTTATAAAGCTACCTTTTTAAAAAATAAATTTTTATTGATTAATTTTTAGTGAGAGAAGGGAGAGAGAGAAATAAACATTGATCTGTTTCTGTATGTACCCTGACCAGAGATTGAACTGGCAGCCTCTTTGTTTTGGGATAATTCTCCAACCAACCAAGCTATCCGGCCAGGGCAGATTTACTGGTACTTTGTTCAGGATTTTTGCATCTGTAATCATTAGAGATAATGGCCCTGCAGTTTTCTTTTTTGAATTGTTCTTGCCAAGTTTTCGTATCAGGGTTATGTTGGTCTCATAAAATGTGTTAGGGAGTATTGCTTCTATATTTTGGAAGACTTTGAGAAGGATGGGCAGCAAATCTTTGAATGTTTGGTAGAATTCACTAGTGTAGCCATCTGGTCCTGGACTTTTGTTTTGGGAAAGGTTTCTATTTCTGCCCTGCTTGTGGGTCTATTTAGATTTTTCACTTTTCATGACTCAGTCTAGGAAGATTGTATAGTTCTAGCAACTTCTCCATTTCTTCTAGATCAGGAGTAGTCAACCTTTATATACCTACCTCCCATTTTTGTATCTCTGTTAGTAGTAAAATTTTCTAACCGCCCACCGGTTCCACAGTAATGGTGATTTATAAGGTAGAGAAGTAACTTTACTTTATAAAATTTAGAAAGCAGTGTTACAGCAAGTTAAAGCATATAATAATAATTACTTACCAAGTACTTTGTCGGATTTTTTCTAAGTTTGGCACAATAAATCTTTATAAAACAACTTACTATAGTTAAATCTATCTTTTTATGGATTTTTAAAATTCATTTTAGAGAGGAGAGGGAGAGAGAGAGAGGAGAGACAGAGAGAGAGAAGGGGGGAGGAGCTGGAAGCATCAACTCCCATATGTGCCTTGACCAGGGTTTTGAACCCCTCAGCATTTCCAGGTCGATGCTTTATCCACTGCGCCCACAGGTCAGGCTATCTTTTTATTTATACTTTGGTTGCTCCACTATCGCCCACCATGAAAGCTGGAACACCCATTAGTGGGCGGTAGAGACCAGGTTGACTACCACTGTTCTAGATTGTTCAATTTGATGGCATATAAGCTTTCATAGTATTCTAGTATGATACCTTATATATCTATAATGTCTGTGGTAATTTCACCTCTTTCATTTTGAATTTTGTTTATATGAGTCATTTCTCTTTTTTCATTAGAGAGTCTAGCCAGTATTTGTCAATCTTATTGAGCTTATCAAAGAACCGGGTCTTCGTTTTATTATTTTTTTCTATAGATTTTTGTTTTCTATTTCATTTAGTTCTGCTTTTACTATTTCCTTTCTTCTGCTGACTTTGGGTTGCTTTTGTTTATATTTTTCTAGTTCCTTGCACACTGGAAAAAATGTATAATCTGATGTTTGGGAGGAAATGTCTTACAAATGTCTATTATGTCCATTTGGTCTAATGTGTCATTTAAGGCTGATATTTTTTTGTTGTTTGTTTTTGTTTTTTTTGTATTTTTCTAAAGTTGGAAACGGGGAGGCAGTCAGACAAACTACCGCATGCGCCCGACTGGGATCCACCCGGCATGCCCACCAGGGGGCGATGCTCTGCCCATCTGGGGCGTCGCTCTGCTGCAACCAGAGCCATTCTAGCGCCTGAGGAAGAGGCCACAGAGCCATCCTCAGCGCCTGGGCCAACCTTGCCCCAATGGAGCCTTGGCTGCAGGAGGGGAAGAGAGAGACAGAGAGGAAGGAGAGGGGGAGGGGTGGAGAAGCAGATAGGCGCTTCTCCTGTGTGCCCTGGCCGGGAATCGAACCCGGGACTCCCGCACGCCAGGCTGATGCTCTACCACTGAGCCAACTGGCCAGGGCCAAGGCTGATATTTCTTTATTGATTTTCTGTTTGGATGATCTATTGAAAGCCATCAACAGTATATTGAGTTCTCTAACTATGATTATTTTTATTTGTTTCTATTTTTAGATATGTTAGATGTTTTTTATATTTTGGTGCATCCTGATTTGGTGCATATATATTAAGAAGTGTTATGTCTTCTTGATATGTGTCTCCATTATCATTATGAGATGTCCATCTTTGTCTCTTGTTATCTTTGTTGTCTTGAAGTCAGCATTGCCAGATATTAGTATGTTTATACCTGCTTTTCTTTGGAGAATCATTTTCCAACCTTTCACTGCTGAGTGTACTTTTGTCCTTGCAGCTTAGATGTGTCTCTTGAAGGCAGCATATGGTTGGGTTTTGCTGTTTGATCCAATCTGCTACTATGTACTTCTTTTTTGTGGAGTTCAGTTCATTTACATTTAGGGTAATTATTGACACTTGAGGGTTTTCTATAGTCATTTTATGTTTTGTTTTCTTGTAGCTCTGTGTCTCCTTTGGTTTTTCTCTTTTGTTTTGGTCAGTTGTTTTTGTTTGGTAGTATTCCATACTTCTTTCCCCTGTTTCTTCTTTTGTTAAGTTATGTGATTCAGTATTTTTTTGTGTATGGGTGGTAACCATTAGGTTATTAAAATTTTTTTATAGATACAAGAGACCTTTTTCTTTTTCTTTTTTTGTATTTTTCCAAAGCTGGAAACGGGGAGAGACAGTCAGACAGACTCCCACATGAGCCCCACCGGGATCCAGCTGGCACGCCCACCAGGTGGCGAGGCTCTGCCCACCAGGGGGCGATGCTCTGCCCCTCCGGGGCGTCGCTCTGTTGTGACCAGAGCCACTCCAGCGCCTGGGGCAGAGGCCAAGGAGCCATCCCCAGCGCCCGGGCCATCTTTGCTCCAATGGAGCCTCGCTGCAGGAGGGGAAGAGAGAGACAGAGAGGAAGGAGAGGGGGAGGGGTAGAGAAGCAAATGGGCGCTTCTCCTGTGTATCCTGGCCGGGAATCGAATCCGGGACCCCTTGCACGCCAGGCTGATGCTCTACCACTGAGCCAACCAGCCAGGGCCAAGAAACCTTTTTCTTTTTCTTTGTTTTGTATTTTTCTGAAGTGAGAAGTGGGAAGGCAGAGAGACAGACTCCTGCATGCGCCCAACTGGGATCCACCTGGCATGCCCACCAGGGGACAATGCTCTGCCCATCTGGGGCGTCGCTCTGTTGCGACCAGAGCCATTCTAGCGCCTGAGGCAGAGGCCATAGAGCCACCCCCAGCGCCCGGGCCAACTTTGCTCCAATGGAGCCCTGGCTGTGGGAGGGGAAGAGAGAGACAGAGAGGAAGGAGAGGGGGAGGGGTGGAGAAGCAGATGGGTGCTTCTCCTGTGTGTCCTGGCCAGGAATCGAACCCGGGACTCCTGCATGCCAGGCCGACGCTGGCATGAGCCAACCAGCCAGGGCCATGTTTTATATTTTTAACATTATTTTTTTAATTAAAGATTTGTCTGCGAGCCAGATGCAGCCATTAAAAGAGCCACATCTGGCTCGTGAGCCATAGGTTCCCGACCCCTGGGATAGAGCATCATCTGGAAGCTCAAAGGTTGCCGGTTCGATCCCCGGTTAGGGCACATATAGGAGCAGCTCAGTGTTCCTGTCTCTCTCTTTCACTGAAATCAATAAATAAAAATTGTTAAAAAAAAATAAGAGTGATATGTCAGTTGCAGAAATCCCTCCTGAGGAGTGAATGGTCCCAGCCCACACCAAGCTCCCTAGCCTGGGGCATCAGTGCTGGGAAGAGGAGTCCCCATAATATCTGGTTGTCAAAACCAGCAGGGATTATATCCAAAAAGATAAAGGGCTGCTAGAGACTGAGGCATTCCCTTAAAGGGACTGCACACAGACTCACTCAAAAACCTATTTGTTTTAAGCACTAGTGCAGGGGCAGCACCTTTAAAAGCCCCAGAGCCTGACCAGGCGGAGGCGCAGTGGTAGAGGGTTGGACTGGGATGTGGAGGGTCCAGGTTCAAAACCCTGAGATCTCTGGCTTGAATGCGGGCTCATCTGGCGTGAGCATGGGCTCACCAGCTTGAGTACAAGGTCACTGGCTTGAGCATGGGATCATAGACATGACCTCATGGTTGCTAGCTTGAGCCCAAAGGTCGCTGGCTTGAGCAAGGGGTCACTTGCTCTGCTGTAGCTCCCCGCCCGGGTCAATGGACAACTAAGGAGCCGCAACGAAGAATTGATGTTTCTCATCTCTCTCCCTTCCTGTCTATCTGTCCTTATCTGTCTCTCTTGCTCTGTCACACACACATAAAAAACCCCAGAGACATGCCAGGAAGAACTAAATGGACTAACTTCAGGGAAAGGGCAACTGTAACTTTCTGGGGATGAACGTGCTGTCAGGTGCCACAATTCCTTTGTTGAACTCCCACCTAACCATCCTAGCATAGGTAGGCGCCAAATCTGAGCTTTCCATTAATCTAACACCATTCACCTGGCCTTAATGATTCCAAGACCTCCACCCCACCAGCTCACTTCCTGGCTCCAGTGTCTTCTCTTGTGCCCTCCACACAAGCAGCCTGCCTCAGCTCATGCTGTGGAGTTTTCTAAAATCTCTTAAAGGTCCTCAAACTCCAGACAAGCAGTTGCCAGTCTCAGTGTGCCTTGTAGTTCTTCCTAAGTGACTCTGACCCCAGCGCAAGCAGTCATCACTCTCAGCTTGCACTGTAACTCCATCAGGTGGCCCCAAGCCTGGAATAAATGGCAAACAGTCTTGGCCTGGAATGTAGCTTCAACTAAGTGACCACAAACCTGGCACACGTGGTGGCTGGCCTTAGTTCACATCACGGTGCCCACCAAAGGGTACCAAGCCTGGCATAAGTGGCAAGCAGCCTTGGTTCACAGCATAGCTCCTCCAAGTGCTTCCTCCAAGTGCTTCCAAGCCCAGCACATGTGGAAATCAACTGCAGATCACTTTGTATCTGCAGTTATCAAGAGGCCCCAAAACAGGCACAGGTGTGGTTAAACTTGGCCTACGTCAGAACTCATTCTAAGAGGCTCCAGAACCAACATGCCTGGTGGCCAGCTTCGGACCACACGAGAGTACCACACAGCCAGCTCTATGCTTGACACACTGGAATGGTATAGTATACTTGGCTGGCATTAGCCATGCTAAAGCAACTCCCACTGTCGTCAAAGCCAGCCCTCACAGGCAGTCATCCTGATGGTCAACCACGCCTAGTGAAGTGCCAACAGCTACTGAAGCTCAACTACAACAGGAGGGCACCCCTGGAGCTCCTAGCTTAGTGATGGAGAAACTAC
The DNA here is from genome assembly GCF_036850765.1 of Saccopteryx bilineata. Classification (NCBI taxonomy): domain Eukaryota; kingdom Metazoa; phylum Chordata; class Mammalia; order Chiroptera; family Emballonuridae; genus Saccopteryx; species Saccopteryx bilineata. The sequence goes on from NC_089498.1 coordinate 45,961,408, forward strand.
ATCATGTGGCCCACAGGACAGGTTCTACATAGGCTACTCTGTCAACGCTGGAGATGTAGCAGGTCTACCCATTACACACAGACAAATGCAGGGAGTCAGCCAAAATAAGGAGACAAAGAATCATGTCCCAAATGAAAGAACAGGACAAAACTCCAGAAAAAACTAAATAAAATGGAAGCAAGCAGAGTTCAAAACACTGGTCATAAGGATGCTCAATGAACTTAGGGGGAGGGTAGATAAATTTAGTGAGAACTTCAATGAAGAGATAGAAAAAACACAGCAGAGGAGATAGAAAACATAAAAGAGAGCCAGCCAGAAATGAAGACTACATTAGAAGGAATCAACATCAGATTAGATGAAACAAAAATTTAAATAAGTGATCTGGAAGACAAGCAAAAACTCACAGAATTGTGATTGTAACAATACTATAATAACCGTCTATGGTGTCAGATAGGTTCTAGATTTATATACCTTCATAAGGTATATAAATGTTTAATCAGTATATTGTATACCTGAAACCAATATAATATTGTATGGCAACTATAATTGAAAAATAAATTTTAGCCCTGCCCAGTAGGGCAGTGAATAGAGTGTCACCCAGAGCACCGAGGTTGCTGGTTTAATCCTGGGGTCGCTGAACACCTGAGGTTGCCAGTTCAATCCCAGGATCGCTGGTTTGAGCCCCAATCAGGGCACATACGAGAAGCAATCAATGGCACAACTAAGTGGAACTATGAGTTGATGCTTCTCTCTATCTTTCTCAAGTAAATTTTAAAAATGAATAAAGAAGGGACTTATTAAAATTAAATCATCATTGACACAAAATAGTGTTTTCATCTCCTGCACATATAGCTGCTCCTTAGTTTAATCGAATGAGTCTTCTTCCTGTGACTGCAGAGATGAAGACAGAGGTCCTTCAGCCATTTGGGGCAGCAAATGGAGTCATTTCCTGCCACTCAGGATCTCTGCATAGCAACTGGCCTTGGGCATCCTTGGTGAGGTTGTTCCCAATGATACTTTGCCCCTGAAAACCCTCAAGATGTTTTGGTGTTTCTGTGATAACTATAAGGTACTTGCTTTTATGTGTTCTATTCATTTATTTGTTTAGATGGAGGAAGAAGTTATGAAAACACATATGGTTATAATTTAAGGAAGACACAGTAAAGGGGCTGTTCTTCAGTCCCATTCTACAAAACGTGGCCTCATCTGGTTTTCGTGGGAGTCTTGGGAACTGAAAGAGTAAACAGTTCTAAAGAAATGTGGTCTCCATCCAGTTCACTGTGGAAATATGCAGAGTATAATCCTTATTATAAGTTCTTGTCCTTTAGTAACCTATTTTGGCTCTGGAAAAACATGAAGAACTATCAACTATCTTCCAGTAAAAGAGCTTTGGATATAAATGATCTGAACCATAAAAGTTTAAAAATATAAGCATTTATCAGCCCTGGCCGGTTGGCTCAGCGGTAGAGCGTCGGCCTGGTGTGCGGGGGACCCAGGTTCGATTCCCGGCCAGGGCACATAGGAGAAGTGCCCATTTGCTTCTCCACCCCCACCCCCTCCTTCCTCTCTGTCTCTCTCTTCCCCTCCCACAGCTGAGGCTCCATTGGAGCAAAGATGGCCCGGGCGCTGGGGATGGCTCCTTGGCCTCTGCCCCAGGCGCTAGAGTGGCTCTGGTCGCAGCAGAGCGACGCCCCGGAGGAACAGAGCATCGCCCCCTGGTGGGCAGAGCGTTGCCCCTGGTGGGCGTGCCGGGTGGATCCCGGTCGGGCGCATGCGGGAGTCTGTCTGACTGTCTCTCCCCGTTTCCAGCTTCAGAAAAAAAAAAAGAAAAAAAAAAGCATTTATCAATTTTCTTCTGAACATTTGGTTTCTATTATGGAAACAAAAAGTCCTCTTAGGTTATTTTTTCTTTCTGAAAATCTTATTGTTTTACCTTATAAAACAAACAAAAATTGACTACATTTTATCACCTGCCAGTTCATTGAGGACAAACATTTTGTGTATTAGGGCAGTGGTCCCCAATCCCCGGGCCGTGGACCGGTACTAGTCCGTGGGCCATTTGGTACCGGTCCACAGAGAAAGAATAAATAACTTACATTATTTCCGTTTTATTTATATTTAAGTCTGAATGATGTTTTATTTTTAAAAAATGACCAGATTCCCTCTGTTACATCCATCTAAGACTCACTCTTGACGCTTGTCTTGGTCACGTGATACATTTATCCGTCCCACCCTAAAGGCTGGTCCGTGAAAATATTTTCTGACATTAAACTGGTCTGTGGCCCAAAAAAGGTTGGGGACCACTGTATTAGGGGATCAGGGAATGTGCAGATACTCTAGTACTTTTATATAGTTCATTTTCACCAATAAAATCAAAAGTTAGTTTTGCATCTCATTTGCATAATCAAACAACTTTCTTTGACTTGTCATTTGCTTTTCTGATGTTCTTGTTTAATAAAAAAAAGCCAAATGCCTTTTTATCACTTCATATTCATTTTGAAATATCCTCTAATTTTTGTGAACAGTATAGATGCCTTGCTTATATTATACGCTTAAATGCTTTACAACTCTTTATTTAATAAATCAATGAATCAATGTCTTTTTCTATAGCTTTCTGAAATACAAACACAACAGCATTTCTCAGATATCAGCAGTGGTCTGAGCAGTGAAATATGCTACATTGTGTGCTTCTTCATAATCTATTCAAGGTTTTATGACTAGAAAATAAAATAAAGCAGAAATATATTTTCAGTTGGGTTTCAAAGTTCGGTCAGTATAGAAATAAATTGAAAGTAGGCCCTGGCCAGCTGGCTCAGTAGTAGAATGTTGGCCAGCATGTGCAAGTCCCAGGTTTGACTCCCAGTCAGAACACACAGGAGAAGCACCCATCTGCTTCTCCACTCTTCCCCCTTCTTTTTTTTTTTCTCTCTCTCTCTCTTTCTCTTCCCTTCCTGCAACCAAGGCTCGACTGGTTTGAGCAATTTGCCCCTGAGCACTGAAAATGGCTCCACGGCCTCGCCTCAGGTGCTAAAATAGCTCGGTTGCAGAGCATCGCCCCCTAGTGGGCTTGCCAGGTGATGCTGGTTGGGCACATACGGGAGTCTGTTTCTCTGCCAATACATCTCTCATTTAATAAAAAATAAATTAATTAGCCTGACCAGGCAGTGGCGCAGTGGATTGAGCATCGTCGGACTGGGATGCGAAAGGACCCAGGTTCGAGACCCCGAGGGTGCCAGCTTGAGCGTAGGCTCATCTGGCTTGAGCAAAAAGCTCACCAGCTTGGACCCAAGGTCACTGGCTCGAGCAAGGAGTTACTCAGTCTGCTGAAGGCCCGCGGTCATGGCACATATGAGAGAGCAATCAATGAACAACTAAGGTGTCGCAACAAAAAACTGATGATTGATGCTTCTCATCTCTTTCCCTTCCTATCTGTCTGTCCCTATCTATCCCTCTATCTGACTCTCTCTCTGTCCCTGTAAAAATAAATAAATAAATTAATTAAAATAAATATATAAACTCAAAGTATAAGTTTAACCAGTATAAGGAATGAAAGGAGAACAAATGCTGAGTGCAGGCAGGCTGTCATTAATACAACAGTGTAATAGCTGAGCTTCCCTTTATGGTAAGCAAGGAGAGAATTTTGCAAACATAATTCAGACATCAATTTGTACATGTGATATATAAAAAACACAAAATAATGAAAGGACCACTTAAAAATAGTGTATGAATAGGCTAAGTCAGTGGTTTTCTGGCAGACCAGCACAGGTCCACAGACTGACAGTTAAATAACACTGGGCTATGTCACAGAATGAATAAATATGCCCAGTGCCTGGAATCATGTACTGATTCACAAGAAATGAGGAAAGTGCAAACATATCAAGGCTGATGACAATTTCACTTCTCATATAGGTAACAATAAAAAGGTGAATAATTTGCCACATTGGTGGTGACATGCAATTGGTACCATTATACCAATATAAGGGAATAAGAATTTATGCAGCATGTTTTGAAGGGCATTGTGAGGAATTAGTCAACACAAGGCTCATAGAGTCCCCACAGATGCAGGTCATGTGTGGATCTTTGGGAGGGGGAGTGGGTAAAGGAAATAAATGGCAGGGCCACTCCCTTCAGAGAGCCTAGAGATGAGCCTGACCAGGCGGTGGCACAGTGGATGGGTGTGGGTCTGGTACATTGAGGACCCAGCTTTGAAACCTGGAGGTTGCCAGCTTAAGCTGGGCCAATCCAGCTTGAGCACGGGCTCACCAGCTTGAGCATGGTCGCTGGCTTGAGGCCAAAAGTCACTAGCTTGAGCAAGGGGGTCACTGGCTCAGCTGGAGCCCCCTGGTCAAGACACATATGAGAAAGCAACCAATGAAGAACTAAGTGCTGCAACTATGAGTTGATGCTTCTTTTCTCTCTCCCTTCCTGTCTCTATCTCTGTCTCTCACTAAATGCCCCCAACCCCCGAGATGATGTGTGTTGATTCCTCTGTGCACTGAAGGTGTGCTCAATCCACGTTGTGTAGGAGGAGGAACTGTCCTCTTTATTGTCAAAACCACCTGCCTCCCTCATAGAGTTGCCTGGAATATGGTCTCCTACCCAAGGCAATAATAAGAATCTATTGTGAAGAATCCAGGACTGTTTCCTTCTCTTCTCACATGGAGGTATGGAAAATTAGCTCCCAACTAGGCTCCCTTTCCTCCTTGTCTGTAGTATGTCTGCCACCAGTTTAGACAACTCAGTACCTGGGCTGCAGTGAACAGCAGGGCCAGTAAGGTGCTGTACAAATGGTGCCTCTGAGTCAAGTTCAATAATATAGACATATATACAGCTATAAACTTCCTGTTAAGCACTGCTTTTTCCGATAAGTATGTAATTTTCATTTTTTCTCAAAGTATTTTCTTTTCTTTTTTAATTGAGAGGAGGGAAGGCAGAAACAGACTCCTGCATGTGCCCTGATGGGGATCCACCCAGCAAGCCCACTAGGGGGTGATGCTCTGCCCATCTGGAGCCCTTGCTCCATTGCAATTGGACCCATTTTTCAGCCCCGGAGGCAGAGGCCATGGAGCCATCCTCAGCACCCAGGGCCAACTCACTGTAACTGAGCAAGGGCTACAGGAGAGGAGGAGGAGAGAGAGAAGTGAGCAGAGAGGTAGAAAAGCAGATGGGTGCTTCTCCTGTGTGCCTTGACTTGAAATCGAACCCAGGCCATCCACACACTGGGATGATGCTCTACCACTGAGCCAATGTGCCAGGGCCTCTAATTTCTTTTTAAAAATTTCTTCTTTGGTCCAGTGTTACTGAAGGGAGTACCAATAGATCATACTTTCCACATACTTGTGAGTTCCCCAGATTTCCTTGTTATTGACATCTAATTTCATTCCACTGTCATCAGAAGACATACATTGTATTATCTCTATCCTTTTTAATTTATCAAGATTTCATGGCAGAGCATATAATTTATCCTGGAGAATGTTCCATTTGTGCTCGAGTATATTCTGCTGTTCTAATGATGTCTGTTAGATATAGAGTTGTTCAAGTCTCCTACTTCCTTGTTGAAACTCTGCCTAACTGTTCTGTTATTGAAAGTGGAGTATTGAAATGAAATTTCCGAATATTATTGTTGAATTGTCTATTTCTCCCATCAAATCTATCAGTATTTGGTTCATGTATTTTGGGCCTCTATTGTTATGTGCATGTGAGTTTATAATTGTTATATCTTCCTGATAGATTGATCTAATTTTTATAAAGTATCTCTATTTACTTTAGTAACATTTCTTGTTTTAAAGTCTATTTTGTCTGATGAGTATAGCTACTCAAACTTTCTTTTTCTTTTTTTTTTTTTTGTATCTTTTTCTGAAGCTGGAAAGGGGACAGACTCTCGCATGCCCCCTACAGGGATCCACCCGGCACGCCCACCAGGGGCGATGCCCTGCCCACCAGGGGGCGATGCTCTGCCCCTCCGGAGCCTCGCTCCGCAGAGACCAGAGCCACTCTGGCGCCTGGGGCAGAGAGAGGCCAAGGAGCCATCCCCAGCGCCCCCGCCATCCCCGCTTCAATGGAGCCCTGGCTGCGGGAGGGGAAGAGAGAGACAGAGAGAAAGGAGGGGGGGGTGTGGAGAAGCAAATGGGCGCCTCTCCTATGTGCCCTGGCCGGGAATCGAACCCAGGTCCCCCACATGCCAGGCCGACGCTCCCCTGCTGAGCGAACCCGCCAGGGCCGCTACTCAAACTTTCTTGTGGTTACCATTTGCATGATACATCTTTTCAATCTATTACTTTCAGTCTATCTGCATCTCCTGTAAACACAAATGAGTAAAGTAGGTCTCCTCTGGACAACACATCATTGGATCTTGAGGGTTGTTTTCTGATAAGCTCTGCCTTTTGATTGGATTGTTTAATCCATTCCCTTTTTTTATTTATTTATTTTTATTTTTTTCTGAAGCTAGAAACGGGGAGAGACAGTCAGACAGACTCCTGCATGCACCCGACCGGGATCCACCGGTACACCCACCAGGGGCGACGCTCTGCCCACCCCACCAGGGGGCGATGCTCTGCCCCTCCGGGGCATCGCTCTGCCCACCCCACCAGGGGGCAATGCTCTGCCCCTCCGGGGCGTCGCTCTGCCGGGACCAGAGCCACTCTAGCGCCTGGGGCAGAGGCCAAGGAGCCATCCCCAGCACCCGGGCCATCTTTGCTCCAATGGAGCCTTGGCTGCGGGAGGGGAAGAGAGAGACAGAGAGGAAGGAGGGGGGGGGGTGGAGAAGCAAATGGGCGCTTCTCCTACGTGCCCTGGCCAGGAATCGAACCCGGGTCCCCCGCACGCCAGGCCGACGCTCTACCGCTGAGCCAACCGGCCAGGGCTAATCCATTCCCTTTTATTAGTATTGATATAGTGAGATTTACACCTGCCATTTCACTTTTTATTTTCTGTTTCTCATGCCTTTTCTGCTAGTCTATTCTTCCTTCACTGCTTTCTTTTCTATTAAGTGAATATTTTCCAATGTAGCATTTAAATATCCTTGCTAATTTTATTTCATTAATTTTTTTGAGTAGTTTCCTTAGTAGTTGCTTAGGGCTTACCATATACATTGAAACTAATCAAAATGAGCTTCAGATTTATACTAATTTAATTCCAGTGAGATACAGAAACACTGTTCCTGTATAGATCTACTACCTTCCCCCTTTTTGTTGTATTGTTATACATATTCAATCTATAAATATTATGAATTTGTTATAATTACTTTATATAATTTTATACCCTTTAAAGTGGCTGATAGAAAAAATGAGCATATCTACTACTAAGCTCCTCTAGTGATATTTCTTTCTTTTTTAAAAAAAATTAATTTATTTATTTTAGTGAGGACAGAGAGAGAGGTGAGGAAGAACAGAAAGCATCAACTCCCATATGTACCCTGACCAGTCAAGCCCAGAGTTTTGAACCAGCGACCTCAGCATTCCAGGTCAACGCTCCATCCACTGCCACCAAGATCAGGCTAGTGAAATTTTCATTTTGGTTGTGGTCTTTTCCAGCTCCATATTTCATTTGGTTCTACATTATAATGCCTAACTTTTTATCAATATTTGCAATTTGCTAAGTAGTTATTATACTTTCCCTTTATCTTTATTTTTTTGACAGAGACAGAGTCAGAGAGAGGGACAGACAGACAAGAAGGGAGAGAGATGAGAAGCATCAATTCTTCATTGCGGCTCCTTAGTTGTTCATTGATTGCTTTCTCATATGTGCCTTTCCTGGGGGGCTCCAGCAGAGTGAGTGACCCCTTGCTCAAGCCAGCAACCTTGGGCTCCAGCCAGTGACCATGGGATCATGTCTGTAATCCTGTGTGCAAGCCAGCAACCCTGCACTCAAGCCATATGAGCCCACACTCAAGCCAGTGACCTCGGGGTTTCGAAACTGGGTCCTCTGCATCCCAGTCCGACACTCTATCCACTGTGCAGCGGCCTGGTCAGGCCATACCTTCCTTTGATTTTTAAATTAGGATTACTTTTAGTTATTTTAACATATTTATTGTGACTACTTTGAATGCTTTGTTTGTTAAATCCAACCTTTGGTCATTCTCAAGGCAATTTCTGTTGCCTGCTTTTATCCAGTGGAGGAGTCATACTTTTCTGTCTTACAGAACCCATACCACTCTTCTTTCCTATCCCACACTGTCCAATAGAACAGTAAGCAATGATAGACACGCACTATATCTACATTGTCTAATATGAAAGACAGTAGACATATGTAGCTACTAAGCACTTAAAATGTGGCTAATGCTGCCTGACCTGTGGTGGCGCAGTGGATAAAGTGTCAACTTGGAATGCCTAAGGTTGTAGGTTCAAATTCCCAGGCTTGTCTGGTCAAGGCACAAATGGAAAGCAACTACTCTGAGTTGATGTTTCCTGTTCCTCCCCACCTTTGTCTCTCTCTCAAATCAATAAATAAAGTTTTTTTTTTTAAAATGTGGCTAATGCAACTGTGGTACTAAATTTAAATTTTTTATTTTAATTAATTTAAATTTAAGTAGCTTCATGTGACTAGTGCCTACGTTCTTGGACAGTGTTGCTCTAGATCAAATTCAGAGTACCCCGTTCTCTAGAATCCCATATTCAAGTGTTCCTGAATCTGCTTCCAGTACCTGTCTCTCCCCAGTCCATCCTGCATCCTACCGTTTGGGTAGGTCATGCTGATGTGCGCATACCTGCAGTCTAGGGGATGGGCAAGAATTGATTTGAGGAGATGGATCAAGCTCTAACATGCACATTACAGTGTCTATATACATGCACAGATGACTCAAGGGTTCAATACGTAGCTAGAAATGGGAAGAGATGAGCAGGTCCCAGGATCACAAATGTTAGGGATGGTGTAACTGACAAATCCATTTATTGATGTGGTGGCTACATGTGTGATTTTTTTTTTTTTGTATTTTTCTGAAGCTGGAAATGGGGAGAGACAGACAGACTCCCGCATGTGCCCGACCGGGATCCACCCAACACGCCCACCAGGGGGCGACGCTCTGCCCACCAGGGGGCGATGCTCTGCCCCTCCGGGGTGTCGCTCTGTTGCGACCAGAGCCACTCCAGAGCCTGGGGCAGAGGCCAAGGAGCCATCCCCAGCGCCCGGGCCATCTTTGCTCCAATGGAGCCTCGCTGCAGGAGGGGAAGAGAGAGACAGAGAGGAAGGAGAGGGGGAGGGGTGGAGAAGCAGATGGGCGCTTCTCCTGTGTGCCCTGGCCGGAATCGAACCCGGAACTTCTGCACGCCAGGCCGACACTCTACCACTGAGCCAACCGGCCAGGGCCTACATGTGTGATTTTATTTAACTGTATATATGTATAAATACTTGTGTATATAAAATTCTGTAATTAAGAAAAATGACTTAAATTTTTTTACCACTACTATGATAGAGTCCAAGTTCTTCTCATGACATAGAAGCCTAGAAGAGTCTTCTGCTTATCTCTCAGACCTAATCTCCCGCCATCCTCTGCCTCAATCTGAATGCCAGCCACACCAACCTTGTTGCCCTAGCTAGCTGGCCAAGTTGCAGAGGAGTATGTTGGAGGGGGTCTGATTGGCCCCGCATTTAAAGCCATTTGTATTAGCAAAGTAAAGAAATGCCTGTGATGGGGGAGGAGTAAGTAAAGTGTGATGTGGTTGGAATGGACAGCTAGTGTCAGGGATGAGGCAACTGCAGCCTTCCAGAGTTCGGAGAAAAGATGTCGGCTATACAGGAAAGCTGGAGACAGTTCTGAAGAGTTGTGGTTGAGGGAAACATCAATCAGGTGCCCTGAACAGGTGGAGGCCGGGGTTACTCTCTGAGGAAGGCTGTGCTTAGAGCTCCAGTTACCAGCACAGAGAATTCAGCTATCAAAAGTGATGCCAGAGGGGAGGGAGAGGAGAAGACAGAGGCCTGAGTCAGCGGAAAACGTGATTACAGAGCACCAGAGGTGACTGCAGAGCCACCAGAAAGGAAGCTGGAGACTAGTAACAATAACATCGACCTCATGGTCCTCAAAGTGGAGGCCCCTGGACCAGCAGCCTCAGCTTGTTAGAAATGCAGATTCCCAGCTCGCCTTCATAAGAATCAGAAATTCTGAGGGGAGGGCCTAGTGGGGATTCTAAGGTGATTCCAATATCCAACCAAGTTTGAGAACTGTGGATCTAACTTTAATAAACGTGGACTATGTCATGCAGTATTCTGAGTAATTTACCTTGCTAAAGTCATTGGTCCACAAACAGTACCATAGGAAATACATCATTTTACAGATGGGAAATGTACAGCAGGATGATTTAAGCAACTTACCTAAACTTAGAGAGCCAGACAGAGATAATGAAACCTGAACCTCAAGTTCGTGCTCTTACCTCCTGCAGTGATGCTCTGACTTTAGCACACAGCCCAGCAGTGCTTCTTAAAACACTTGCTGGAACCCATTCCGATTTGTGATCCACTACCCAGGTGGCGCTGATATTTCTGGCCCAGATTCCACACCTGAGAACCGCCGTTCTACGTTACACTGCCTTTTCCACATGAGGACTTAGTCCAGCAAATGAAAATGATGGTAGTTTTTTGAGAAAGGCCATACCTGCTGGCTACAAATGACAGAAAAACCTTCAAACTGGCTGAAGGAAAAGAGGTATTTATAAGCTCATTTACTGAAACAGGTAAGTCTGCCTTCAGACACAGAAGAAATCCTTTCTCGCTCCATCTCTCAGCTCTGCTTTCCTTTCCGTTTTGTCTTTGTCTTCTGACAAGTGCGCCTCTCGCCGTGGCCCCCTAGCAGGTCTGGCCTTAGATTCTACAGCTGGGAAACCACATTATTAAAGGAGATTTCTTGCCCTATCTCAGCGTAAGCCCACCCTGGCTCCCACTGTGCAGACTTGGGTCACAGGCCCATTTTTGAACAATCACAGTGGTCAGCAAGATGGAAGGTTTCCATTAGCCAGACCTGGGTTATGGGCTCATCCCTAGAAGGTCAGTATGTGGACTCAGACCAATACATAAACCAAGAGTGGGGGAGAATTTGGGGTGCTGTAGCCAGAAAACGGAATGGATGTCAGACAGGCCAATATAACCAATGTTCACTACACCATCCTCAAAGGACAGGGCACTGGAAGCCAAAATGAGTACCCCCTCATTAAAATCATAAGATGGGCCCAAGCAGTGCCAACTGCCAGTCATGCAAGCAAGCCATGTCCAGCCAGTAGAGCCTTCAGATGACTGTAGACTCAATTGATATCCAACTGCAATGGCATGAGTGTCCCTAAGCAAGAGCTGGCCAGCTGAGCCCCACCAGTCCATAGAACAAAGAGATAAGTTGTTGTTTTAAGCTACTAAGATTTGCCGTGGTTTGTCATGTAACTGTAGATAAATGAATGCAACCATGGGATGCCTCCAGTGGCTTAAGGTGCATATAGGAAACTTTCCTCCTGATCTTACATGTGACTGCAGTGTTGGAATTTCTTGAAGGTGATGGGTTGACACAAAAGTGTGCCTTGCCTGATCAGGCGGTGGTGCAGTGGATAGCGCATCGGCCTGGGATGCTGAGAACCCAGTTCCAAACCCCAAGGTTGCCGCTTGAGCATGGGATCATGGACATGTCCGTATAGTTGCTGGCTTGAGCCCAAGGTCACTGGTTTGAGCAAGAGGACACTGGCTCAGCTAGAGCCCTCCACCTCATCCAGGCACATATGAGAAAGCAATCAATGAACAACGAAGGTGCTGCAACTATGAGTCGATGCTTCTCATCTCCCTTCCTGTCTGTTTCTGTCTGTTCGTTTCTCTCTCTCTCTATATATATATAAACAAAACAAAACAAAACAAAAAGAAGAAGTGTGTCTCAACCCAGGAGGCGTCCAATGGATGGCAAGATGAAGTGCGAGGCTCCGTAGTCTCTTTTGGGGCCCACTCAGTCAAATGGAGGATCTGACACCAACCTCATAGGGTTGTTGTGAAGAGTTGTTGTGAAGATTCAAAGGTCCTGACAGATAAGTATACCCGCTAAAATGTTAGTGGTTACTCACCATGTGGATCACCAATTAAGATGTGTTTGGCGGCAGATAAGAGGACTCAAGCCAAAAGGGCTTGAATCAAAAGGAAATGCATTATTTCGCACAGCAAGAAATCCAGGGATAGGATATTTCAGGATTGTTATATTTAAACGTAGAAAAAGTTTTAAACTATATATTTCAATAAAAATTTTCTTAAGGCCCTGGCCAGTTGGCTCAATGGTAGAGCGTCAGCCTGGTGTGCGGAAGTCCCGGGTTCGATTCCCGGCCAGGGCACACAGAAGAAGCACCCATCTGCTTCTCCACCCCTCCCCCTCTCCTTCCTCTCTGTCTCTCTCTTCCCCTCCCGCAGCCGAGGCTCCACTGGAGCAAAGATGGCACAGGCGCTGGGGATGGCTCCTTGGGCTCTGCCCCAGGCGCTAGAGTGGCTCTAGTCACAACAGAGCGACGCCCCGGAGGGGCAGAGCATCACCCCCTGGTGGGCAGAGCATCGCCCCTGGTGGGCGTGCCGGGTGGATCGCGGTCGGGCGCATGCGGGAGTCTGTCTGTCTCTCCCCGTTTCCAGCTTCAGAAAAATACAAAAAAAAAATAAATTTTTTTTCCCTTAAAATACATATACCATATTGAGTGCTACCTAATTGTCAGGCACAGTGCTAGGGGTTTGAGGTATACCAAAGAATGCAAAGTCCTTCAGGTGGCTCAGTGACATTATCAGCAACTCAGGCCCTTTTCCTTTTCTGCCCTGCCACCCTCAGCATGACAGCTGAGTCACCAGATGGCGGCTCCTGCCCCAGCATCACCTCCTCACACAGCATATCCTGAGGCAGAACGTTCGTTCTGGACCATCTCTTTTAAAATTTTTTTTTATTTTTCTGAAGTGAGAAGCAGGGAGACAGAGAGACTCCCATATGCGCCTGACCAAGATCTACCCAGCAAGCCCACTAGGGGGCGATGCTCTGTCCATCTGGGGTGTTGTTCCATTGCAACCGGAGCCATTCTTGCACCTGAGGTGGAGGCCATGGAGCCATCTTCAGCACCCGGTCAACTTTGCTTTTCAGTGGAGCCTTGGCTGTGGGAGGGGAAGAGAGAGACAGAGAGAAAGGAGAGGGGGAAGGGCAGATGGGCTCTTCTCCTGTGTGCCCTAGCCAGGAACCAAACCCGGGACTTCCACACATCGGGCCGACACTCTACCACTGAGCCAACTGGCCAGGGCCCTCTCTACCTTTTTATTTTTAGTTCAGCTCATAATTTACATGAAATAAAATATACCCATTTTAAACAAAATCCCAAAAGGTTACCTCATATCTTGCTATTTTAAGGTATAGTTTTATCACATATTTTTGTATGCCTAAACAACGTTTCCTTGTGGTTGCTTTGGTTTTTTTATTTTTTTATTTTTTGTTTTTCTGAAGTGAGAAGCCAGGAGGCAGAGTGACAGACTCTTGCATACGCCCAACTGAGATCCACGCAGCATACCCACCAGGGGGCGATGATCTGCCCAGCTGGGGCGTTGCTCCATTGCAACTGGAGCCATTGTAGCATCTGAGGAAGAAACCTCAGCGCCTGAGCCAACTTTTGCTCCAATGGAGCCTTGGCTGTGGGAGGGGAAGAGAGAGAGAGAGAGAGAGAGAGAGAGAGAGAGAAAGAGAGAGAAAGGAGGGCGAGGGTGGAGAAGCAGATGGGCACTTCTCCTGTGTGCCCTGGCCAGTGAGCCAACTGGCCAGGGCTGTGCTTGCTTTGTTTTGAGCTTATAAAGAGTATCATCCTATATGGAGTCTTCTGAATTTTTCTCTATTCATTCAACATTATTTTTCCTGAGCATCTATAGTTCCTTCCTTTCACTGCTGAGAATATACTATTTATCCATTCTTCTTTTAACAGACGTCTGGTGGTGGTGTTTTTTTTCCTATCACACAGTGCTCATTACAAACTTTCTTGGCCCTTCCACCTGGTGGACATGCTCATTTCTCCTCAAGCATCCAGGAATGAGGATGCTGAGTATAAGAGACATGAATCTTCAAAATGCCTGAAATTTTCAAAATAACACCCAACTATTCTCCAGAGAGTTGTGCTAGTTTGCATGCCCACCAGTAGTGTATGAGATGTCTTGCTAATCCCTAGCCTCACCTATAGTTATCTTTTGTCAATTTGAGGGTGTAAAATAGAATCTCAGTGTGGCCTTTTATGCTCTTTTGAAGTTTATGTAATTAAGAGCTGGTTTTTCATCAGAGGGGTGGGACCAAAGATACAGAAAGGGAATTTAGAGAGTGACTGTAATTATGAATCTATGCTGGATAGGGGTAGTGGGTGGGGTGAGAGTGAAATAAAGGAGGGATGTGATGGATGTAGAGTGTGGGAACAGAGGCCATGGTCCTGCTGGAAGCAGAGACTAGCAGTAACAAGCAAGCTGGAATGACAGGAAGCTGATCTCAGTGCAGTCTTAACTTGTCTCTCTCTGATTACTTATGAGGTGGAGCATCTTTTCATGTCAAATTAATTATAAAACTACTGAAGCAATAGAAGAATCTCAAAGGAAAAGACCAGTAGACTACTTCTCTCTCTGTTTTTATTTTAGTGAAGGGAGGGGAGGCAGAGACAGACTCTCCAGCATGCGCCCCAACCGGGATCTACCCACAAGCCCACTAGCAGGCAATGGTCTGCCCATTGGGACCACTGCTCTGTTGCAACGGGAGCCATTTTTTAGCGCCTGAGGCAGAGGCCATGGAGCCATCCTCAGTGCCCGAGGCCAACTCACTAGAGACAACTGAGTCATGGCTGTGGGAAGTGAGGCGAGAGAGAGAGAGAGAGAGAGAGAGAGAGAGAGAGAGAGAGAGAGAGAGAGAGAGAGAAAGGAAGGAAGGAAGAGGGGTGGAGAAGCAGATGGTTGGCGCTCTCCTGTGTGCCCTGACTGGGGATTGAACCTGGGACTTCCACATGCTAGACTGATGCTCTACCACTAAGCCAACTGGCCAGGACCCAGCAGACTATTTCTTAATGACTGTCTTTTGAAAGTAATGTTCCTATGCAAAAAAAAAAAAAAAAAAAAAAAAAAAAAAAAAAGGATAAGGGAAATTTGAGTGTAAAAAAAATATCAAAATCTACGTTGGACTAACAACTGCTGATATAAATTAACAAAGAAAAGTCTCCATTCATAAATGTGCCATTGGCAGAGGACAAATCCCAAGAGATGAGCTCCAGGGTGGTTCAGGGATGGAGTCAGAAGAGTAATTCTACGCAGAGGCTGTTAAGACCCATAGTATGTCTACTGCACATCCAGTAAAACAGCACAGTTCCAAATGCTGCAATGGTGTCAGGGCACATCCAAACAGGACTAGAGGTGAATCTGGCTTCACAGTCCAGGTCAAGAGCTGTAAAATCTGCGTGACCCCCATCTTCCTTGTTATTTCTTAATTCGGTTAACAAATACTGACTCTGTGCCAAGTTCTAGAAATAAAGTGATGACCAGAACAGACTCTGTCCCCATCCTCATAGATTTATCTGTCTAAAGAGGGAGACAGACATATAGATGCTAATATCACAGATGGTTAGGGCTGAGGTGGGGGAAATCAAAAACCTGTTGGAAGCCCAGGACATTCCCTTGACCCACCCTGGGAGATCAAGGAGGACTTCCTGGCGGCTAAGACATCTTGAGACCTGAAAGATGTATGAAATTATTTGTGCTGAGGAAGTTGAGAGAAAGAGGGCTACTCCAAAGAGAAGAAAAGGCACGTACAAATGCTTAGAGGTGAGATGGAGTCTGGAGTGTTCTAGATCAGCACGATCCAACAGAAACATAAGGAGAGTCCTAAATGTAATTTTTTGAATTTTCTGGTAACCACATTAAAAAAAAGGCTAATTTTAATAATATATTTTATTTAAATCAATATATCCAAAATATTACCATATTAACATGTTATCAATATAAAAATTGAGATATTTTACATTCTTTTTTTATAGTAGTCTCTGAAATCTTATGGGTATGTCATCCCTAAAGTACATCTCAATTCACACTAGCCACATTTCAAGTGCTCAACAGCCATGTGTGCTTGGTGGCTACTGTACTGAACAGCACAACAGCACCCTTGCTATTCAATACACTGACATCACTTGGACAGTTATTAGAAATGCAGAATCTCAGGCCCCCCCCCAGACCGACTCAGCATCTGCATTTTAACAAGATTCCAGGAAATTTATATGAACATTAGTCTGAAAAAAATGGGTCCATTCTGCTTAAAACACTTCTGTGGCTTCCTACTGCCCTCATGACAAACACCTGGCTACTGACCTTAGCAATCATTCATTCATTCATCACTGCTGTGAGCCTCTACCTACTGGGTGCCAGGCCCTGCACTGGGTAATGCTGGGGACACAGGAAGGATGAAGACAGACCTGATACCTGCTCTCATGGAGCTCCCAGACAATTCATAGGTAAGTACCCAAATCTCTGTTTCATTCTGACCATGATAAAAATAATGTGAAGTGCAGGAGGAGTGTTATAGGTGGCCTGTCCTGGTTTTGAGTGGAAGGGACATCCAGAACATAACCCAAATATGGGAAGAGAATATGATCAAGGCAAAAAGCCATGAGCAGATTAAATGTCCCACTGCAGGGGAGGACCCTGCCAAGCAACACCAGCCTGCTCATGGTCACTAGGAAGGATCATTTTCTGGCTTCAGAGCACGGATAAACGTCTGGAGGATAGGGTTCCAGGAAACTAGCCAGGGACAGAGCCAGGTGATAGTATCACACACACCACACACAGATCTGCCTGCATTTGGAAAATGAGGGGACGGAACAGAAAACCAGGAAGGTGGTGAATTTGTCAGCAGGGAAAAAACTGGGAGCAAGGAATTGTAGGTTCCCTTGTTTTTTAAAGACAATGTCTTTTAATAAAGCATATATGAATTGTATTAAAATAATTGAGCAGGGGAAAAAATGTGCAGGATGTGGATAGAACAAGAATGACCATATACTAGTAACTGTCAAAGCTGGGTGATGGGGACACAGGCCTTCATTAAACCTTTCTCTCTGCTTTTGTGCAGGTTTGAAATTTTCCCTTAAAAAAAGTTTACAAATAATTGAGGATGTGAAAAAAGATTTTTAGCAGCTGGAGAAGTAAGCTGTTCTGAAGAATCTACAGTATCAGAAATGTGACCATCTTTATAAATGGAATCCAGGAGGAAGGCGGCTAAAGGCACAGACAATGGAACCAACCAGGACTCTTGGGTTCCAGTCCGAGTGCTGCTACTTACTTACTAGCTATGGAACCTGAAGCACTTGATTTACACTCAGAATGCCTCTCACTGAAACTCTGGGATAAGAACAGTCACTGCCTCCTAAGGCTGGTGTGAGGATGACTGAATTAATCCATGGGAAGGGCTGAGAACAGGCCTGGCATGAAGAAGGCGCCAGGTAAATGTTGGTGATTATCATTCAAGCACATGCTAGCCTGATTTAAAACACCAAAATGTCTGAGTAAATTCAGTCCTTTACAACAAATTCACCGTCTCAGTAGTCACTGATATAGTCGAAGAAAGTATTCTCTTAACACCAATATACTTTAGTGACCATCCTCTATACATACAAAATCCTTTTATATAATTTCTTGTTCCAGATGCTTATAAGATACCATTTAGACAAACACACAAGTCACATGTATAATGTTAATTGTGAAAATTCATGAAAATTCCCTTAGTTGATGTGATCAAAAGAAAGCGTATAAGCACTGCTAAAGGTATATTCTAACACTTCTACATTCTGGTCCTTTCTCAGTGTACAGAGAAATATGCCTTCATGCTCTTCTGGCTGCTGTAGAATTTTAAAGTAATAAAATGATTCCTAAAAGTGTTTTTCTCTTAAATTCAAACACAATGTGACTTTATAAAAATTTTTCTTCCACAACAGCTATTGGTGTCGTTATAGTATTCAATGAAAACATGTTCATTGTGAAAATTATTTTAAAGTAAAGCTCCCATCCAACAACTTTCGACACTCACAATAACCACTGGTTACACTATATTCATCATCCTTACAGATGATGATGTCTGGGACTGTTTCAAAATAATATGAATGGGAAGTGGGTGGGACATGGATTGAGCAGGAGTGTCTGGGCTGAAGACTGTTGGGGCCTGGTGAAAATCTACCTAGAGGCCCAGGTGAGCACACGGGTCACATTCAATGAAACAAAAGAAGTTCCGTGTGTCTGAAGGGGAGGCAGTCGGGTAGACAGGCCAGATCATACTGAGCCTTCAGTAGTAGAAGGAGTTAGGACCTTAAGAACACTGAAGAAACATGGAAAGCTTTCAATCAGGAGGACATGATCAGATTTGTTTCACAAAAATCCCTCACTGGCAAGTGGGTGTGGGCTAAAGGGAGAGATGGAAAGCCAGGGCCCGGGAGGCAGACAGAGACAGGGTGGAAGAAGAAAGGGCTGGGCCAAGGTAGGCCTGTGAAGGCAAGAAGGGGGCAGATGGGAGACCTAGTGGACAAGCTGTGGAGGTTGATGGGTTGGGCTGGGGGTGGGAATAGGGAAGAAGGCATCAAAAATGAAGGCCAGTACTCTCTGAGAGCCTGAGGTAACCCCTGAGATCTGTCTCTGAGAGGACGAGTAGGTTTGCAAGTTGGGACACAGTATGTGTTAGGGATGCAGGTATCACCCAGGGCTGGGGGGAAGGGCAGTGTTGGCCTTCATGAGGCCTCAAGACCCCTACTACTGGGGACCAGGGAAGAGGCAGGGGCCTAGTGCAGAATGGGCATCAGCAGCACAGAGACTGCAAACAAACTATAAGGGGATAAGATTGCCCAGAGGTAGGAGTTAGAAGTACTCCCCCACATTTAAAGGATCAGTGAAAACAGGAAATTCTTGCAAAGAAGCAAGACACAGGAGAAAAATCAGGAAAGCATCAGAGAAGCCAAAGGGAGAGTTTTTTGTAAAAGGAATGGCCAACACTGCTAATTTTTGCCAAAATGGTCAATGAAATGATCCCTAAATAGTGCCCCCTGTGTCAGGTCTCTCATTGTCAGAGAAAGAGGTTACAAAGAAAGGATTTGTGAGAATAATCCTTCTGAGGCTGGATTAGAATCAGAAATATCAGTATGGACTCATGTTTATACACAGATATCTGTATCTATATACATACACACACAGAAATACATATATGTGCGTATACCTAGGTTTGTACACACACACACACACTTCCTAGTTCTATCAACTGAGAGAGACTACAAACAGTGACACCCCAGTAACAATGACCATACT
This sequence comes from Saccopteryx bilineata, assembly GCF_036850765.1. Classification (NCBI taxonomy): domain Eukaryota; kingdom Metazoa; phylum Chordata; class Mammalia; order Chiroptera; family Emballonuridae; genus Saccopteryx; species Saccopteryx bilineata. The sequence goes on from NC_089498.1 coordinate 45,980,674, forward strand.
CAGTGCCCAGGACTTGGTTTCTAACACCTGTCTCCAATTAAAGAAACCCAAGTTCCCTGGAGAAATGGCTGATTCCAGGGCTGGGGCAGGGAAAATGCAAATAAGCCTGGAGCATCTTACAATACCAGAGAGTAAAATGGTGCTCAAGAAAATAAATAATAGTCTGATTAGTGGTGGTGCAGTGGATAAAGCATTGACCTGAGACCCTGAGGACCCAGGTTCAAAACCCCAAGGTTGCCGGCTTGAGCACGGGCTCGTCTGGCTTGAGTGTGGGGTCATAGACATGACCCCATGGTCGCTGGCCTAAGCCCAAAGGTTTCTGGCTTGAGCAAGGGGTCACTGGCTCAGCCGGAAACTCCTGGTCAAGGCACATATGAGAAGCATTCAATGAGCATCTAAAAGTGCTGCAACTACAAGTTGATGCTTCTCATCTCCTTCTCTTTTTGTCTGTCCCTCTCTCTCTCACAAAATAATAATAAAAAAAATAATAAAAAGAAATGAAGAACACCAGAGCCAACCTGAAAAAGCCATTATGGCCAAAACGGGAATAATTGGAATGAAAAATATTAATTACAATAGTACTGGATTATACCTAAAGAAATAAATATCCATGAGTCCATACTGATATAAATGAATGATTTAAGAAACAAAACAAATGGGGTAAAAGAGACAAATCTTCCTACAGGAGAACTCCAAATAATAAACGTAGAAGAAATAAAGAAGTAGAAAATCAACACTAGAACACCACAATAATAATTGTCATGGGCAAGACCCACAGTAAATGCTAAAATTTGTAGGTGGGACTTTGAGGAGAAACAGGACATTTGCATAGCGTCAAAGTACCTTCCCATATTTTTAAATTCCTGTAGTGATTTTAACATAGAAGACAAATTCTTTGACATTTTTTCCCTACAGGAACTGGAGCTTAATTCTCCTCCCTGTGTGGGCTGGGTTTCGTGACTTGCTCTAACAAAAAGAGTAGGGAAAGGGGAAAACAGTAACATTCCAGTTGAGGAACCTGGTAGGCACCATCTTAATGTAGTGACCCAGGTTAATATCACCTGAGTGGTATTCTTTCCCAAACCTATAATCCTCCATCTAAGCATAAGAAAAATATTAGGCAAGCCCACACTGAGAGGCATTCTACAAAATACCTGACCACTTTGCCTCAAAACTGTCAAGTTCATGAAAAACAAGGAAAGATAGAGAAACTGTCACAGATTGGAGGAGACCAAAGAGAGGATGAATAAATGCAGTATGGTATCCTAGATTGGATCCTAGAACAGAAAAAGAACATTAGTGGAAAATGGGTAGGATATGAATAAAGCCTGGAATTTAGTTAGAAAATTAATCCACATTAATTTCTTACTTTTGAAAAATATAAAGATGTTAATTTTAGGGGAAGCTAGGTGTAGGGCATATGGAAAGTCTCTTATACTATCTTTGCAACCTTTCTGTAAATCTAAAATTATTAAATTTGAAAAGTTATTTAAATATCACTGACTTGGCTACAAGTAGACTAGGTTAAGTGCTTCCCCTGGGTTCCCAAAGCCCCGTGCTCCTGCAATCCCTGCCCTGACCCCTTCTGGTGAGGAGGTGTCCCCCCCATGGGATGCGTGCTCTGGAAGGGCAGGGTGGAGGCTGAGTCAGTGCTGCGTCTCTCTCAGGTGAGGAGTGCAGTGTCTGTCTTCCTGACAACTTGGAGAACATACATTGCAGGCAGAAGCCGTGCAGGATCCCCACCACTTCTCCCATCCTGGCTTTTACCCCTCTGAACCCAGAGCCTGCCACAGCCCACCTTCCTCATCTCCCCTAACCCATTCACCCAAACCAGGACACATTTGAGACTACATAAATGGTCTGTTCCACTCACTTGCCAATTTTCCACACCCCACATCCACACACAGTCCTGCCCTCAAATACCCTCAGAAACACTGCATGACTGTTGGAGGTGCCCAGTCCTTTCCAGTAGACAGTCACCTCTGCAGAAACCCCTGAGCTACAGCAGGTTAAGCAGCGCTCGTTACCCAACCCCAGCAATCTGATTCCTGTCTGGGCAATTTGGAACAGGGACAGAGGATCTGTGGGGCACCGCACTGGAAGGCTGCATAGTGCTGGGGCATGAGTGACCTAAGGCCAGCTCAGCTGCCTGCAGAGGAAGCAGCAGATGCAAAGAGGTGAGACCACAGGGCCAGGGAAAAGAGGAAAGCAGAGTTACTGCTCCATGTTCTGACTATCCTGTTCTCATGAGCCCCTGTCCATTTCTTTCCGTCATGACCCACAACCAATCTATTGTCAGTTTTGCCTTCAAAGTGTATCCATATGACTACTCACTACTGTCCCTGACCTCGTTCAGGTCACCATCATTTCTTACCTAGATTATGGCAGCAACCTCCTCAAGGCCTGCCTGCTCAAACTCCCATACCTAGTTTCCATCAGTACTCTCCGCTTTTGTGATCTCATCCTGGGCCTTCAAACCACAGAAATCCCAATGACCCAATTCATATCTCTAGCCCTGATATCACCCTTGAATGCCAGACTCCTATACCCTCTGCTTGCTCAGCAAGTCAACTGGGATGGTTAAGGTACCTGCGCCCACAACCTCTCAATCTTCCCCAGACAGTTTCCGGCACTCACTCCTTCCCCTGCTCAGGCTGAAACCCTGACTCTTGGAGTTGTTGACTTCTTTCTCACCCCACACTTAATACCCCAAATCCTGCCCACTCTTCCTTTAAATCATAACCAAAATCCAACCACATCTCCCCACCTCTACTACTATACTCAGGCCAAGCCACCACTGTCTCTGATTGGGTCAGTGCAGTAGCCTCCTCACTAGAGTCCTGCTTCCATCCTGATGTCCACACGGCAGCGAGAGGAATCCTATTAACGTTACACCACATCACTCTTCAGCCTAGAATGCTGTTTTCTTCCCATCTCTCCGACAATAAAACCAAGCCCTTTTTCCATGGTCCATCAAGCCCTGCATGCCTGAGTAATTATATACAATATATCATCCCTGCCATACATTAGATACAGGTCACCCTGAACAATGTGGAGGGGTTCACTCACAGTTGAAAATCTGAGTATAACTACAGTTGATCCTCTGCATACATGGATTCCCAACCAGAGTCAACCTTTGAACAACTCAGGTTTGAAATGTGCAAGTCAATTGAGAAAAAAAATCTATCAGTGCACCTGCACAGTTCAAACCCGTGTTGTTCAAAGACCAACTGTATAGACATCGTGCTCTTCACAATAACCCTGTGAGACTATTTTAACCTCCATTTTTTTTTTTATAATTTTATTTTTTTAATGGGGTGACATCAATAAATCAGGATACATATATTCAAAGATAACAAGTCCAGGTTATCTTGTCGTTCAATTAAAAAATATGGAACGCTTCACGAATTTGCGTATCATCCTTGCGCAGGGGCCATGCTAATCTTCTCTGTATCGTTCCAATTTTAGTATATGTGCTGCCGAAGCGAGCACAACCTCCATTTTACTGTGAAGAAATGGGAGCCTCAGAGAGGTAAAGTATCTTATCTAAAAATCATACCACAAATGAGTAAATAATAATTTTATTCATCTTACACTGCTTTAACAATTATGGAAGTTTTAATGCTGATAACATTATGCTAATAATAACAGCTATCCTACACTCAGCGCTTACTCTGTGCCAGCTATCTTGCTACAGCTTCATTATCTCCTCTGTGCCCTTGTTTCTTCATTGTATAATTGGAATAATAATATTACCACACAGGATAACTGTGAGGATTAAATGAGCTAATACATAAAAATGGTAAGACCTCAAAAAAAAATATTAGCTTGTTTCAGTTAGCTCTTGCTGGGTAACAAATCATCCCAAAACACAGTGGCTTAAAATAGCAACCATTTATTTGCTCATGATTGATTCTGTAATTTTAGCAAGGCTCAGAGGGTGAGGTGAGTCAGGATGGCTCACCTCTAGTCCACATGGTGTCAGCTGGTAGCTAGGGTAGATGGCATTACTCATGTCTTACACAACAGCTAAAGCAGTGGAACAGCTAGGAGCTGGCTGGGCCTCTTTCCACATCTCTCTCCAGCAGGGTAGCTGGATACAGCAGCCCAGGGCTCCAAGAAAGTGAAAGCAGAAGCTTTCTTAAGTCCCAGCCCCCTCACCCCAACCAACCCAGACTTACTTCCACTGCATTCTAATGGTCAAAACAGGTCACAGGTCAGCCCAGATTCAAGAGGAGGAGGAAGTTTACTTCTGATGGGGAAACAGCCAAGAATGTATGGCTTTCATTAGAAGCAGCTACTTTGATCTCATAATAACAGCCTCATCACTGTTCTCTACTTCAATCCCTTTATCCCCTATAGTCTATTCCCCACATAATAGGCTGAGGGATCTGTTAACATACATAACTGACTATGCTTCCTTATAGTACTATTTAAATTCTTCTATAGCTTCCCACTACATATGGGGTAAGGACACACACTCCTTACAGGATCTACATGGTCTGACTCTTGCTCCCTTCTCAGCCTCTAGGTTACACACACACACACACACACACACACACACACACACACACACAATGGAGCTAATGCCTACCCCTTCATCACCTTAAACCTGACTTCCTAGGGTCATTAAATTTCCTGTCAAGTGCTCTTCTAGCACTTTCTGCCTTTCTCTGTATTTCATATTTGTGTCCTTAGGTGATGAGTTGAACCCTCACCTCTGAGACCGAGCTCTTTGGGGGCAGGGAAACTATTTTGTTCTCTGCTGTGTTCGCAATGCTAAGCACAAAGCTGAAGCAAGGTGAAAACGCTTGGTGAATGTCTGAGACCTCAGAAAAATTTAAGGCAATCCCTTAAAGTTCTGTGGAAAGGGGACTGACAGTCTCTCTAAGATGCTGGGATCCGGATCTGTGCTGTGAAATCATCCACCCACCCACCCATTCAATAACAAATTACTGAATCCTAACTATGTGCCAAGAACTCTTCTAAGTGTTGGAGATAAAGCAAGAAGTAGCAAAAAGGCTCCTGCAGTCATGAAGTATACGGTCTGGTGGGTATGGGGGGGAGCAGACAATAAGCACGATAAATGAATTGTATAGTGTGTTGAGCACTGCTATGACTAATGCTAAGGAAAAGTTCAAGGTAAGTTAACATATGAATGTTAGAGGTACAATTCTAGAAGAGTGGTCAGGAAAGATCTCAAGAAGGTGACATCTGAGTAAAGATCTAAAGGAGGTAAAGATGAGTCCTATCTGGGGAAGTGTCCCAGGTAAAGAGAACAGCAAGTACAAAGGCTCTGAGGCCAGTGTGGCCGGAGCAGAGTGAGCGAGGAGAGAGGAGTAGGTGATGTCAGAGTAGTAACATGGAGAGGTCATGCAGGGCCTTGCAAGTCATGAAGAAAACTTTGGCATCTACTCTGAGATGGAGGCACAGGTGCGGTACTGAGCAGGGGAGAAATGTGACCTGGCACAGGTATTCACAGCGTCCCTCTGGCTGTGTGTGAGGAAGACTGTGGGGAGCAGAAAGACCACTGAGGAAACCGCCATGATAATCTAGGCAGGCGATGAGAGTGAAGGTGGGAAGAAATGGTCAGGTTCTAAATATACTTTGTAAGAACTGAACCAGACAAGGGAATAAGACAAAGAGGGGACTTAAGAACAATTCCAAAGCTTCTGGTCTAAGCAACTACATGGATGGAGGTGGCATTTACTGAGAACCTGGGAAAACAGATTTTAGAAAAACAAAAACCAGGAGTTCAATTTGGCCAAGATACTCTCCAGATATCATTAGATATCCAAGAGGAGATATCATATAGGCAGTCAGCAGTCACCAGAGAAGTTCTGGGATGGAAACAGAAAGTTGAGATATGTTTCCATGCTTATCCATCCCAAATTCCTTACAGAACCCACATGATTTGGCTCCTGATGATGACAGGAAGCTCATCTTGCACCTGCCTAAGTCAATGATTCACATACACACAAATCCTGAGCCTGCTACTTCCCAGCTATGTGATCCTGGGTAAGTTACTTAACTTCCTCTGTCCTCAGTATCCTCATCTGCAAAAGGGAGATCATAATGGTACTGTCCTCCTATGACTATTCATTTTTTAAAAATTTAATATGCCAGCCATTGTCTTATGCTGGAAACACTCCTTTCCCACCCTTCTCCAGTCTGTAATACAGATATACAGCCTGTCAGCTCCGCCCTCTGGACATCTCTCCCATACTCACCCTTCCTCCCCTCCCAACCAAGACCCTTTCCCTGGTTCATCCCCGACGTTTCATGCCTAGGATCCTGCCAGAGACGTGACCCTGGGCTCTCAGACCCAACTCTATTTCCCTTAAATCTACTGCCAGAGGGCAGCAAGTTAGGTTTTCCCTTCTAGACACCCTCCCGTGGCTCTTCATTGCCCTCATGACAAAGTCCAAAGACCCAAAAAGAAACAACAAAATCTTCCACGACCTTCTTCATATAGTACTTTCAATAAGATCACCAACACCAGCTCACCCGGCTGTTTCTCATCGCTGCCTTCGCGCAGGACCTTTTCACTGCACCACCAAGCACCCTTCCGTATTCAGGCCTCAGCTCAGGCAGCTCCCCTTTCCTCCTCCAGAAGTTTGGCACACCCGTGGTTCATTTGGGTTCCCTCGCGTTCAACGTTGCCACCATTAGCGAACACCCGGACATACAGAGCCCTTCCCTGCCCCTCTTTCCTATCGACTAGAGCTTTCCCGCGAGCTATGCCAGACACAGCGGCTAGTGATGCCTTCCTGATGGGGCCGCTTCAGGCCTCAGAGCTCCCTCCTGCTCTAACTACGAACGTCTTACCTGCTTGCTCTCCGCGAAAAGCCGTCACGCACCTACTGCACGTCTCAAAGGAAATTAACACCTGCGCATAGCACGACCAAATCCACCCAATTACGCTCATACCTTCCTATACAGCCCGCCTTAAACATCCGGGACCAGTCTGACTGCTGATTGGCTGACTGACATCCCACCCCTAAACACATAAACGAAAAGAACTCTGGTCTTGTAGTTCCCCGACGAAAAGTGGGAAAACTGCTAAGTAGAGAACTACTTCCCAGGAGGGGCTGCTCCCCAGTGGTGGAAGACGATACCCTTTGACTAAGGTGGCTCTTGATTAGCCATTTGGGAGACAGAAGTTTCCAAACTGCCAGGGAAAACAGACCCACTTACCTGGGTCCCCTGGAATGTATAGATTTTTTTTGCCTGAGAATCTCAAAATACCTTTGTCCTCACAATTGTTCCAAAGGGTGAGACCAGACGTGGAGGGGTGGGGTAAAGTCTGTACCCCTTGTCTGCCTGCCATTCCCCAAATGGCACCAGTAAGTCCTGTTACACATATTCAGCACCTACTGGATGCTTGCCTGGCAAAAGGAAATAATGCACAGACTCTGTAGAAACCCTGGCTTACTAAGGCAGAAACTGTTTCCCAGAAACAGGACAGGGGTAGGCTTTTTACCCTTTCAGGGTTCATTTAGCCTGGAAAGCACAAATGTGGGCTAGGATCCTATCCAGGATCTGTCTAGGATTCCTTCCCCAGACCTGCAGCAGCCTCACGTCTGCAGCAAATAGCCATAACTTCCCTATGGACATATCCCACAAGACAAAGCTTTTTCAGCACCCCCCCAATCCCAACACCATTCCGCACCATGCCTCTGAGGGCCGGGTAAAGGGAGCCAGGGCCCTGCAAACGCTCAGGCGGGCATGTGAGAAAGCTCTTTACTGGGGGGTACAGCAAGGAGGAGCAAGGCCATCTCCCCCTACCTGCCCCCACCCCTTCCTAGGGCCCTGGGGTGAGAGGGTCTCCCCCCACTGGACCACCATTGTCTTTGGTACAATAAATAGAAAACAAGGGGGAGAGAGGGAGCCAAGGGTCCAGTCCTTAGTGGGAAGGATACATCTAAACCCCTCTCCTTGACCCCCTGCCCCAGGCCCCAATCAGTGCAGGCCTCACCCACCCCAGCTGGGTAGCAGCTATTCCAGTCAAGGGGAGAGATGAGGATGGGAGCCCAGGGCCCCCAAATGGGGGGTATGGCTTCAGGAGGGGCCCCAGGGAAGGGGCAGGGTCATGAGCTGGCTGCTGTGCTCTGGGGTACACCACGGAGGCCCAAGCGAGGCCCCAGAGTGGCAGGGTCATCAGGGGGTGGGAGGGGTGGACGACCTCCTGTCATCCGAGTCCGGAGGGCTGAAGCAGCTGGGTGCTGAGGGGCTGGCGCTGGGTGGAGCGGGGAGCAGTCTGGTGGGCCGCCCACTAGGCTCACATCCATCAGCTCCGGGGGTGGTGGTGAGGTTGGTGATGGAGGACGGCCAAGGCATTGGGGTTGGGGCGGTAACTGGACCCCAGCCCCTGGCAGTGATGAGACAGAAACAGGGGCCTGACGTGTCTTGTGGGGCACATCACCCCCTGCCCAGGGGCGCATCGGCTGGGAGGGTGGGACCTAAAGGAGTAAAGGAACAGTGGGTGATGGAGACCCAGGTCCTGGAGTCTCTGATACCCTGCCACCCAACTCCAAAGGCTCCAAGGCCCTAATACCTGGGGGCTGTTCATCTCACAGTCAGTGATGGGGGGCCCGGGGCCCCCACAATATCGGTTGCTATAGCGGTAGGTCCGGTTGTCACTGGAAGAGCCACTGGAGCCTCCTGGAGGTGCCAGGGGAAGAAAGAAGAGGCCTTAAGGGAGCAGAAGTGGTGGCTGGGTTTTTAGGTAGCTAAGTCTGGTTCCTGGTGCAGGCCCAGGTTTGGGCTTCGGGTTCTGCATTCATTTGAAGAATCAGGCCCAACATTGAGATTAGGGGACAGAGTTTAGTTTTGGATGGTGGAGTAAGAACCAGTTAAAGGTCTGAGCACAAGCTCAGTTTCAAAGATCAAGTCAGGGCCAGCTGAAGCTTTCCTGCCCTAAGCTTTGGAATTCAGGATCATATAGTTGCAAAGCTGAAGACCCAATGGCAAGGACCCCCAGATCAGGCCAAACCACAGCTGCCCCCAACCCTGTCCTACCCTCTGGGGCACTAGGCACCCACCAGAGCTGGAGATGGAGCTGGCGGTGCTGGAGGAGGGACAGGTGTCGAGGGGTGCGGGCGAGGTGGAGGCACTGCTGCCTGCCGGGCCCGTGTTGGTGGCCTCATCAGCCGTGCGGCGGAAGAAGCCATGCTGCAGAGCCCCCAGCGGGCTGATGCGGGCGGCAGGCTCATATTCCAGCATGCGCAGCACCAGGTCCTGGAAGCGGAGGTAGTCGGCGGGGCTGTGGCCCGGCTCCCCCGCCCGCCGGCCCCCGGGCCCGCCCGTCTGCACGCCCAGCACCTCCTGCAGCCGCCGTGTCCCGGGGCCCTGGTAATCCTGGCAGGGAGGGGGCGGGAGGGGGGGCAAGAGAGTGGCCGTCAGTGGGCAGGAGGGGCAGGGAGACACACACGGGGAAACAGAGGCACAAGAGAGAAAGTGGAAAAAGAGAAGCTAAGAAGAACTGGGGGGCAGGTAAGAGATAGGGTGGATTGGGGAGGAAAGAAAAGACAGACAAGGGAGAACTGAAGGAAGGGAAAGACACAACGGAGAAGAAGCAGGGAGAGAGGGAACCCCAAGTGTGAGAGAGTGAGGGGCCACAGGGTAGTAGGAGCGGCAAAGGGCTGGGGCCGCACCTTCCTGAGTTCCTTTGTCCTTCGTAGGGTCCAGCCACCCCCAGGCAGCCGCTCAAAGTACTTGCGAGCTTTGGGTGCCTGGTCTAGCATGGGGGCTGGTGGGATGCCCAGCACCTCCACAATCCGGTTCATCTGGTCCACCTGCACGCATGTGGAGAGTCAGGATTATCAGGCCGGCCAGGCCTCACCCACTCCAGCACACCCCCCTCCTCAGGAGCAAACCTCATTGGAGCCACTAAAGAGGGGCTCTCCGGTGTGCATCTCCACCAGTATGCAGCCCAGGGACCACATGTCAATGGCCAGGTCATAGGGTGTGCCCAGAAGCACCTCAGGTGACCGGTAGAAGCGGCTCTGGATGTACTGGTAAATCTGAGGGAGGAAAGAGGGCAATAGTCAGAGGTCCAAGCCTCTCCTACTGGTGCCACTAACACCTCCAAAGCTAGGACAAGCCTTCCGTCCCCAAAACTACGGAGGGTGGCTACAAACTCTGATGTTATAGTACCAACTTTATAGGAGCCACTATCTTCATTTATTTTATTCATCAGCCTCAGTAGTCTGCTGACCTACGTTGATCCTGATCTCTATCCTAGGCCTGACTTCAGGTCCCTCTTACTCACCAGTCAGAAGTTGGCGTCTGCAAACCCAGGCCCTTCCCACCATCCCAATCCAGACCCTTTTCATGCCACCACCATTATCATCTCAAATGACTGCTTACAGAAGTCACAAAGCTGAAGCACCCCCCCCCCCATCCATCCCCAGCTTTAAGAGCACAAGGTAAACAAAACTTAGTAAAGTGCTACCTAGGCTCAAAGCTCACCCAATTTCTCCTGCTCACGTCTGGCAGCCTCAAAACTGGCTCTGCCTCCAGACTTCACTCTTCCCTTTCCCACTGGGCAGTATATATAAACCCTGTGGCCCTCTCCTTTACTACCTTCACCCATTGGCCCTACCCTTCATACCTGTCCACACTCCATCCCAAGCACTAGGCCTCAGGCATCAACCACTTCTGGATGCACCGGACAACCCCATTCCAACCTAAGGCAGCCCTTCATCTCTGGCCACCGGCTGGCCCTGCCCCCACCCTGGCCACTCACACACATACTAGCTCCACCCCTGGGGCCGGGCTAGGTACCCTCTGGCCAAGCTGGCAGGAGCTGCCAAAGTCCACTATCTTGATGGCACTGCGTTTGGGGTTGCAGAGCAGGATGTTCTCAGGCTTGAGGTCACAGTGAATGATGCTAAGCTCGGGAGTGGCCAGGAAGAGCAGCGCTGTGCAGAGCTGCTGTGCCAGCTTCCGTGTCAGGTTCAGCGAGACTCCACGGAAGTGCGTATTGCGCAGGAGGTCGTAAAGGTTGTAGGAAAGTAGCTCGAACACCAGGCACAGGTGGTTCCGAAACATGAAGTGCCGCTTCAGGTGCACTACAGGAAACAGGACCAAGAGACGGCCAGTAGTACACAATAACCAAGGAGAGAGGCTGGAAGCAGATCTGTGTCTCTGCTTCTTGAGCACTGGCCAAAGTGTGGTGTGCCCACAGGTACCAGCTGCTAGTCAGGATGTTTTTATAATGTCTATAACTTGAATCACACACACAAAAAAGAACAATGTTTTTTTCTTTTTTTTTGTATATTTCTTAAGTGAGAAGCAAGGAGGCAGAAAGACTCCTGCATGTGCCCGAGCAGGATCCACCTGGCAAGCCCACTAGGGGGCGATGCTCTGCCCATCTGGGCCATTGCCCCGTTGCAACTGAAGCTATTTTAGCGCCTGAGGTGAGGCCATGGTGCCATCCTCAGTTCCCAGGCAAACGTGCTCCAGTGCAGCCTTGGCTGTGGGAGGGGAAGAGAGAGATAGAGAGAAGGATGGAGAAGCAGATGAGCACTTTCCTGTGTGCCCTGACCGGAAATTGAACCCGGAACATCCATATACCAGACTGACCTCTACCACTGAGCCAACTGGCCAGGGTAAAAAAAGGGACAAATTTTCTTGATTAAGAAAAGTGAATTCTTTCCCAACCAGGTGGTGGCACAGTGGCTAGAGCGTTGACCTGGGACCCTGAGGACTCCAGTTTAAAACTCCAAGGTTGCAAGCTTGAGCATGGGCTTGCTTATCTGGCTTGAAACCAAAGGTCCCTGGTTTGAGCAAGGGTTCGCTAGCTCAGCTGGGGCCCCCTAGTCAAAGCACAAATGAGAAGCTATCAGTGAACAACTAAAGTGATGCAACTATGAGTTGATGCTTCTCATTTCTCTCCCTTTCTGCCTGCCTCTCTCTCTCACTAAACAAAAGTAAATTCTTTTCAAGTCTCAAAATGTCAGATGAAACCAAAGATAGTTTCCATTTGGTGCTGACAAGTCTTTAACACCATTTTACAGTGCCTCATCTAATCTTATAACATTGTTTTAGTCTCAGTTTTATATTTTTTTGTGGCAAAAGATACTCGTTTTCTATTTACTGAAAGGTTTTACACTTAAAGAAACATATTCTTCAAATCCTCTTGCTTTTTCTAAGAGGAACCAGTATAGGCAAGAGGGAAGACTGGCACAGATGTTAAGAGTAAAGGTCTGGGCCCTGGCCAGATGGCTCAGTGGTAGAGCATTGACTGGTGTATGGAAGTCCTGGGTTCGATTCCTGGTCAGGGGACATAGAAGTGACCATCTGCTTCTCTAACCATTCCCCTTCTCCTTACCTCCCTCCTCCCTCTCCCTCTTATCCACCCACAGCTATGGCTCAATTGGTTTGAGTGCATTGGCCCAGGGCGCTAGAATAGCTCTGTGGAGCCTTTGCCTCAGGCAATAAAAACAGCTCAGTTGCTAGCACAGCCTGGATGGGAATTGCAGGGTGGATCCTGTTTGGGGCACATGTGGGAGCCTATCTCCCCTCCTCTCACTTAAAAAAAAAGGCAATTAATTAATTAATTAATTTTAAAAAGTGAAGGTCTGGAGTCCGGAGTCTACTGCCTGGTCAAATTACAGTTCTACTGAATACAAACTCTGTGTGATAGTACCTGAATACCTCATTTCTTCATCTCTAAGCTGTGGGCAGTTATGCCCCTTCTATGGCCTGGGCTAATTTATGTAAAGTGCTTATAGCAGAGACTAACCCTTAGTACCCAATAAACTCTGACCAGCATTATTTTGTGAACAAGACAAAAATCATGCAAGTGGCAGAAGAATAACTGATGACAGGGAATTACAGTCCAAATCCTACCCTGAGGACACCAATCTCATCCTATAGAGGTGATCCATCCCTAAACAGCTTTTGCTGCCCCAAGGCTCACCTATGTAGTACTTCATCTCTGTATCATGCTGGTTCATCAGCTCCAGCAACCGCAACTCAATCTGGGCCTGGTTCAGGAAGGCCTTTTTGTTCTTGATGATTTTGATGGCCACCAGCTCCTGGGTCTGATGATCATAGGCTTTCACCACCTGCAGGGGCAGGGTATGTCACAAAATGAGCGAAATGGGGGAGGGGGGAAGAGCCAGGTACTACTGTTTTTCCTCCAGCCAAGCAGGCTCACCAATATCACTGTCAATATTACTAACAGTAATTCAAAACCGAGTGCTCACCAACAGTCAGGCACTAGTGTAACACTGGATATGAAATAACCACCTCATAGGGAGAATCCTGTTAATTGCAGATTTTTCCAGAAAAGGGAACTGAGGCTAGGGAAACCAAGTGACTGGACTGAGGTGAGTGGCCCAGCACAGAACTTGAATCTACTGAACAGTGATTATGTCAATCAATATCAGTGGGTGCCCATGTTCCCCAACCTCTGGGTCAGAACGAGAGGGTGGGGTATCCCGCACCTGGCCAAAGGAGCCTTTGCCAATGAGGGAGTCAATCTCGTAACGCTCCAGCCAGCGCTCGCCACTGCGCACTATGTAGTCGTGGTTGTCATCATCATAACCGTGGTTTAGGACCTTCTTCTCTTTCTTGGTACTTGAGTCCTGAGGAGGTGCCTGCTGGGCCCGCCGCTTCTTCTTCGCATAATAGACCTGCCCAGCCGGCCAGCCAGGAGATGGGGACTGATAAGTGACTTGTGCCAGCAGCCAGGACCCTTAAGCACACAGCCTGGGTCCCCTACCCCTCTGGTTACCTCATTGATGTGCTTGTAGGTCTTGATGAGGTCCACAGAGAGCTTGCGCAGTGGGGCCGTGTTTGGGTCCCGGAAGGCCAAGGGAAGCCTCCGAGGCAAGAGCCGCACATCAGGCAATACCTGCTGGGTGGGGTGAGAGGTGGGCACTGAGGACAGGCCTTGACCTCTAACCTCAAGGGACAGAACTAATGGGTGGCTGGCTTATCATTACCACCCGCATATTTATGTGGTCACTGTCTGACAAGCCCACTAGAAGAGAAAGTCCCCAGGGGCAGAGTCTTTGTCTTGTTCTTGCTATTGACCTTCAGTGCCTGGAACAGGGCCTGGCACATAGTAGACTAGGGTTAAAGATTGGCTGAATGAACGCATGGTGAACTATTTATTTACCCCTGACCTTTCATCCCACACCTTTATTCCTTTATGAATCTCAATGGGAGCTCATACAGAAAACCTAGGTTCTACCCCTCTAAACCAGTGGTAGTCTGGTCCCTACTGCCCACAGTAGGCGTTCCAGCTTTCATGGTGGGCAGTTAGCAGAGCAATCAAAGTATAAATAAAAAGATAGATTTAAAGCCCTGGCCGGTTAGCTCAGTAGTAGAGCGTCGGCGTGGCGTGCAGGAGTCCTGTGTTTGATTCCCGGCCAGGGCACACAGGAGAAGCGCCCATCTGCTTCTCCACCCCTCCCCCTCTCCTTCCTCTCTGTCTCTCTCTTCCCCTCCCGCAGCCAAGGCTCCATTGGAGCAAAGTTGGCCCTGAGTGCTGAGGATGGCTCTTTGGCCTCTGCCTCAGGGGCTAGAGTGGCTCTGGTTGCAACAGGGCAATGCCCCAGATGGGCAGAGCATCGCCCCCTGGTGGGCATGACAGGTGGATCCCGGTTGGGTGCATGCAGGAATCTGTCTGACTGCCTCCCCGTTTCCAACTTCAGAAAAATACAAAAACAAAACAAAACAAAAAACAAAAACAAAAGTGGGCGGTAGGTATAAAAAGGCTGACTACTCCTGCTCTAAATCCTTCACTTGAGACCATCCATTTGAATGTCTTATCTTGAGGATCCCCATCTTGCTTTACCCTTGGGGTCTTCCAAATGCTCACCCCCCCAACACACTCAAGGTTCTGTATCTGAATCCAGCACCCTGGACCTCCCACTCCGAGCTCTACATTTCAGAGCCTTTAACAGTTTCTATCTACCCTTGGAGATCTTGATTCCATACCTAGAGGCCCTGCTGGCTCCAAGACTGTTCAGGCTCAACATTCCTCAACATTTTACTCATTCCAGGTCTTTTACTCTGGACTTTTCTAAGTGAACATTTATTGTTTACTATATGCTAGCACTGTCCTCAGCATTTTACATGCATTTCATTAACTGGTTTAATCATAACAATCCTATGGAGGTAGGTATCAAGTATTGGCTCCATTTTACAGACTAGAAAACTGAAGCATGGAGAATCTAAGCAATTTTACTGTCATGTCTGAATTTGAACCCAGGCCCTCCAAACCCTGACTTTGTCAGCAACTCCTCTATTATCTTTAACTCCCACAGGGCCCTTCACACCCCTGGGAGACTGTGCTGGGCAACCACACTATCTTTTGGCCCCAAGACCCTTCTATGTCCTGCCTTCCCCTTACCCCAAGCAGGTGAGGGGCCAGATGAATGTGTACCTGTGTGTGCTCCTGGGACGCTGGGAAGCCAGAGAAGGGACCATGGCCTGGTGGGATGGCCATGGTGGGCTCAGAGGGCCGCAGGGGAGCGAGGCCTGGAGCGGGAGCCCGGCCGGGGGGCGCCTTCTCGCATCCTGCACCTCGGCTGCCACCGCCGCTGAGACCTAAAGGCAGGTGGGAGGCAGGGGAACAACATGGAAGGAGGGGATGTGTGGGACAGTGCCAGGCATGAAAGAGGTGGGCATCAGAGAAAAGGCAGGGCACAGAGGGTGGAGGAAAAGGGTGCAACAGAGCAAAAGGTGGGAATGAAGAGAGGGCACAGGCAGAAGCGGTGGGGTGGTAGGGAAGGAAGGCACAGCACAATCCCTCAACAAATGATTACCAAATAAATGAGGTCGGTGGCAGGGACAGACACATACAAAAAGGAGTGATTGGGCGTTAAGCAGGAATTTGGGCCAAGACAGGAAAGAATATAAAGACACCAATAATTGGGGAGAGGAAGAGAAGAAAACAGAAACCAGACAATATAGGGAGTAAGGGTTCATTCTTTTCTTCCTATTCCCACTTGTGTCCCTCCCCTGGGCCCCCTCACACAAGATTCTGCCCTCCCCCAGTCTTGCATGAATATCAGGATCTCATCTCATCACAGCAATGTCCCTCTTCAAGATCTACCCTTCCCAGCAGATCCCCCAATCCAGAAGTCTAGGACCCCCTCCCTTCCCAAAACCACACCGAGTCCTCTGGTTCCCTACCAAACCATAGCAAAGTCATCTACAGGCGTCTAAAATCATATCAGGGTCCTTGAGGACTTACGGATCACTGTTACCTGAGAACCCCTACATAACAGGGTCCTATCCCTATGGCATTTTAGTCCGCCAGGGCACACCCTTCCCAGGGGACCCTCCCCATATTATGCCAAGACCTCTTTCCTATATCATTTCCTCCCACATCAGGTACTACCCCTCCAGCTCGTTTTTCCATACCACATTACATTTCCCGCATCCCACATCTGAGTTCTGCCCCATAGCCCCACATTATGCCAAGGTACCCCTCCCAATCAAGGCCTATTCTTCTTGATGGGAGCAAAGGGGAGGTGTCTCTTCCTACGATTTATAGTGTTCGTCCTTCTAATTCAACATTCCTCCTCCCAATTCAATATTCCTACAAGGGTCCTTTCTCTAGTCACTTCTTATCCACTGGAGTCAATCCACAACTGTGCCAATTCCTAGAAGGCCCCCATAGCCAAATACCCCAAATATCACAGACTTCTTCCTTCTCACACTATCGGCCACACCAAACTTCTCTCCCCACAGGCCTTCCCTTCTGTCAGTCACTTTCTTCTATGTCAAGCCTTGTCACTCCCCTTCCCCCAAACCACCTCTTTCCCGGGAGCCCTCCCACACACCAGGACCATCTCTCCCAGCTACCACCCCCCTACCCGGGTCAGGGCTGGCGCAGGGCCCACGGGGGGCTGGGGTGCGGTGGGCCCCCCAGTGGGGTGGGCGAGCAGCCAGCATGGCGACAGCGGCGGCGGTGAGGAGAAGGCCGCCTGTCCCGGCCCGGCCAGCCTCGGCAAGCCCCGAGGCGGGGAGGGCAAGCGGGACAAGCGGCCCGGTGGGTGACAACAGCAGCCACTGCGGGCGGGGGAAAGGAGAGGAGACAGGGGCAGCTCGGGGCACACGGGGGAAGGGAAAAAGCAGGTGGATGGGGGGAGGGGCAGGTTAACCCTCACCCAGCCGGCCCCGCCCTGAGGGACACCGGTGTCCCACCCCTCCACCCTTGAGGGTTACCCCGACCCGCTGGCAGGCCTGAACTTGGCAGTCCACACCTGCCATGGCAACAACTGTACCATTGGTCGCTGGGCCAAGAGCTCAACCAATCACAGGCCAGGGCAGTTGTTGCTAGGCGACGACAAAGCGGCCGGCAGAGCAGAGCCCAAACAAAGGGCCAGAGTGGGGCCCCAGTACCCCCTCCCAGCCTTCCTCGCAGGACAGCTCTCTCGGGCTCATCCCCTTCCAGGAATCCGACTATGAATAGCCAGGCACGACCTCCACCTGCTGCTACCCCACTCCTCTCCTCCCTTGGCCTCCTAAGTCTCACAGCGAAAGAGGATAATAGGCAGGGTGGGTCCCGTACTACCACCCTCACGCGAGCGCCCCGACCGTAGCCACTTCATTACCTGAGAGCGTGGGCAAGGGGACTCAAATTGCCCGGGAAGCCCGAGCTCAGACCAGCCCACTGGCTAAAGGTATCCGGCGGACGCAGCGAGTAAGGGCCCGGATTACCCAGTAATGCAACCAGCAAAATGGCGACCACAACAAACCGCCCCCCCAACCTGCTCTCTATCACGTGACCGTGAGCAACACATCGCCCGGAGCTCAGCGGAACTTACCAGCACACATGCGCAGTGAACTACCAACCCCGCCCAAGCGCCGAAATCGGGTCAGGGCGGTGCAAGAGGAAGCTAAGAAAAGAGCATGCGCTGTGTGACCTGCTCAGGCTGTCCACCCCCATTACCACGCCCCATGGTCAATAGAACTTGTCAGGCAATCAGCATCAGACCCAGACCGAAGGAAAGATAAGTCTTTTAATAGAAAAACACATGGGTAACTGTAGCAACACAATCTCTCGCGATCTAAATGGAGCGCTGGACTTCAGTTCTTCACCTTGGGGGGCGGCCTGAGAGAGGAAGGAGATGAGGGGTGTGAGAACTTGTCACTACTTTAGGGGCACTCCTAACAAGTAGTGACCTTTGTGACTCTTGGTAGAGGGATCTTTGTGGCTCTGTCCTGGCCGAGTACTGGGTCCCCTGCTCACCTGTACACACCCACGACAACAGCATGGTCTCTTTCATATGGTTCTAGAGTCAATTGCTCCTGGGGCTTCATGTTCTCCTGTTGCATCTTTTTTACTTCAGAGGCAAACACTGCCTCAGCAGAGGCTGTGGAGTCAATGCAGTTGGCCTGCAAAAGAGGATTTGAAACTGCAAGAAGGCTTTGGGCTATTTAAACTTTTTTGTGTTCTTTAAGTCAGAGTACTTTATTTTATTAGAAATGGTGAAGCTCAAGTTTTGGAAATTTTCAATTTGGTCTGAATTTAGAACAGGTAGGCTTCAACAGACTCCTATTTATTTAAAAGCCAGTATTAAATTTTATAATCAAGAGATCCCCCCCCATTTCCTCTTTAACAATAATAATGCAGCTGAGAATATGAAAACAAATGTAGTAAAAGGCTAAGAAAATAGTGAATCTGGCTGAGGGGAAACACGGCAGGGTTCCGTTTTTCAAAATAAAATGTTTTTTAAAATGCATCTAGCACTTAAATAGTATTTACACCAGGCTTTGTTTTAAATATCACATATATATTTATAAATTTAATCCTTACACAGACACTAAAAAAACAGGACTAATATTTCTATTTTACAAATGAAGAAACAAGCACACAGGTTAAGTAACTTGCTCAAAGTCAGCAAGCTGGAATTCAAACTCAGATTGTCAGACGTATTATGTACTTAACCACTATATTCTATTGCCTCTAAATCCAAAGCTGCTAGGCCCTGGCAGGTTGGCTCAGTGGTAGAGCATCAGCCTGGCATGTGGAAGTCCTGGGTTTGATTTCCAGTTAGGGCAAATAGGAGAGGCGCCCATCTGCTTCTCCACCCTTCCCCCCCCCTTCCCCTCCCACAGCCAAGGCTCCATTGGAGCAAAGTTGGCGCAGGCACTGAGGATGGCTCCATGGCCTCTGCCTCAGGAACTAGAATGGCTCTGGTTACAATGTAGCAATGCCCCAGATGGACAGATCACCGTCCCTTGGTGGGCATGCCGAGTGGATCCCGGTCGGGCACATGTGGGAGTCTATCTCTCTGCCTCCCTGCTTCTCACTTCAGAAAAAAAGAAGAAAAAATCCAAAGCTGCTAGTTTTGCAGACATTATTCATTTTGTGCTATCTGGGGCCAAGGGATGGCTTGTAGCAGGGATTCTCAACCTGTGGGCCGCGACCCCAGCGGGGGTCAAACGACCAAAACACAGGGGTCGCCTAAAGCCATCGGAAAATACATATTTATTATACAATACATTTTTAAATAAAATATGTATTTCCGATGGCTTTAGGCGACCCCTGTATTTTGGTCGTACGACCCCCACCGGGTTCGCGACCCACAGGTTGAGAACCTCTGGCTTGTAGGGATCTGGGTAGGGATAAAGTCTGACAATACACTAACTAGATTAGGGGTGATGAAGTCTCCCTTGTTTTGACTTGCTGCTTGACAGTTCATGATAGAGAAGATATTAGCACCCCATCTTAGATTCCTCTAAGCCCCACACCTTAATGGAAATCACAAAGTGTCCTCCATTACGTAGAAAGGTATGGGCATTCAGGGCTACAATCCGTGTCTGGTCTGGCTGGGCCACGTCGGCAAAGATCACATCCACCATTGCTAGGGATAAAGAAGTGGCTGTTAAAAGCTGGGTCTACTGGGCCCTGGCCGGTTGGCTCAGTGGTAGAGCGTTGGCCTGGTGTGCAGAAGTCCCGGGTTCGATTCCCGGCCAGGGCACACAGGAGAAACGCCCATCTGCTTCTCCACCCCTCCCCCTCTCCTTCCTCTCTCTCTCTTCCCCTTCCGCAGCCGAGGCTCCATTGGAGTAAAGATGGCCTGGGCACTGGGGATGGCTCCTTGGCCTCTGCCCCAGGCACTAGAAGTGGCTCTGGTACCAACACGCCCCAGAGGGGCAGGGCGTCACCCCCTGGTGGGCAGGGCGTGCCCCCTGGTGGGTGTGCTGGGTGGATCCCAGTGGGGCGCATGCGGGAGTCTGTCTGACTGTCTCTCCCAGTTTCCAGCTTCAGAGAAATACAAAAAAAAAAAAAAAAAAAAGCTGGGTCTACTGAATCTTCCCAGTTCCTCCCATGGGGTCTGCAGATTCCTGGCAGTGTATTGTTCTCTGCCTCTAGTCTCAGTTTCCTTCACTGATCCCCCTCCCTTCAAGTTGCATCCAAGATGGGTCTAAAACCCACAGTCACACTATTCATTCATGCTTCTTATAAACCATGGTTGCCACCTACTCTGTGGCCAGCCCAGGGCTGGGTATGTGGACAGAGAGATGAGTCTGACCTGGACCCTGTCCTTGAAACTCTCCTGGGTTAGGGTGGGAGGGGGAGGACAGACACATCATCAAAAA
Organism: Saccopteryx bilineata; assembly: GCF_036850765.1. NCBI lineage: Eukaryota > Metazoa > Chordata > Mammalia > Chiroptera > Emballonuridae > Saccopteryx > Saccopteryx bilineata. The sequence continues at coordinate 46,001,254 of NC_089498.1, forward strand.
GGCAAGTAGGGCCCTGGCCGGTTGGCTCAGTGGTAGAGCGTCGGCCTGGCGTGCAGAAGTCCTGGGTTCGATTCTCGGCCAGGGCACATAGGGGAGGCGCCCATCTGCTTCTCCACCCCTCCCCCTCTCCTTCCTCTCTGTCTCTCTCTTCCCCTCCCGCAGCCGAGGCTCCATTGGAGCAAAGATGGCCCAGGCGCTGGGGATGGCTCCTTGGCCTCTGCCCCAGGTGCTAGAGTGGCTCTGGTTGCAACAGAGCGTCGCCCCCTGGTGGGCGTGCTGGGTGGATCCCGGTCGGGCGCATGCGGGAGTCTGTCTGTCTCTCCCCGTTTCCAGCTTCAGAAAAATACAAAAAACAAAAAAAACAAACAAAAAAGGCAAGTAGTGGTAAGCACCTAAAGGCAAGAGCATCTGCAGGACTGTCAGATACAAACAAGTCACAGGACAAAGAGTATGGTATAAGTGCATGGAAAACTCACAGAAAGAAAAACTAGCAGAATGCAAAATAATTTTTTTTTTTACAGGGACAGAGAGAGAGAGATAAACAGGGACAGACAGACAGGAACGAAGAGAGATGAGAAGCATCAATCATCAGTTTTTCGTTGCGAGACCTTAGTTGTTCATTGATTGCTTTCTCATATGTGCCTTGACCGTGGGCCTTCAGCAGACTGGGTAACCCCTTGCTCGAGCCAGCAACCTTGGGTCCAAGCTGGTGAGCTTTTGCTCAAACCAGATGAGCCTGCACTCAAGCTGGCAACCTCAGGGTCTCGAACCTGGGTCCTCCACATCCCAGTCCGACGCTCTATACACTGTGCCACCGCCTGGTCAGGCCAAAATAATATTTTTAAGGTAATGTAATTAAAAAAAAAAAAAAGGAAATATAGTGTAATGAAACTGACTTTTAGGCCCTAGCCGATTAGCTAAGTCAATTAAGAGCATTGTCCCAAAACAAGAAGGTTGCAGGTTCGATCCCAGCCAGGACACACGCGGGAAGCAACCAGAGAATGCATGACTGAGTGGAACAAATGAATGCTTCCCTTCCCCCTCTCTCCCTTCCTCTCTGTCTCTCTAAAAATCAATAAAAATTAAGCCCTTGCTGGATAGCTCGGTTGGTTGGAGCATTGTCCCAGATCACAGAGATTGCTGGTTTGATACTTGGTCAGGGCACATATAGGAGTAGCTCAATGTTCCTGTCTCTCTCTGGGGGAAAAAAAAAAATCAGGAATAAACCCCATCAAATTATTCAAATACTTTTATTTTTTTTTATTTTTTTTTTCTGAAGCTGGAAACAGGGAGAGACAGTCAGACAGACTCCCGCATGCGCCCGACCGGGATCCACCTGGCACGCCCACCAGGGGCGATGCTCTGCCCACCAGGGGGCGATGCTCTGCCCATCCTGGGCGTCGCCATGCTGCGACCAGAGCCACTCTAGCGCCTGAGGCAGAGGCCACAGAGCCATCCCCAGCGCCCGGGCCATCTTTGCTCCAATGGAGCCTTGGCTGCGGGAGGGGAAGAGAGAGACAGAGAGGAAAGCACGGCGGAGGGGTGGAGAAGCAAATGGGCGCTTCTCCTATGTGCCCTGGCCGGGAATCGAACCCGGGTCCTCCGCACGCTAGGCCGACGCTCTACCGCTGAGCCAACCAGCCAGGGCCCTATTCAAATACTTTTAACATTTTGCTTCTGAATTAAAAAATAATAATAAATCAAAGTCACTGATATACACAATGGGCTCCTCTGGGCCAGGCCATACTCAGTTTGTGCCTTCTGGGTCATGATCTCACCAATGATGATTAGGACCTCTGAAGGAAGTTTTCATACATACGCTGGGGCAGTATAAAAGTACCATATTTTAGAGGGAGGCAGAAAGTACGGGGCAGCCTAGGGAGAGAAGCAAAAGATGACAGAGAGGAGGCTGGCCCTCTAACGGTACCAGAACCACCATCAAGCAGAACCACCATCTTCACAACCTCAGCTGGTTTCCCCCCACCCTTTACATCCCTGTACTGAAGAGGCCTGCTCATCTACTCCAATTCCAAACAAATCTGGGCTCTGGCCTCTTCCAGGAAACCTGGAATGGCCTGTCCTACCCCACCTGGGTCAACCCCCAGATCCCTCACCAATGAGCATGCGGTATTTGTGCGGGTGCCGAGCATCTTCAATAACAGGAATAATGTTGGTCCTCTTCTTGGCCAAGTTAATGAGGTCACGGCCAGAGCGGTGGGAGAACTCAACTGCATAGACCAGACCGTCCTAAAATAAATCAAATAAAAATAATAATACTATTTCTCATGTATAGAGCACCTACTTTAGGCCCAGACACAGCATGCAGCTTCTTTTTAAACATGCAAATCAAAACCCTAGCATTTAACAACTATTTTATTATTATTATGTCCATTTTTTAGATGAATAAACTGAGGTTCAGAGACATGAAGTCACTGGCCAAGGGTTATTCATTCCCACTCCGCCCGATCTAAAAGCCCAGGCCCCCAATACAGGCTTAAAACCAGGAAGGTAGGGCATATAGATGAAGCCATAACAGCTAAGACTATTTGCAATGGGCTAGACATTGCTCTAAGCACTTTACAGGAATTGATTCATTTATATTCACAATAACTCTATTTTCCAGAGGGGTAAACTGAAGCTCAGTGAGATGAAACACTTTACTGAAAGCCATGTCATTGTTAAATGCCTACACCAGAGCCGGGATTTACAGTCTAGTTATGTAGATGAGCTAGGGTCATGAAGTGAGATGCACAGGTGTCCTCTAAACAGGGAGCCTGCACAGCCACACAGAAATGCCGGCCCAGACACTCAGATCTCCTGTTGTTTCAAGAGAGGAATCAGATCATATTTTGGGGACAAACATTTTTTTCTTTCTTTTTTTTTGACAGAGAGAGAGAGAGAGAGAGAGAGAGAGAAAGGGACAGAGAGGGACAAACAGACAGGGAGATGAGAAGCATCAATTCTTCATTGTGGAGCCTGACCAGGCAGTGGCGCAGTGGATAGAGCATTGGACTGGGATGTGGAGGACACAGGTTCGAGACCCTGAGGTCACCAGCTTGAGCGCGGGCTCATCTGGTTTGAGCAAAAAGCTCACCAGCTTGGACCCAAGGTCTGCTGAAGGCCCGCAGTCAAGGCACATATAAGAAAGCAATCAATGAACAACTAAGGTGTCACAACGAAAAACTAATGACTGATGCTTCTCATCTCTCTCCATTCCTGTCTGTCTGTCCCTGTCTATCCCTTTCTCTGACTCAAAAAAAACAAAACAAAAAAACTTCATTGTGACACCTTAGTTGTTCATTGATTGCTTTCTCATATGTGCCTTGGGGGGGGGGGCATGCTACAACAGACCAAGTGGCCCCTTGCTTGAGCCAGCGACCTTGTGCTCAATCTAGTGAGCCTTGCTCAAAGCAGATGAGCCCGCACTCAAGCCAGAGACCTCGGAGTCTCGAACCTGGGTCCTCCACATCCCAGTACGATGTTCTAACCACTGTGAACCGCCTGGTTAGGCAACATTTTTTCAAAGGGCAGTCAAATCTAGTCTGGTATCTAAACACTCAGTTCTGGGTCTGGCTAAAAATGGTCACCTGATACCCCTGCCTCTGCCCTCTGGGCCAAGAATTCAGGAATGAAACTGAATGAGGCTTTGGAGATCAGGAAGTTCAAGCTGCTCCTTTTACTCACAGGCACTCTGAGAGGGGAGGGCCAGCCTCCAAGCCAGGCAGTTCAGGGAAGCAGCCAGGCCTCTGATTCCAGGTTGGCAGAGAAGGCGGTCTTTCTCTCCCTCCCACCTCACCATCATCCCTTACTCGTATGCAACCCCCACACCTCCACCTACTCACCGGACCTACAATGTCAGACACATGGGAGACGGTGGTGCCTGAGGCAGCCCCCAGGTACAACACTTTGGCCCCTGGCTTGATGTGAATCTGGTCCACACCGCCCAGGATCGCTGCTGCCAGCTTGGAGCGGAAGGGGTTCCAGGCACGGTATTCAATTTTGTCATCTCCCTCCTGGACCGGGAGAGATGGGGATGGGAGTCAGTGCCAGATTCTTCTGCAAGTCCCCACTGCCCTTAACACTAGTACCCTCAAAGGAACTCAATCATTGTATAAGAAATAAATGTGGGTACATATCAATGACCATCACAGATGCAGTGTTTACCCTCTCATGGAAGTTAATGACTCAGGGAAAAGGGGCAGAGATAGACAATAAACACAGAGACAAGAGCACAACAGATAATGGCAAGATTTATGCATTCATTCCACAAACATTTGTGGTGCCAGCACATACTGTGAGCAGATCCAATAGTAGGCCCTGGGGACACACAGTGAATGAGACAAAGACCCCTGCTCTTAAAGAGTAAGCATGAGGCCCTGGCCAGCTGGCTCAGGGTAGAGTGTCAGCCCGGTGCATGGAAGTCCTGGGTTCGATTCCCGGTCAGGGCACACAGGAGAAGCGCCCATCTGCTTTTCCACCCTTCTGCCTCTCCTTTCTCTCTGTCTCTCTCTTCCCCTTCCGCAGCCAAGGCTCTATTGGAGCAAAGTTGGCCCGGGCACTGAGGACGGTTCCATGGCCTCTGCCTCAGGCACTAGAATGGCGCCGGCCGCAACAGAGCAATGCCCCAGATGGGCTGAGCATCACCCCCTGGTGGGCATGCTGGGTGGATCTGGGTTGGGCACATGTGGGAGTCTGACTGCCTCCCCACTTCTAACTTTGGAAAAATTCAAAAAAAAAAAAAAGAGTAAGCATGCACTGAACTAACTCACATATGACATAGCCAGTGACAGGTGCTAAGGAGAAAGAACAGGAAAGTAGATGTGAAGTACAGGGACCAGGGTCAGTTGAAAATGAGAACGGTGGCCAGGGAAGAGCCAAGAAGCAGATCTGAAAGAGGTAAGGGGCCATTCAAGTTATCTGGGGGGAAAGTCATTCCAGGCAGCAAGAAAGGCAACAGGAAGGTTCTGAGGCAGGAGTAGGCCTGGCCATTAAGAAAATGACATGGGATCTCATTCCCTTCCTGTCTCTCTCTCTCTTTCTCTCTAAAAAAAGAATGAAAGAAAATGACATGGGAAGCCCTGGCTGGGTAGCTCATTTGCTTGGAGCAGTGTCCCGATGTGCCACGGTGCAGGTTCAATCTTCGGATGGGGCACATACAAGAATCAACCAATGAGTGGAAAAATAAATGGAACAAAGCAATGTTGCTCTCTTGCTCTTTCCCCCCTCTCTCCCTCCCTCCCTCTCTCTCTCAAATCAATAAATTTAAAAACATTAAAAAAAGAAAATGATAGGTGATAATAGGGCAGGGGATTGGTGGTAAGGGTTGTTTTTGCTAGACAGTGTGGTGCAGGGTGGCCTTTGAGAAAGACAGGGTGACACCTGACCAGAGAAGCTGGTGATGAGAGCAAACCAGTCACACACAGCTGGAAGAATATTCTAGGCAGAGGGAACAGCATGGTTAGTATGGCCTGGAAGAGAGTCGGGGTGACAGTGGAAGGAGGTAATGCCAGAAGTGGGAAGGGGAAGCTAAAAATGTGTAGTGCGCCTGACCAGGCGGTGGTGCAGTGGATAGAACATCAGACTGGGACGTAGAGGACCCAGGTTCAAAACCCTGAGGTCACCAGCTTGAGCACGAGCTCATCTGGTTTGAGCAAGGCTCACCAGCTTGAGCCCAAGGTCACTGGCTTGAGCAAGGGGTCACTTGCTCTGCTGTAGCCCCCCGCTCAAGTCACATATGAGAAAGCAATCAATGAACAACTAAGGTGCTGCAACGAAGAACTGATGCTTCTCATCTCTCCCTTTCTGTCTGTCTGTCCCTGTCTCTGTCACACACACACAAAAAAAGTATAGCACCTTCCAGGCTGCCCTTGAAACATTAACCTGAAGTCACAGAAGGCATTTGGGGAGGAGAGTGCACAATCTGAATTATGTATTAAGATGATCCCACCCCCTCCCATAGCTGTCTACAGGACACATGGTATAGGCAGGTAGACCAGACTGCTGGTTACAACATCAGCTAGAGCCCTGGTAGCTTTGAGAGGAGCATAGGTCTCACCGAAATTGAGACTCTCTTCTCTCCATAAACTGATTCTCCAGGGACCAGATTCTTAGTGACTAGTGCATCTTCCTTTCCTCGACAAATGAAGACACCTGAGTGAGGGGAGGAGAGCAGTGGTGAGGACTCTGGGCCCCACCCCACCCTCAGCAGATTCCCTGCCTTCTTCACTCACCCTCATGCCGGTGAGGCTCCACCATCACATTCTTCCCTGATTGATTTCCTCTTTTTCCTCCTCGACCACGACCCCGGTTGCCACCAGACTGGAACCCACCACCTACAACGGAGAGACACAGTGAGAGAAGAATACCCCATATTTCTTCCCTCTCCACTCCCCAAGCCCAGGGAAAGACTTCTCCATCACACCACCGGAACCTCACTCACCTCTTCCTCCTCCTCCTCCTCCTCCTCCTCGTCCACGGCCTCTGAAGCCTCCACCACGACCTCGGCCCCCACCAAATCCTCCTCGGCCTCCGCCTCGACCACCTCGGTCACCAAAGCCTCCTCGGCCACCTCGGTCACCAAAGCCTCCTCGGCCACCTCGGTCACCAAAGCCCCCTCGGCCACTGAAGCCACCCCCACGGGGGCTGAAACCTATGGTGGAAATAGAAATCAGGGAAACAAAGCTTGAAATGTTACTCCTACAACTCACAGTTCTACTCAGGAAAGAAAATGGGGAAACATCAGGAGGCTTATCCACAAGTGTCCACAGCAGCAGAAAAATCAGGACTATCTCAAATGCCCACCAGCACAATTGACCAAAACAAGGGGAATATTCACGATCAAAATGAAAAGGACTTGCCAAAGACAGCTAAATCTTAGAATCAAAATATTAAGTGACAAAGTCCAAAGAAACCACATTCAACATATTATCTTTTATATAAAGTTCGGCAAAAACTGAAATGAAACAATGCTATGTTGTGGTGATATTTGTGGTAATCCATGTCCCACCCTCACCCCCAAAAGAGGCAAGGGAATGATTAAAGTATAAAACTTACATGCTGGGTTATGGTAGGGGGAAATTATGGGGTTAGAATAGGGGAGGAACGTGTAGGTAGATATGTTACTGTCAGTATTCCGTTCTTCTTGGTTGGATGGTGGATTCATAGACTTCATTCTATTGTCAGTAGTAATTAGTCTGCAGAACACTGTGTGTATGTGTACACATGTGCACCAAGGCAATAGGGTCCCCCAGACCGTGGCAACATGTTCCTATCTTCCTATGCCTGACCTTGTGTGTGGAACAAAAGCTCCAACACCCAAACAGAGGGCAGCTTGCATGATGTCTTTTCTGTTAAATGATCTGCTCTCAAGATTGTAGAAGTCTCTGCCAGCTCAGGTTAAAAGGGAAAAAAATTGTGCTTTATGGATGGGCAACAGTTCATAAGCAGCTTAGGGCTTGTCAACAAGACTGAAAGTGTAAGAAAAAAAAAGATTCAGAGACTTCACTTTCATCACTTCAGGATAGTGCAAACATTCTTCACTTCACTGAGCACAAAACAATATTGAAGCAGAGAATTCTCCTGATACTAACAGATTCAGAATTTGACTTTTGACAGTTTCAAAAGCTTTTCAGTAACAGTCAGAAAAATCCTAAGTTATAAAACAATAGTGTGAAAATCAGTGCTGATTTAAAATGATCTCACCTGGCCCTGGCTGGTTATGTCAGTTGGTTAAGAGTGTTGTCCCAAAACGGCAAGGTTGCAGGTTTGATCCTTGGTCAGGGAATATGTGTGAAGCAATCAATGAATGCACAACTGAATGGAACAACAAATAAATGCTGCCCTTCCCCCGCCCTTCCTCTGTCTCTCTAAAAATCAATTAATTAAAAAAAATAATTAAACCCTGGCCAAACAGCTCAGTTTGTTGGAATGTTGTCTGGAAGTGTAGAGGTTGCCAGTTCAATCCCCGGTCAGGGCACATACAGGAACAGCTTGATGTTCCTATCTCTCTGTCTCTCTCTCCCTGCCTCTCTCTAAAATAAATAAAATAAGATAAAATGATCTGACTTGATATAAACTATTCAACAGCAAACTTGCTAAAGTTTTTATAAAGGTTAGATTCACATCCTATGAAATCTATATGCATCTTAATGGCCTGAAAAATTAACATATACAACTTTTTAATAGCTATTCCTATTATTATTGGTTGAGTTTTATATGTGCCCTGACCCGGGATCGAACCTATAACCTTGGTGTATGAGAAGGACGCTCCAAAAGAGTTACCCGTAATAATTAAGTTTCAACAAAGTTACTTGTAATAATCAAGTTTTGAAACTCCTACACATAACCAAGAGCTTTTTACATTTTCTCTTTCCCTCACTCTACAGACTACTGTCCATGTAGCAGCTAGAGATGCCCTTTTAAAAACAGGTCATCAGCCTGACCAGGCGGTGGCGCAGTGGATAGAGCATCAGACTAGGATGTGGAAGACCCTGGTTTGAGACCCCGAGGTCGCCAGCTTGAGTGCAGGCTCATCTGGTTTGAGCAAAAAGCTCACCAGCTTGGACCCAAGGTTGTTGGCTCGAGCAAGGGGTTACTCGGTCTGCTGAAGGCCCACGGTCAAGGCACGTATGAGAAGGCAATCAATGAACAATTAAGGTGTTGCAATGTGCAAGAAAAAACTAATGATTGATGCTTCTCATCTCTCCGTTCCTGTCTGTCTGTCCCTGTCTATCCCTCTCTCTGACTCTCTTTCTGTAAAAAAAAAAAAAAAAAATCAGGTCATCAGGCCTGACCAGGTGATGGCACAATGGATAGAACATTGGCCTGGAGCAGAGGACCCATGTTCAAAACCCTGAGGTCACTGGCTTGAGAGAGGGATCACCAGCTTTAGCATAGGAACATGCACATGACTCCATGGTTGCTGGCTTGAAGCCCAAGGTCGCTGGCTTGAGCAAGGGACACTGGCTGGGCTGGATATAAGAAAGCAATCAATGAACAACTAAGGTGCCGCAATGAAGAACTGATGCTTTTCATCTCCCTCTCTTCCTGTCTGCCTGTCCCTGTCTGTCTGTCTGTCTCTCTCTCTCTCTCTCTGTGTCGCTAAAAAACAAAACAAACATCAGATCTCATCAATCCCCTTCCAAACCCCTTCAGTGATATTTCATCATATTCAAATAAAATAGTTTCTTTCTCTGGCTCCCAAAGCCCTAAAGCATTGGGTATCACCTTTGGCTAATTCTTGGAATCTGGACATTTTGATTTAATTGTCTGGGGGCCTGGGAGTGAGGAACTTTTAAAAGTTTCTCAGGTTATCCTAACGTATAGCCCAAATTGAGTCCCACCATCATAGGGCCCCACCTTCTGCTGACTTTTCTGACCTCACTCTCTTTATGCCAGGCCACATACTCTTCCCACCCAAGAACAATTTCATTCTCCAGCTTCTCAATCTTTAACACCTGCTGTTCCCACTGCCAGGATCCTATGGACATCTGCTTGGCTCACCAACTCCTTTGCTGCATGCAGGTCTCTGATTAAAATTTTCTTCCTCAAAAGGGCCTTCTCTGGCTATCCTACCTTTAACCCACTTTCTTTTACCTCCTATCAATTACTATCCATGGCATTTTTATTTTTACTTTTTTTTTTAGTGAGAGGAGGGAAGGCAGAGACAGACTCCTGTGTGTGCTCAGACTGGGATCCACCCAGCAAACTCGCTAGGGAGCGATACTCTGCCTATCTTGTGCCATTGCTCAGCAACAGAGCCATTTTTTAGCGCCTGAGACAGAGGCCACGGAGCCATTCTCAGCACCCAAGGCCAATTCACTTCAACCAATGGAGCCATGGCTACGGGAGGGGAAGAAAGGAGGGGCGAGGAGAAAGGAAAAGGGGAGGGGTGTAGAAGCAGATGGGAGCTTCTTCTGTGTGCCTTGATTGGGAATTGAACCCGGGACATCCACATGTTGGGCCAAAACTCTACCACTGAGCCAAATGGCCAGGGCCTACCCATGGTATTTTTAACATCATTACTGCTACCTTTCCCATTAGAATCAAGCTCCAAAAGGACAGGGATGTTTGTTTTGGTCACCACTGCATCCCTAGCACTTTGCACAACACTTGACACGAAGTATGGGCTCAAGAAATATTAAGTACACTGTCTGCTGATGACTCTCAAACCTCTGGCTTCTACCTCATGGAGAAAGTAGCCACTCTTCATGCAAGAAATAGGTGATCAGATGGTAATCAGTCCTGGTACCTCTCCTCAAGCAGTTCATGTACCCCATACAAAAATATGGCCATACCATTAGCAACTCTAGAGAGGAAAGTCTGTGAAAGTCTTGAAAACATCTCTAAGTCAGAGATATGAAGATATCACAGTGCCCACCTCATAGACTTAAAAAGATTAAATAACTTAATACAAAGCACTTAATATGCCGACTGCAGAGTTTGAGTATTATTCCAACTCAACGCAATGAGTCCTGCCTCCTACTTAGGGGAGAAACCAGTAGGTCTAAGAGACTCTCAACCAGGCTTGAAAGAACAGAGACTTGGAAAGCAGAGGCATGGCACAGTATACAGGGGGCACAAGAGTAAATTTTCAGTCCCAGATACTCAAAACCTATCTTAATCCATGTACGTCCTGGGGCTCTTCAGAAAAACACAGGTTCTCATACACTTCTAGAAGTTATGGGAGGGGTGATCCACAGACCTCCTAGGTTTAAAACTGCTTTCTTCCTACAGCCTTCCCCATCTTGAAAGTGGCAACTCTGTCCTTCCGGCCACACACACCAAAACCCTTAGTTAACTGACTCCTCTCTCTCACACCCACATACAAGCTATTGGCTGTCTTTTTTTTTTAATTATTATTGATTTTAAAGAGGAGATAGAGAAAGAGAGAGATAGAGACAAGTGGAGAGGAGCTGGAAGCATCAACTCCCATATGTCCCTTGACCAGGCAAACCCAGGACTTCAAACCGGGGACTGCACCACCACAGGTCAGGCCAGCTCTGTCTTTAAAATCTATTCCCAAATTGTAACAATATCAGCCAAGTTGACTGCTCCTGCTCTGGTCCAAGCCACATAATCTCCTGGTAGATTACAGCACCATTAACTTCCTGCTGATGTGCTCACTTCCACTCTTGCTCCCCTAAAGTCTTTTACATATAGAAGAGGATCCTTTTAAAAAATGTCAGTCAAGTCTGAATGACATCACACCCCTGCTCAGAATCTCCAAGGCTTCCTTTCTCACTCAGACTAAAAACCCCACTTAAGATTCAGCTGACTCCTGAGAACGTCTACAACTTCATATCCTAATACAATGAGGGGAAGGCTTGGGAGGAATGTGCACCCTCCATTCTTGGGAGAATCAGACTATAGGATGCCTGTAGGCATGCCAGAGTCTCAGTGGGAGATACACAGCCTAGCACCTCCCACCCCACTCCATCAGCAGATCTCCAAACGCGAAGGAGAACTTGGAAAGGGGCATGGATCCACAAATCCCCCTCACTAGATGACCTCATCTCTCCACAGGCTGGGGTGGGGGAACCCTGTGCTAGAAAACAGATGCTTTTCTCCCCAGTGGGAAATTTCCCCAATTCCAGTGGAGCAAGTCAGAAGGAGGGGCACAGCCTGATTTAGGAAGAGCTGAGCCACCAGGGATAGGGATCCTAATTTTTTTCCTTGAGAAGAAATATAGAACAATTTGGGTTAAGCACTATGCTATTTTGAGATGTAATCGATACATAATATTGTGTAAGTTAAAAATGTACAACTTGTTAGGGCCCTGGCCGGTTGGCTCAGTGGTAGAGCATCGGCCTGGCATGCAGGAGTCCCGGGTTCGATTCCCGGCCAGGGCACACAGGAGAAGCGCCCATCTGCTTCTCCACCCCTCCCCCTCTCCTTCCTCTCTGTCTCTCTCTTCCCCTCCCACAGCCAAGGCTCCATTGGAGCACAGATGGCCCGGGTGCTGAGGATGGCTCTGTGACCTCTGCCTCAGGCGCTAGAATGGCCCTGGTTGCAACAGAGCAACACCCCAGATGGGCAAACCGTCGCCCCCTGTTGGGCATGCCAGGTGGATCCTGGTGGGGCGCATGTGGGAGTCTGTCTGACTGCCTCCCCGTTTCCAACTTCAGAAAAATACACACACAAAAAATAATAAAAATAAAATGTACAACTTGTTGATTTGATACACTTATATACTGCAAAGTGATTATCACCCAGTGTTATTTTTTCTTAACATGATCTTACTAAATTGTAACTGGGTGCCATTTTATTGATGAGAAAACTGAAGCTCTGAGAGGTAAAGCCAGGGGTCCCCAAACTTTTTACACAGGGGGCCAGTTCATTGTCCCTCAGACCATTGGAGGGCTGGACTATAAAAAAAAATCTATGAACAAATTCCTATGCACACTGCACATATCTTATTTTAAAGTAAAAAAACAAAAAGGGAACAAATACAGTATTTAAAATAAAGAACAAGTAAATTTAAATCAACAAACTGACCAGTATTTCAATGGGAACTATGCTCCTCTCACTGACCACCAATGAAAGAGGTGCCCCTTCCGAAAGTGCGGCGGGGGCCGGATAAATGGCCTCAGGGGGCCGCATGCGGCCCGCGGGCCGTAGTTTGGGGTCCCCTGGGTAAAGCCATTTGCCCAAGGTCACACAGTAAGTTAAGAAGCAGAGCCTGGATGGAAACTTTCAACTGAGGTCCTTCTGCTGTCAAAGCCAGGGCTTTCAGCATTGCACCATCAGGGAGGTTCGGTGGGTTCATCAGAATCTGGAGGAAAACCGAATGCCCTATGACTACCTCCCTCCCCACGCTAATCCTATCCTCGGTTTGTTAAATTTCATCTCACCGTGGACTTAAGAATTACCAGGACCACGATCTCCACTTTATCCTCCGAGACCCGCACCCTTGGGAGAGTAGACAGCGGGAAAGTGAGCCAGAGGACCACATATAATGAAGCCAGGAGTCCTCACCCTCTCCGATAGCAGCTGGGTCGCGTGCCAAGGGGACAGGGGTAGCAGCGGCAAGAGGGGAGGCAAACGCGGGGCCTCCTAGACTCAGCTCCTGGAGACTCTACACCTCAGAACCAAGAGGGATCTCCCAAACCCACGCCCAGAGAGCCACGACCCCAGATGCCTGGACCCAAACTCTGTGTCAGTAACGTCGACTGCTGCTCCGGTTGTATATACAAGAACCTAACGAAGACCTCAAAGAGACGAACGCCAGTTCAGGAAACCCCCAACCCCAGGCCAAAGACACTCAACAAACAACTGTGACCTCCGATGTCAGTCATAAACTCGCAGACCTGAACCCTAGGTTCAGGATCGATCACAGGACGGAACCAAAACCCTCTCTACACGACACCGAACCAGGACTCCCTCCACACACCGGACCAGGCTCTCAGAATCGTCGCCTTCGAACCAAGTCCCCCACACCCCAATTCCTGCCGGACGCCAGTTCCTGTTCCCCGACCCCAACATCGCCCTGCACCTGGCTTCATGTTGAGCGCGGAGCTGCACGGTTCTGATTTCGGCTGCGTCCAGAATCCCCAAGTCTGGGGTTTTCGCACGTGGAAAGGAGCGCACGCGCGCGGAGGCGTACAGCGTGTGACGCAACCGCGTAGTCCCCGCCCCTTGGGTACCAGCGCTGCCGGGATCCTGCGCTCTGGAGTCCGGGATTCCTGAGCTCCAGGCGTCGTACCCGCGCTCCGGGAAACCTTTGCTAGAGCAGCGATCTCTACCATATGCTCCCAGTTTCCACTTTTACCTGTGCGAGCACCGCAGTAATCAGGGCTCATCTTTAGGCTTTCGCTTGGGCAATGCCCTATGCCCCTCTTCTCTAGTTTTAGTTAACTCTCTAAGGTACACTCTACTCCCTGGCCCATTTCCACCCCCAAGGACCGATACTGGACTCCTGTTCAAACCTTAGAAAAGCATTTAGTGTGCGTCTGTCTATACCAGACACTGTTCTAGGTTCTGGGGATACAGCAGTGAATAAGACACACAAATCCCCACCCTCTTGGAACTCATTTTCTAATGGGTAAACAGACACCAAATAGATTAGTAAAATATGTTGACTGTTAGAAGGCAATAGGTGCTTTGGCGAAAATAGCAGAAAGGGTGTGGGGAAAATAGCTGTTAGGCTTCCTCGCTGGTTTACTGGCTGCAAGCACTTTGTGCATGAGCACGTTACAGCACTGTTATAAGGCTATATAAGTGTCTCACCCCTGAGGGGCCGCCACTGATAGGTTTGTTTCCTGCTCCCTTGCCTTCCACTGTGGGAAGCAGGTTTTTCTTTTTCTTTTTTCTCTCTCTCTCTCTCTCCTTTTCTTCTTTTGGTTTGTCTGTCTTTGTATGGCTCACTGTTTTCTGGCTCCAGGCTCCACAGTTCCTTTACCATCTGCCTGAATTCAATGCGAATCTGCATGGCCACAACCACCAGCCTTACAGAGGGGTATAGGCATCCTTGGGAGAGGGGTGAAACTACTCATTGGGTGTCTAAGGAACGCATCAGGTGACTAGAGCAAAGAGCTAAAAAAAAGGTGAGGAATGAGGCAAATGCTTGGGGGGGGGGGGTCTAGGCAGAGAAGATTGCAGGTGCAGAGACTCTGAGGCAGGAAAGGTAAGAAGCATTAGATAATAAATTGCTTAGTGTGGTTGGGGCAGGGTTAGCAGGGAAGAGTGGGAGAAGATGAAGGTAGGGAGGTAACAGAGAAATTATATGGGACCTCCTGGGCCATGGTGAGAACTTCAGCTTTTACTTTGAGTGAGATGGATCTATGGGAGGGTCCTGAACGCACAAAAAATGTGATGTGACATGGGGTCATTCTGGCTGCATGTGAGAAACAGAATGTGGGAGTAGGAGTGGGAACAGGAAGACTATGGAAGCACTTTCTACAATGGGTCAGGTAGAAGACAAGGATGGACAAGGTCAGGGTGCAGCAGTGGTGGGATTCAGCTGGTTTGCACTGGTTCGGCAGAACCGATACTTAATTTTTTGTTGAGTTCGGTGAACCAATTGTTAAAGTGGCACTTGTTATTAGGGTTCTCTCTAAGGTGGGCACCTGGGCAGCTACCCAATGTGGAAATCACAAGTTTACATTTCTTACTCTTTTTTTTTTTACAGAGACAGAGTCAGAGAGAGGGATAGACAGGGACAGACAGACAGGAATGGAGAGATGAAAAGCATCAATCATTAGTTTTTCGTTGCGCATTGTGACTCCTTGCTGTTCATTGATTGCTTTCTCATATGTGCCTTGACCACAGGCCTTCAGCAGACCGAGTAACCCCTTGCTTGAGCCAGCAACCTTGGGTCCGAGCTGGTGAGCTTTTTGCTCAAACCAGATGAGCTTGCGCTCAAGCTGGCGACCTCGGGGGTCTCAAACCTGGGTCCTCGGCATCCCAGTCCAACGCTCTATCCACTGCGCCACCGCCTGGTCAGGCCCTTACTCTTTTTTAACGTTTATCTGTGCGACAGCATATTCTAAGTGCCTGTAGTAATGTTGATTCCGTCCATAGGGGAAAAAATTGCAAGTGAGGACACCGATCAAGAAGCAATATTGTAAGACTGGTGGTCGTGGCCATGCAGGTTCACACTGGATTCGGGCAGTCGGTCAAGGAACTGTGGAGCCAGAGGATGGCGGCCTACATAGACTATACACACATGGTGCTGCCCATGCTTATGCACCAATCAGGCAAGGTACAAGCGAGCAAGCCTAACGTACTTCTTTACCCAAGAAATATAGAAATATCATTAACAGTTTTTTTTATTTTTATTTATTCATTTTAGAGAGGAGAGGGAAAGACAGAGAGAGAGAGAGAGAGAGAGGAGAGACAGAGAGAGAGAAGGGGGGAGGAGCTGGAAGCATCAACTCCCATATGTGCCTTGACCAGGCAAGCCCAGGGTTTCGAACCGGGGACCTCAGCATTTCCAGGTCGACGCTTTATCCACTGCGCCACCACAGGTCAGGCAACAGTTTTGTTTTTTTGTTGGGTATTATTTAATACTTTTTCATTAACATTTTAAAACTCTTATAATTGAGTTTTGTGTACCTCTTTTATTGTTCTTATTTAAGTATTAAATGCATGAGATAATAAACTACCTTTTGATATATATATATATATATATAAAAATTTTTTTTTTTTTTTTTTTTACTTAAAACAGTCATTAGGCCTGACCAGGCGGTGGCGCAGTGGATAGAGCATTGGACTGGGATGCGGAACACCCAGGTTCAAGACCCTGAGGTCTCCAACTTGAGCGCAGGCTCATCTGGTTGGAGCAAAAGCTCACTGGCTTGAGCCCAAGGTCACTGGCTCGAGCAAGGGTTTACTCGGTCTGCTGAAGGCACACGGTCAAGGCATATTTGAGAAAGCAATCAATGAACAGCTAAGGTGTTGCAACACGCAACGAAAAACTAATGATTGATGCTTCTCATCTCTCCATTCCTGTCTGTCTGTCCCTGTTTATCCCTCTCTCTGACTCACTGTCTCTGTAAAAAAAAAACACCAAAAAAAAACACACAAAAAAAACCAGTCATTAGGGCAGAGACCAGTTGTTAAATTATTTGAATCCCACCACTGAGGTGTGGCAGAGAAACGGGTGAGGAGTGAGCATATTCTGAATAAGTACTGAGAGTTTTGTGCTTTGTAGTTTTATAATATTAATATTCATGCCTAAATTCATTCCACAAAGTAAAACAAGTGCTACTATGAAAAGTTACAACCTCTGGGAGAGTCCACTGGTCATATCAATCCATAGGTAGAACAGGGCCTGGCACAGAGTGGATGCTCAGTAAATGTTTGTTGAGCAAATGAATCTATGATGTTTTGAGTTCTCTGGGAAGGGTATTCCAGAGCACAGAAGCGTTCCTGAACGTTTGTTTGAATATTTTTTAAAATTTCTATTTATTTATTTATTTATTTATTTATTTATTTATTTATTTATTTATTACAGAGACAGAGAGTGAGTCAGAGAGAGGGATAGACAGGGACAGACAGACAGGAATGGAGAGAGATGAGAAGCATCATTGCGCGTTGCAACACCTTAGTTGTTCATTGATTGCTTTCTCATATGTGCCTTGACCGCGGGCCTTCAGCAGACCGAGTAACCCCTTGCTGGAGCCAGCGACCTTGGGTTCAAACTGGTGGGCTTTTCTTCAAACCAGATGAGCCTGCACTCAAGCTGGTGACCTCGGAGTCTCGAACCCGGGTCTTCCACATCCCAGTCTGACGCTCTATCCACTACACCACCGCCTGGTCAGGCTGTTTGAATATTAAGGTAGAAAAATCTGCTAAGTTTATTTTGGATTTCTAGGAGCTATGTTATTATTCAAATGGCTCCAATTCAGGATAATGTTTCAGATTTCTTATGGATTTTACTGTTTGCCTTCCAATTAAAACTTTTTTTCCTAAAGAACAAAATGACTCAGAGTACAGTGCAAATTTAATGTTGCCAGGTCTTTTCTGGAATCTTGGTAGCATCTCATGGTTTGGAGGTAGTTCACCTGCCAACTTGCTCCTCAGACCTGAAACTGGCACTCTTAGTGAGTAATTAGTGGCTGCCTTCTAGTTTCTTGCTGGGGACACATTACTGACAGAAACAGTCCTAGGCCTGCCCTCCCGGAGCTGCCAGTCCAGTTGGGGAGGCAGACCCGTCCCCAGACAGTATCAGCTCAGAGTAGTCAGGGCGGGAATGGGGAAGGTACAGGCAGAAAGGTTAAGGCTGAAATGGAAAAGGCACCAAGAGCTTTCCTCAATATCTTCCTATGTTTTTAACTCCCTCTGAACCTTCCTTTTACCATCCTGCTCTAAACCACAACATTTCTCCTGAAGACATGCCTTTCATGAAGTCCTTCCTAGCAGGGGTTGCTGTTCTCCTTCTCAGCCCTCATGCCCACTGGGCCTTCAATGGGATAAGGTCCTCTTTGCTCCTCATTGCCACTCCTAAACCATTCTCTGTCTCCTTTCTAAGCCCCTAACTTTGAAGCTTATACTATAGCACCATCTCCCATTCTTGTTGCTAGCTCTGTCAACTCCCAGGTCACTCATATGATTATTTTAGCTCCAGGCTCACTGCCACTCAAGCTGCTCCTATTATAATTGTTGGTGATTTCTAAATCAGATAGATGCTCCTTTGATCATTCTGGCCTCTTGGTGCCTTGACTCGCTCTCCTATGGCTGTGAGAATGGAACACAGGGTGCTGGCTGCACCAGGTGGTGAAAGTGGATATGATGAGAAAGGCAGACAGATTCCAGGTATGTTTTGATGTAATCCAACAGGATTTGTTGATGAACTGAATGGAGAGCAAGGGAGAAATCAAGACTAATTCCCCATTTTCTGGCTGCCAGATTGAGTAGTGTTATGCACTGAATTAGAGAATCATGCAAAGGGTGGGAACAGGTTTGGGAGGGAGGATATGATGCTGTTGACAGACTGTATCTCTTCAAAATTTCTTTTTTTTTGAAATTTTACTTTTTTAAGAAACTAAAACAAGCTATGAAAAAAAGAATAATCTCAAATGAAGTAGCTCTGTGTTTATAAATTATCAAATCATATTTCAAATTAATAACAAACCACACTGAAGGGGGAAAAAGAAGTAACTTTTGAACACAGAACTTTGATATATACCCTTAGTCTAAACGTGAAAAGAACTGCAGACAAATACTGAACTCTACCTAAGAGGCTTTTCACAGTGGCATGGATTAGCAATTTTGAAATACTCTGTGTATTGGAGGATTGAGTAAAAGATGAAATAGTCAATAATGTTGAGAGCCCGCTTTCTGACTGTTGTAGAAGGAGGAACAAATATGAAAGGGGAAAAGCCAATACACTGCAGTATTGGGCTAGAACTGGAGGTATCAGGTATCAGCAAGAACTCCTGGAATAAGGCCCTGGCCGGTTGGCTCAGTGGTAGAGCGTCGGCCTGGCGTGCGGGGGACCCGGGTTCGATTCCTGGCCAGGGCACACAGGAGAAGCACCCATTTGCTTCTCCACCCCCTCCCCATCCTTCCTCTCTGTCTCTCTCTTCCCCTCCCGCAGCGAGGCTCCATAGGAGCAAAGATGGCCCGGGTGCTGGGGATGGCTCCTTGGCCTCTGCCCCAGGCACTAGAGTGGCTCTGGTCGCGGTAGAGTGACGCCCCGGAGGGGCAGAGCATCGCCCCCTGGTGGGCAGAGCATCACCCACCAGTGCTGGGTGGATCCCGGTCGGGCGCATGCGGGATTCTGTCTGTCTGTCTCTCCCCGTTTCCAGCTTCAGAAAAATACACACACACACAAAAAAAAAACTCCTGGAATTGTATTTATTTTTATTTATTTATTTATTTATTTATTTATTTATTTATCAGGGGCAGAGAGAGAGTCAGAGAGAGGGATAGACAGGAACAGACAGGAACGAAGAGAGATGAGAAGCATCAATCATCAGTTTTTCGTTGTGACACCTTAGTTGTTCATTGATTGCTTTCTCATATGTGCCTTGACCACGGGCCTTCAGCAGACAGAGTAACCCCTTGCTCGAGCCAGTGACCCTGGGTCCAAGCTGGTGAGCTTTTGCTCAGACCAGAGGAGCCCGCGCTCAAGCTGGCGACCTCGAGGTCTTGAACCTGGGTCCTTCCACATCCCAGTCTGATGTTCTATCCACTGCGCCACCACCTGGTCAGGCCTGGAATTGTATTTATGTATGTATTTCCCACTCCTGTCCACTGAGAGGACCCACAAGCAATATACTCTGGGAACAATTCAAAATTCTTATGTTGGAACCTAATCCCCAATGAAATATTTGAAAATAAGGCCTTTGGGAGGTCATTCGGGTGGCATCTTCATGAATGAGATTAGTGCCTTTATAAAAGAGGCCCCAGAGCCTGACCTGTGGCGCAGAGGATAAAGCATTGACCTGGAATGCTGAGGTCCCAGTTTGAAACCCCCTGCTTGCCCGGTCAAGGCACATAAGACAAGCAACTACTACAAGTTGATACCTTCTGCTCCTGCCCCATCCCTTTTCTCTCTCCTCTTTCTGAAATCAATAAATAAAAATCTTTAAAAAAATAAATGAGAGGCCCCAGAGAATTCCCTTGCCCTTTTGCCATGTAAGGATACATGAGAAGACAGCCATGTATGAACCAGGAAATAGGCTCTCACCAGATAGATACCGAATCTGCTGGTGCCTTGATTTTGGACTTCCCAACCTCCAGAACTGGGAGAAATCAATTTCTATTGTTTATAAGCCACCCATTCAATGTTATTTTGTTACAGAAGCCTGAATGGACATGTGAGGTAACTGAGTAACAGAAATTAACTTGCTAGAGCTACAAATGATAAGGCTAGAATCTACCAATCTCTCCATTTTCCATTCCTGCCCCTATCCAGTCATTCATCTTTTTATCCACCTATTTATTCTTCTTCTTTAGAGGGAGAAAGAGAGAGACAGGAAGGGAGAGAGATGAGAAGCATCAACTCACAGATGTGGCACGTTAGTTGTTCATTGATTGCTTTCTCATATGTGCCTTGACTGGGGGTGGTGGTGGCTCCAGCTGAGCCAGTGACCTTTTGCTCAATCCAGCAACCCTTAAGCTCAAGCCAGCAACCATGAGGTCATGTCTATGCTCCTATGCTTAAGCCAGTGATTCCACGCTCAAGCTGGTGAGCCTGCACTCAAGCCTGCAACCTTCTGATTTCAAACCTGGGTCCTTGGCATCCCAGGTTGATGCTCTATTCACTGTGCCAATGCCTGGTCAGGCTCCACCTATTTTTCTAATCATACATTTCCCCATCTTCCCCTTCCATCTCTCTCAAAATCCCCCCATCTATGCTGCCATCCATCCATCCTCTCACCCCCTAATAAATATTCTTCATGCCCTGACCAGTTAGATCAGTGGGGTAAGAGTGTCAACTGAAACAACACAGTTGCAGGTTCGATCCCTAGCCAGGGCGCACATGGGAAACAACCAAAAAATTCATGACTGAGTGGAACAACAATGTTTCCCTTTCCCCTCCCCTATTTCTCCCTTCTCTTTCTAAAAGTAAAAAATTAAGCCCTGGCCAGATAGCTTGGTTAGTTGGAGTGCTGTCCCGGAGTGCAGAGGTTGCCAGTTCAATTCCCAGGTCAGGGCACATACAGGAGCAGACTGGTGTTCCTGTCTATCTCCCTGCTTCTCTCTCTCTCAAAAATAAATAAAAATAGGCCTGACCTGTGGTGGCGCAGTGGATAAAGCGTCAACCTGGAAATGCTGAGGTCGCCGGTTCGAAACCCTGGGCTTGCCTGGTCAAGGCACATATGGGAGTTGATGCTTCCAGCTCCTCCCCACCTTCTCTCTCTGTCTCTCTCTCCTCTCTCTCTCCCTCTCTGTCTCTCTCTCTCCCTTTCTCTCTCCTCTCTAAAATGAATAAATAAAATAAATAAATAAATTAAAAAAAATATAATAGTTTCATCATGTGCCAGATTCCCCAGGCATCTGTCCCCTACTGTGCAGGCAGGAAAGTCAAGGATAAGACACAATGGCATGCAGCTTAGCTTAAGGTATTTATTTAATGCTGTCAGTGGGGGTGGGGTGGGGGGGAGCAGGCAAGGGACACACAGTAACACAGTGCATCCTTCAATTGTTGCAACCTCCAGAAGGATCAGGTCCTGAAGTCCTCATTTCTGGTGGATGACCGATCAGTCATGACTGCAAGAGACAGAAACTTAGCACTTCCTCTTCTGACTGAGAACCCATCCCACTGCCATCCCATGAGGACCCAGGTGCCCTGGCCTCAAAACTACATCCTCACCATGGGGAGAAGTCCTGTGCTCTCCAGTGCTCCAGTGTTATATTCCCCTCGGAGTCATGCCCATCATTTGTCTGGTCCCCGTCAAAGTTTCCGCAGGCACCACACAGCCTCCCAGCATGTTCACTGCCGACCATCACGGTCAGCTGCCCATTGGCGCCCAGCTGTACCCGAATGCCTGCCTTCTGGTGGACTAGCACAGAGCCATCAGGATTCCGCCTCACGGACACATGTGGTAACACCTCAGCTGGGAGATCCACTCGGAGACCATTCACCTGGTGGGGCACAGAAGTGAGCCTAGAGCCACAGAAGAGCTGGGGTGTTACCAGGATGAAGACCCCAAGCAAGATAAGTTCAAGAAGCAAAAGCAGAGAGGCAGATGCTGAAAGGAGGAAGACCTGGAAGGATGGAGAGATGGATACTTAAGACAGTTGGAGATTTGGACGAACAGATAGAAGATTAGGGAGTGGATGAATGGAGAGATGGATCAATAAATAAATAGGCACACATACAACATTCCAAGGGAGGCTAGGGGTGAGGGGTACTTTGTACCAGACAGACAAAGGACAATCAAGCCCCAGTGTCATCTGTGTGGTTCTAGTTTTCAGAATAAGTTTGAGCATGTCCTGTAAGTTACTGGTTCCCTAACAAAGGCAACTTATCCCTTATATTTTTTAATGCTGATGTCTGAAGCTAAGTAATGACCTAGCAAGTATAATGATCATGTAAAAAATTACTGTTTCTCTAACTTAGGCTGTGAACTCAGTGAACTTGGTAAACTTGTGACTTTTTTCCTTTAAGTAAATGTTATCTGTTAACATTGATGAGTTAATCCCCTGGTCAGCAAACTACAGCTTGCGAGCCACATGCGGCTCTTTGGCCCCTTGAGTGTGGCTCTTCCACAAAATACCACGTGCGGGCACTACCTTGATAAGGAATATACCTGTCCCTTCTCGGCCTTTTGGCTAAGATCAAGTGTAGGAATGTACCTATCTACATAGTTTAAGTTTAAAAAATTTGGCTCTCAAAAGAAATTGTTGTACTGTTGATATTTGGCTCTGTTGACTAATGAGTTTGCCAACCACTGTTAAAATCCTTCTAAAGTTAGAGTCCCTAGAGAACCTTGTTTGTAAGAAAAGTTGTTTTCTAAATGCTTTGTTATCTGAGTCGCTGCAATCAATAAGCAGGTCATGGAAATAGAGACATGCTCATCTGGGAACTTTAGCATGGCCTGACGTCTGTGTTTGGGTCTTGGGCTCTATCCCGTGAGACATGAATGATGCGACTAGGAGTCAGCATCAGCCCTCAGTTAGGTCAAACAGATTCTGTCTCTCAGAAATGTGGATTTGGGGTGATAGTGTTTGGCAAATAAAAAGAAGATGTAAGTGACAGGAAGTCAAGGAGAAGAATGAAGATGGCACTGGGGCTAGAATGGCGTCATGATGCAAACAATAGGCCTGAGGGGTCCCTAAGAGAAAGCAGAAGGGCAGTTGAGGGAAGGATCAAGTGGCTTATAATTGATAGTGTCCAGAGGAAGTTCCTGCTGAGCACTGTACTTGGAATCCACCTTGGTCCCTTGTACCCACACAGTTACTACTGGCATCCCATTCCCATCTAAGTGGTTAAGAACATGGGTGCTGGTAAGTTAAAGACTGGATCTCTCAGGCATTCTCTGAGTGACTGGAATAAATGACTTCACCTTCTTGAACCCTAGTTTCCCCTCTGTGTAAAATGAGGAGAATAGTTTCTGTGTCATGGGAATATTATAGGGAGTCACAGAGAATAGAGCTGATTTGGAAAACACCAAGTCGAAAAGATGAAGGTACAAATCCAGACGATACAGCCAGGACACCTGGAGCCAGCTATTCCTGAGGCTCCTTCCCTGGATTTTCTAGTAAGATAGGCCAATGAATTCATTTTGCTCAAGAAAATTTGAATTTGGTTTTCTGTAACCTGCAAACAAGAGTCTTCATTAATACAAATATCAAAACTAGTAAGTTACTTGAGTGTGTTTTTGCTCCTCAGGAACTCAGCCAGAACAGAGGGAATAGTTTGAAATACTGAGACAAATACAAACAGAGACCAAAGTGCAGAGAACTGGATAAAAAAACCAGATAGTTAGAAAGACAGGCAGCCAGGAATAGAGGGACACTGAAACAGGAAGATAAAGCCCAAGGGACACATGCCCCTGTGCCCAGGCTTACCCATACGCCCTTGTGTGGGGTCACAGTCACCAGCCCACCCTGGAAGAAGATGTGAGCCTGGCTCACAACTTCATCTTTGCCATGGCAGGAGTGGACATCAGCGAGCACACGGTACCAGGGGATGGTCTTCTGTATTCCTGGGCAGCGGAAAGAGATCTCATAGATGCCAGGAGTGCTGATGATGCTGTGGGCCCCATCGAAGGTGGTGAGATTGGTGTCCATAGAGAGGGAACAGACACCGGCGGGGACCCAGCAGTCCCGGATGCCAGCCTCGACCTCACATATGCGGCCGAGAGGGCAGCCAGTTGCCTGGCACGTCAGGCCGGTGTTTGAGGAACAGGAACAGCGCTCACTGCAATCTGTACTCACCAGGGAAGAGTTCACCTGTGCACAGAAAGGGGACAGGTTACAGTGGTGTGATGGATTGCAACAGTGGTCACAATCCTTCAACCCTCTGGATCCGTACAGATCACTTTGCAACAACTCCCATTAAGAAATGGAGTTAATGGCCCTGGCTGGTTGGTTCAGTAGATACAGCATTGGCCCGGTATGCAGAAATCCTGGGTTCAATCAATGTCAGGGCACACATGAGAAGCAACCATCTGCTTCTCTTCCCTCTCCCCCTTCTCTCTTTCTTCCCCTCTTGCAGCCAGTGGCTCGACTGGTTTGTGCGTTGGTCCCAGGCACTGAGGATAGCTCAGTTGATTTGAGCATCAGCCCCAGATGGGGGTTGCCAGGTGGATCCCTGGTCAGTGTGCAAGTGGGAGTTGGTCTATCTCCCCTCCTGTCACTTGAAAAAATAAGAAAAAGAAAAGAAATGGAGTTAAGTTTCCCCTCTCCCATGGATCTGGGTTGGCCTTAAGACTATGCTTTGGATAGCACAACGCAGCAGAAGCAGTGCTGTGCCAGGTTCAAGCCTAGACCACGAAAGACATTACAGCTTCTCCCTCTCTCTTTCCCAGCCACCATGAGAACAAGCATGGGCCAGCCAGAGGACAAGAGACCCCCATGTAAGGGAGACAACAATCCCTCACTCTAACCAGCCACCAGCTGACCCACTCGGGTACTACAGATCTGTGAAAGAGCCCAGAGGACAACAAAAGAACAACTCAGGTGAGCCCTGCCCTAACTGCAGGGTTGCAGAATTGTGAATTAAATAATTGTTTTAAGCCAGTAAGTTCTGTGGGAGTGCCTGACCAGGTAGTGGCGCAGTGGATAGAGCGTCAAACTGGCATGCGGAGAACCCAGGTTCAAGACCCTGAGGTCACCAGCTTGAGCACAGGCTCATCTGGCTTGAGCTAAAAGCTCACCAGCTTGGACCCAAGGTCACTGGCTCGAGCAAGGAGTTACTCGGTCTGCTGAAGGCCTGTGGTCAAGGCACATATGAGAAAGCAATCAATAAACTAAGGTGTCACAACGAAAAACTGATGATTGATGCTTCTCGTCTCTCTGTTCCTGTCTGTCCCTATCTATCCCTCTCTCTGACTCTCTCTCTGTCCCTGTAAAAAAAAAAAAAAAAGTTCTGTGGTAGTTTGTAACCCAGCAAAAGTTAACAGACACAGGTAGAGGTGGTCAGGAGACATCTCCGAGTCCTGGCACCCACAGCCCACAACACAGGGCCCTGGAAACCCAATTCAGGAAACAACTTTGTCCTGTTTTGTTTCCCCTACCTAACCAGCTGCTCTTCACTGCATTATCACGTTCCTCCCAAATCCTCAAAGCGTCCTTGCCCAGGGCTCAGCCCTTAGACTTTTTTTTCTATCTGCATTTATTATCTGGTGATCTCATCAAGTCTCATGAAAACTATAAGTGTTTGATCCTCAATTGGAGCCTGATCCTAGGGGGTGGGTGATTGTTACAGGGGGCATTATGGGGACAACTGGTGAAATCAGTGTTAGGTCCCCGATTTTGAACTGTACTGTGGTCATATTAAATGAATTTCCTATTCTTAGAAAACTCATGCTAAAGTATTTAAAGGTAAAGGGGCACTGTGTCTGCAACATATTCTCAAATGGTTCAGAAAAAATTATATATATATATAATTATATATATTTTTTAAATATTATATAATTTTAAATATATATATTTATATAGAGAGGATGATATAAAGCACACGTGGCAAAATGCCAATAGTTGAGGTCTATGTACTATTCATGCAATTTTTCTTCAGTTTGAAAACTTTGAAAGAAACGAGTAAATGAAATAAAACAACATCTCTATACTGATGATTCCCACATTTGTATCTCCCGCCCAGACTCACACATCCAAGAAGACTTTTAGCACAGGCAGAGTGGGATAGAAAAGGACAAGGACCTCTGGGAGTCCAGAGCTACTTAATCCAGTCTAAGGGATCAAGGAGGGCTTCTTGTAGGTGGTGAGATCTGAAGGAAGAAGTAGAAGTTTGGCATCTCCTCCAGAAGTCCTGTACTTCTAGACCCTCTTAGCCGACCTTCTGCCAATAGTAACACTGGGATGAATGAGGATTGATGTGGTAACCCACCCCCTTTTTTTTTTTTTTTTACAAAGACAGAGTCAGAGAGAGGGATAGATAGGGACAGACAGACAGGAACGGAGAGAGATGAGAAGCATCAATCATCAGTTTTTCGTTGCTACACCTTAGTTGTTCATTGATTGCTTTCTCATATGTGCCTTGACTGCGGGCCTTCAGCAGACCGAGTAACCCCTTGCTCGAGCCAGCAACCTTGGGTCCAAGCTGGTGAGCTGTGCTCAAACCGGATAAGCCCGTGCTCAAGCTAGCGACCTCGGGGTCTCGAACCTGGGTCCTCGGCATCCCAGTTTGACGCTCTATCCATGGCGCCACCACCTGGTCAGGCCCACCTTTCTTTTATTCAATAATTATGCTTTTGAAGAAGTAGGATGTCTAGTAATTCACAGGGTGAGCCCCAGTTGCTGAGTGTGCAACCCAGCATCACCACTTGCTAATAGATAGCCTTGGGCTGACTTCTTATTGCATTTTTTTCATCCATAAAATGGGGAAAATAACAATGGTATCTGCCTCATTGGATTGTTGTGATTGTTAAATGAATTACACCTGTAACAAACTTGGTACATAGTAATGAGGCGGGTTAGTAAGATACAAAGAAAAATCCTCTGGCAAGTGGAATAAGGAAACTGAGACAAATGGTTGAACAAATGGCCAGAACAGCTGAGCAATTAATAGCCAGCTAATAAATCACAAGACCCTATTCTCCCTAACTGGTGGTGCCCAAGAACAAATGGGTTAGATCACCATAGTCAGGGAGGTAGATTGTAAACCCCAGGTAGATCCAGAGTAATTCAAGACAGAGGTAAAACTGACCAGAAAGTGACCCCAGACCCCACTGTATGCTCATTTTAATATATCAGTGTGTTAAATCACACACCAGAAATCTAATGAATAGTCTCCCCTAAAATTCCCACCTGTAGAAAATATATAAAACCACTCACCACAAGGTCACACTTTCCTTTGAGCATGCCCAAAACCCTGTCCTCAGGCCTGTACTTTTACTTTCTTTCTCCTAAGCTCTAAGGGTTCCAACAAGACTTGCAACCAAGGAGCAATGGGCAGTAACAGCTTGTCTTGGGCTTACTTCCTGACCCTGTCTCCAAGGGCCCTTCTTTTGCCTTGCTGTCCTAAGTTTTAATAAACTCACTTTACCTGGACTTGCATCTTAAATTTTTTCCTGCAGGAGTCAAGAACCTGGAGGTCACCTGACACACAAAAGGTTCTGGACCATGCTGAGGCAGGGCCAGTCCCTGGCGTGGAAGCTGTCTGATAACAGTAAGAGCTCAAAAACATGAATAGTATTGCCTGACCAAGCGGTGGCGCAGTGGGTATAGCATTGGACTGGGATGTGGGAGACCCAGGTTCGAGACCCTGAGGTCGCCAGCTTGAGTGTGGGCTCATCTGGTTTGAGCAAAAGTTCACCGGCTTGAGCCCAAGGTCGCTGGCTCGAGCAAGGGGTTACTCGGTCTGTTGAAGGCCCGTGGTCAAGGCACATATGAGAAAGCAATCAATGAACAACTAAGGCGTTGCAAACGCGCAACGAAAAACTAATGATTGATGCTTCTCATCTCTTCGTTCCTGTCTGTCTGTCCCTGTCTATCCCTCTCTCTGACTCTGTAAAATAAATAAATAAAAAAAACAAAAAACAAAAACCCAGGAATAGTATTAATAAATCAACTGTAACAAAAATAAATTCACTTTCAGCTGACATTACTGAACTGTTGTTAGCTGGATTACCTACTGTGCTGTTGTAAATTTTACTGAGCATGGAGGGCAAGACCCAATGAATGCCTTGTGGGTGCTCTTCATGCGCAATCAGGCCCAATCCTCAGACACCTATGGCGCAAAGATGACGATAAACTCCATTTTACAGATGAGGCTCAAGGAGGGGACTGTAGTAGGTGAATAACAGCCCCACAAAGATATACAGTTCTAATGCCTGGAACCTGTAAATGTTACCTTATATGGGAAAAGGTGTTTGCAGACATGATTAAATTAAGGATTTTGAGATGGAGAGACTACTCTGGATTATCTGGCTGGGACTTGAATGCAATCATGTGTATCCTTCTAAGAGGGAGACAAACAGAGATTTTGTGTCACACATAGAAGAGGAGGGGGACTTTGACACAGAAGCAGAAACGGCAGTGATATGACCAGAAATCAAAGAATGCAAGCAGCCACCAAAAGCTGGGAGAGGTAAGGAATAGATTTGATTCTCTTCTATAGCCTCTGCAGGAAATGATCTAATTTCTGGTTCTCGCTCTTTTATTTTAGTGTGTGTGAGAGAGAGAGGAAGGCAGAGAAATGAGAAGCATCAACTCGTAGTTGCGTCACTTTAGTTGTTCATTGTTTGCTTCTCATATGTACCTTGACCAGGGGGCTCTAGCTGAGCCAGTGACTCCTTGCTCAAACCAGCAACCTTGGGCTCAAGCCAGTGACCTGGGATCATGTCGATGATCCCATGCTCAAGACAGTGGCCCTATGCAAGCCAGTGACCTCAGGATTTTGAACCTGGGACCTCAGCACCCCAGGTCAATGCTCCATTTACTGTGCCACCACTGGTCAGGCATGTTTTTTTTTGTGTTTTTAGAGAGAGAGAGAGAGAAGGAGGGAGAGATGGAGAGAGGGAGAAACATCAATTTGTTGTTTGACCTATTTATGTGTTCATTGGTTGATTCTTGTCTGTGCATTGACCAGGGATTGAATCTGCAACCTTAGCACATCGGGATAATGCTCTAATCAACTGAGCTACCTAACCAGGGCCAAATTTCTCTTGTTTTAAGCCTCCAACATTATGGTCATTTGTCATACCAGCCGTAGGAAACTAATACAGGGACATCACCAGCACTGAGTCATACAGCTAGGAAATCCTGGTGGTTCATCTGTCTCCATCCTTGAAGGGGTCGGCACAGAAGCTCTGTGTCTCCCTCAAGCCCTTCCACCCTCTCTGCCTACATCATGGCCCGGCTCACCGGCAAGTACCGGCCATCATGGGTACAGCCACAGTCCTGGACAGGGATGCAGATGCCCTCGGAAAGCAGGAAGCGGTCATCACACTCACAGCCCTCAAAGCAGCGGGAGGTGCAGCCCGTAAGGCCAGAGAGAGCTGCACAGGAGCCCTGGCAGGAATGCATGCAGATGGAGTAGTGGCTGTGAGCTGGGCACTGGAGCGCTGCAGAGAGAGAATGAAGGGTGGGGTCACACCTGTGCACCCAGTCCTGAGGACACAAGAGATGAAGACAGCCTCAGGCCCTGCTCTGGAGCTGCGATCTGTGGGATGAGCAGTGCTGGCTCAGTGGTTAGGGATGCACTGGGGAAGGACGGAGTGGTCAGGGCCAGGATGGGGCAAAACAGGAACCAAGGACCCAGGGAAAGCATTAAGGATGGGGCCCTGGGCTTCTGGCTGAGCAACTAGTACATCGTATGGCTGCCTGAGATGAGATGGAGGATCAAGGAAGAAGAGGATTAAGTTTCAGACAAAATGCTGATCTCATAGGGAGCATGGCAGGTATGATGTGAAGGACCCGAAGGACACCCATGGAGAAGTGTCCAGGAGACCATTGGACCCCTGAGGCAAACAGTAAGGAGAGAGGTCAGGGCTAGAGACAGTGTCCAAGCACAGCACTGGCCATGTAGGTGGATAATGACCCTGAAAGTAGGTCCTTCCCCGAGGAGAATGAAGACAGGGCCCTGCCCTAGGGGCATGAGGGGCCACTGCTGTCCTAGAGAGTGGGAGGGGACACAGGCTTGCCCTGGTGGTTTGAAGGAAACAGATATCCCTGACTGGGGGAATCTAAGAGGCAGAGTCCTGGGGTCCTAAGAGGACTGCAGTCTTATCTTGGGAGATGAGAGGGGATATGTTTCCATCCAGTGGGGTCTGGGTGAGTCACAGACTCATGCATCGTGTGAACTAAACACCTGCCAACCCACCCTCCGAGGTCACCTTGGAAAGGGTCCAGGAGGAGCCCTAAGGAAGAACTGCGTCTGAGGTTTTGGAGTGAGACCCTGAAAGGAGTCTGAGAAGGGCCAGTCAGCGAGTGGGCCAGCAGGGTGTGCAGTGGGAAACGCGGCAGTGGGGGCCTTAACAGGGAGGACTGCTTCTAAGAAGCAGACCGAAGTGGGAGCAGCTGAGGGGGCATCCCAGATCTTGGCCTGGAGTCCCCTGGGGGTACTCAGAGCACTCACGGCAGAAGTTGTCTGTCCTCCAGGGCTTCACGGCCTTGCCAGCCGCCTGGCAGACCGCTGTGTAGGCAGCCAGGCTACGGCAGAGGAAGGTGACGTTGCCCTTGTGGGCGCACAGGTCAAACACGCACTGGCGGAAGTGCTCAGAGGGGCTCAGCAATGCATGGCAGGCCACAAAGGGACCCTGGGGGTCCTTAAGCTTTCCGCAGGCCTTGATGCTCTCATATGGAGCTGTCTCCTCTGCTGAGCACACAGGCCAGCCTTGGGGCCCAAAGCCCTCGCCACAGCCCTGGGAGGAGCCAGGTGCCCGCCATGCAGCTCCAAAGGAATCCACACTGGGGGCCACAGTGCCACTGGGCAGGACAAAGTCGTCACTCCAGTTGCCATTGAAGTTCCCACAGAGGCCACAGACCCGGCCACGGAAGGGGCCGGGGATGGACATGAGGATGTGGGCAGCACCATCAAAGAGAAGCCGCAGCCCCTTGGTCGTCTGCAGAACCATGTTCTGGCCCTCAGCAGTCACTTGCACATGGCCCACAGCCACAGGCAGGGCCACAACCTCACCGTCAACAGTGACCTGTGTGGAAGGGTCAGGGGGATCAGGGACTCAGAGAACCACAGATAAGGCAGTCTCCTTAGACTCTCAGGGTAGAGCTGTGTTCCTCTCAGTCCCTCTGGGGTAGCACCGTGTCCCTTTCAGACTCCTAGGGTGGGCCATGTCCCCCACAGACTTCCCAGGGCAGGGTCATGTCCCTTTCAGACCCCCAGGGCAAGGCCATGTCCACTTACATGTGGGCCCTGAGCCAGGCTTACAACCTGGCCAGCCACAGTAACCATCAGGCGTTGGGGATCTCCTGCTGCATCATTCTCAAGCACAATGGCAAAGTCCTCGTCCCCAGGCTGTGGGTGGCAGACTTTGGCCAAGACATAGGAGCAGGAACCATGCAGATCATAGACACGTCCATCAAGAGTAATGTAGTGGACGCCGCCATTGACCAGGCAGTGGCCACAGCCTTTAGGGTAGCAAGCCTGGACACCGTCTTGTATCCGGCACTCTTCATTGGGCTGGCAGGCTTCACCTTCCTGGCAGCTGACTTGGCCTCTGGGCCCACACTCACAGCGCCGCTCGCACTCAGGGCCTGGGTAGAAGGCCTCGCCCAGGGGGTAGTAGCGGCCCTCGTGGAGGCAGCCACACTGGTCCACAGGCACGCAGGTGTCACCACTGAGCACAAAACCAGCATCACAGATGCAGCCCTCACGGCAGGCTGGTTCACAGCCCTCGGGCACTGAGAGGCTGGGGCAGCTTACTGGGCAGGAGTCACCACAGAGCTTGTAGTGGCTGTGGGCAGGGCACTGGAAGGCTGTGGGGACAAGAGGGGAATGAGAGGAATGAGCCAGGAGGTGCAGGGTGGGGCAACCTGTCCACATGGGTCTATATGCTCTGCCTGAGCATATTTCTTTCTTTTCTTTTCTTTTTTAAAAATTTTTTTTAAATTTTTTCTGAAGTTGGAAACAGGGAGGCAGTCAGACAGACTCCCGCATGCGTCCAATCGGGATCTACCTGGCATACCCACCAGGGGCGATGCTCTGCCCATCTGGGGTGTTGCTCTGTTGCAACCAGAGCCACTCTAGCCCCTGAGGCAGAGGCCATAGGGCCATCCTCAGCGTCCGGGCCAACTTTGCTCCAATGGAGCCTTGGCTGCGGGAGGGGAAGAGAGAGACAGAGAGGAAGGAGAGAGGGAGGGGTGGAGAAGCAGATAGGCACTTCTCCTGCCCTGGCCGGAAATCGAACCCGGGACTCCTGCACGCCAGGCCGACGCTCTACCACTGAGCCAACCGGCCAGGGCCTGCCTGAGCATATTTCATGAGTGAATCTGTCCAGGGATCTGAGTGGGGTGCCACACCCAGCACATTGAACCGAGGAATTCAGTGTGGGGCTCTGGAGCCAGGTATCTCTGACCAGGTTGTGTGTCAACCTGACCAATTTCACCATGTATATCTGGCTAAGATGTGCAGGTCTAAACCAGCTGTAGGTATTGAGGGTGTGAACCTAACTGGGGTGTGGGGCCAGATGTATCTTGGGGTATAAATCCATGTGAATCTGTATATATCTGCCTAGGGCTATGTTAAGGTCATGATTCTACCTGGGTGTATCGGTCCAGTGTCTCAGTGTAAATCTACCCAAGTGTTTCAACCAGAGTCCCTGTCATTGGACCAATTCCTGTGTATTTCAGTATCTAAAACAGTCCAGGGGCATCTAGCCAGTTGTGACTTTCTAGGTCTCTCTGACCAGGGGTGCCTGAGAGAATCTACTTGATCAGGTGTATCCCATTGTGTGGCTCTGACAGGGTTAGCCAACCCACTTAATCTGGCTAGGATATCTGAGCACATGCTCCCTGAGAATCTACTGGACCCAGGGTTTCTGACCGGGTCCATCAGTCTCTCCCACTGCAGTATGTGACCTGGTGTATTTAGTGTGAGAATGCCAAGGTGTTTCTTTGACAGGAGATATCTTGCTCAGGGGCGGCAGGGTAGTGTCTCAGCCCCACATTGGAGAAGGTTCATGTCTTAGAGCCCGGTGACGGAGGAGGCAGGGAGACCCCCCACTATATGGTCCGTGCATGGAGTACTCACGACAGAAGTCCGGCCGTCTCCACTCGCCGATCTGGGCCCCAGCAGCCTGGCAAGCTGCGACATAGGCAGCTATGGCAGGACAGAGGCCTCCGGGATGGCCTTGAGCCTGGCAGGCGTCCAGCAAGCAGGCCTGGAAGTACTGCTCGGGCGGCAAGAGGCGGTGGCAGGGTGCCAGCGGGCCGTCAGGGGCCGAGATCACGCCGCAGGCGTCGGGGCCACCGAATGGTTCCTGCTGCTCGGGAGTGCAAGGAGCGGGGCACGGCCCGGGCACACATTCCCCGCAGCCTGCGGCGCCGCCCACCTGCCAGCCACCAGGATTCCCGCCCACCGCCTGCAGGTCGTCGGAGGGGTTCCGGTTGTAGTTCCCACACAGGCCACAAAGGGCGCCCGCGTACGCCGCCGGCACGCGCAGGCGCACGTTGCTGTTCCCGTCGAAAGCCAGCGAGAGCCCATTGGCTGCGGTCACCACCACATCCGGGCCGCTCAGGTACACGCGCAGGCGCGAGTCCAATTGGAAGGGCAGCGCCACGAGCCTGTGATCCACCTGTGGGCGTGGGGTGGGGCGGGCGTAGTGAGTGGCCGGCACACAGGCTCGAATCCTTTCTCTCCTGCCTACTGGGTGGGTGGGCTGGGGAAGGCGTTGGAACCCTGAGCAAGTGATCTCCCTTCCTTTAGTAATAATCTTTAAATACTGTGTCACTGGCTCCTGTGAAGCAGGTACTTTTCTTAGACCCATTTTACAGAGGAGTAAACGAACGCTCAGAGGCGGGGAAGCCACTGCTCCAAGCCATATGGATACAAGGCCTATGCTCTGAACCCCTCCATCATGCTGCCGCTAACCTGTGGAAGGTAATTAGAAATGGCAGGACACTAATTCCCAGGCAACTCCAGGGCTGGCATATGCTCCTATTTGGTCCACAGACCCCTCCTCACCTGCAGCTGTCGGGGCCAGCGGGCACTGAGGGTCAGGTTGAGGCTGTAGATGTGCAGGGTGACGCTGCGGGTGTAGCTGACGGCCTGGCTGCCCCGGTGCTCATTTGCTACAGTGACGGTGAAGTTTTCAACCCCCGCGGGTGGTGCATGGCAGGGCGCACTCAACAGGTACTCACAGGTACCTTGGAAGTCGAATCGGTGCCCGTCCAGGGTGATGTAATGGGGGTCACCCCAGGCCTGACACTCAGCGGTACTGACCGGATGACAACCATACTGGCCTGATGGCAGCAGGGCACATACCTCACCTAGCCCACACTTGGCAGGCTTGCAGACCAGCGAGCCACCCCCAGGCCCGCAGTGGCACTTCTGGGAGCAGGTGTTATCAGCCCAAAACTCGCTGCCTGCCTCGTGGTAGGTGTTGTTGGCCCAGCAGCCACAGCCGCCTTCCAGAGGAACACAGCGGTCTACGCTCAACACAAAGCCGGAGTCACACTGGCAGCCTTCTGTGCAGGGGCCCTC
Organism: Saccopteryx bilineata; assembly: GCF_036850765.1. Taxonomy (NCBI): domain Eukaryota; kingdom Metazoa; phylum Chordata; class Mammalia; order Chiroptera; family Emballonuridae; genus Saccopteryx; species Saccopteryx bilineata. The sequence goes on from NC_089498.1 coordinate 46,035,992, forward strand.
ACATGAGGCTGGAGTCGTGGGGGGCGCAGGGGATGGGCAGCTGGCAGGGCAGGGTGGGCCACAGAGCTCATAGTGGCTGTTGTTGGGGCAGGAGATCTCTGCAGGTGGATGGAAGAGTGGGAGGGAAAGAGAGAGAATAATGTCAGAGGGTGGGATCTGAGGATAGGGTGGAAGGAGACTGAGGTAGAGATAAAGTGGGACTGATACACTGAGAGAGACAGCAAGAAACAGAGAGAGAGAAAGACCCAGATACAGGAGAGAAAGAATGAAAGACAGGGAGATAATCATAGGGAGACACAGAGATAAGCACCAAGACAAAAATAGAGATGTAGAAAAAAGCAAAAGATCCAGAAGGGCTGGAATGAAATCAAACAAGTCCTGCTGAGACAGGATCTCTACCCCCAAGTCCTGCTTGGTTCACCCCAACACTCACCACAGCCGGCCTGTGTTCTCCAGTCCTTGATGACAATGCCAGCGGCCTGGCAGGCAGCAGCATAGGAAGCCAGAGCCTGGCAAAGTATGTCGTGGGCCCCACCGCCCAGGCAGACATCCAGAACACAGCCCTTGAAGAAGCTATCAGGCGCCACATGTGCATGGCAGGCAGCAAAGGGGCCTCCTGTACCAGCAGCCAGGGGTCCACAGAAACCGGGGCCCTTGTACCCCTCCAGCTGATCCTCAGGGCATGTTGGGCAGGACCCCTGACATTCATCCCAGCACAGTGGATCCCAGCCTGGAGCTCGCCAGCTGCCACCCCAGATGGGTATTGAGGGAGCCAGTGTGCCATTAGGGAAGGCTTGGTCATTGCTAGGGTTGCGGTCCATGTTCCCACAGAGCCCGCACACGGCATCATGATAACTACTGGGCAGCGTCACCTCTACTTTCCAATTCCAATCATAGGTGACTTGCAGCCCAAAGTCAGCTGCCAGGATCGCTTTTGATGTGCCGTGAGTCACTGAAAGCTGCCCACCAGCCACAGAGATGGGCAATGCTGTCATCACACCATTCACCTGGGGGAAGGAGGATTGGGAGGCAAAGAGAGGTCACTCGAGATGTGGAGGCCCAGCTCTTCTGGCCTCTGCCTTCTTTACTCGGCCTGCCATGGTTGGAAGCTGCCAAGGCCTTCCTCACAACTGATGGCTATATAGTCATTTGACAAACATTATGGACATCTGCTGTAGTCCAGGCCCTGGGGAATGAAGCCTACCTTTGCTTCTTTTTCTGCATCTCTCACTTGATTTCCACCTCACTCCCTTTCTCTCCCTCTCTACATCTAGATCTATCTTTCTATATTTCTCATTCTCTGAATTTCTGTCTCCCTTTGTGTGTGTGTGTGTGTGTGTGTGTGTACTTTCTTTGGGTCTCTCTTTATATGGGCTCATATCTGGGTCTTTCTCTGGGTCTCTCACCCACTTGCTCCCTCCCTCTTCATGGGCACCTCTGTGTGTCTGGACATCTCTTCCACTCACCATCATTTATTGAGTGCCTTCCCTGTTCCACACCTCATTCTCCCCCTGTGAGTTACAATTAATCTGCATCTCCATTATCCTGGGAATAATGGGTAGCCCATCTCTCTCTCTAGTTCTCTGAATGTTGCTCTATATCAGGGGTAGTCAACCTTTTTATACCTACTGACCACTTTTGTATCTCTGTTAGTAGTAAAATTTTCTAACCACCCACAGGTTCCACAGTAATGGTGACTTATAAAGTAGGGAAGTAACTTTACAAAATTTATAAAGCAGAGTTACAGCAAGTTAAAGCATATAACAATAATTACTTACCAAGTGATTTGGTAAGTGATTACTTATCAGATTTTCGCTAAGTTTGGCAGAATATATCTTTATAAAACAACTTACTATAGTTAAATCTATCTTTTTATTTATATTTTGGTTGCTCTGCTACTGCCTACCATGAAAGCTGGAACGCCCACTAGTAGGCTGTAGGGACCAGGCTGACTACCACTGCTCTATATCAAAGTCTCTAGGCCTCTCATCTGTTTGCTCACAGATATTCATGGTGGCTTCCCTGGATCCGACTCTCAGCTGAGCACTTGATGTGTACCACCTCACTGTGGGTCAGGGCCTGCTGTGATCCCCATTCTGTGTGTGTGTGTGTGTGTGTGTGTGTGTGTGAGAGAGAGAGAGAGAGAGAGAGAGAGAGAGAGAGAGAGAGAGATATGGAGAGAGTCAGGAAAGGAGAGAAATGAGAAGCATCAACCTGTAGTTGTGTCACTTTAGTTGTTCATTGATTGCTTCTCATACGTGCCTTGACCAGGGGGGTACAGCTGAGCCAGCAACCCCTTGCTCAGTCAAGCCAGCCACCTTGGGCTCAAACTAGCAACCTTGGGCTTCAAGCCAGTGACCTTGGGATCATGTTAATGATCCCACATTCAAGCCAGAGACCCCACACTCTAGCTGGTGAGCCTATGATCAAATCAGCAACCTTGGGGTTTTGAACCTGGGACCTCAGCATAACAGGTTGATGCTCTATTCACTGTGCCACCACCAGTCATGTTGATCCCCCCCCTTTTGTTTTTACAGAGAGAGAGTCAGAGATAGATAGGGACAGACAGACAGGAATGGAGAGAGATGAGAAGCATCAATCATTAGTTTTTCGTTGTGATACCTTAGTTGTTCATTGATTGCTTTCTCATATGTGCCTTGACCGTGGGGCTACAGCAGACCAAGCTGGTGAGCTTTGCTCAAGCCAGATGAGCCGCACTCAAGCTGGCGACTTCGGGGTCTCGAACCTGGGTCCTCCGCATCCCAGTCCAGCACTCTATCTACTGCGCCACCGCCTGGCCAGGCTGATTCCCATTCTTTTTTTTTTTTTAAATTATTTTTATTTATTTATTTATTTTTAGATTTTATTTATTCATTTTAGAGAGAGGAGACAGAGAGAGACAGAGACAGAGAGAGAAGGGAGGGAGGAGCAGAAAGCATCAACTCCCATATGTGCCTTGACCAGAAAAGCTCAGGGTTTCGAACCAGCGACCTCAGTGTTCCAGGTCAATGCTTTTACCCACTGTGCCACTGCAGGTCAGGTTGATTCCCATTCTTTTTTTTTTTTTTTAATTTTTTCTTTTTTTAATTAATTTTTAGAGAGAAGAGAGAGTGAGTGAGTGAGAGAGAGAGAGAGAGAGAAGGGGGAGGGAGGAGCAGGAAGCATCAACTCCCATATGTGCCTTGACCAGGCAAGCCCAGGGTTTTGAACCGGCAACCTCAGCATTCCAGGTCGTCGCTTTATCCACTGTGCCACCACAGGTCAGGTCTGATTCCCGTTCTTAAGATGAGGAATCTGAGGCCCTGGCTGGTGGCTCAGTGGATAGAGCGTTGGCCCAATGTATGGTCAGGGCACACAGGAGAAGTGTCCATCTGCTTTTCTCCCCCTCATTCTCCCCTTCTCTCCCTCTTCCCCTCCCGCAGCCAGTGGCTTGATTGGTTCAAGTATGGCCCTGGGTGCTGAGGATAGCTCGGTTGGCCTGAGCATATCAGCCTCAGGTGCTAAAAATAGCTCAGTACTTGATCATGAGCCTCGGATGGGGTTGCTGGATGGATCCCGGTCAGGGCACATGTGGGAGTCTGCCTCATTATCTCCCCTCCTCTCACCGTAGAAAAAAAATGATGAGGAATCTGAGTCTGACCAACTAATCACTTGCCCAATATACACAGATCATATAGAGAGCCTGTATTTAAACCCAGTTCTCTAAAAGGCAAAATGCTGAGGTCCTATGTTAAAGCCCTTTGCAAAGGGATGAGCTCTTTTTTTGAGAGATAGACAGACTGGCAGGAACGGAGAGAGATGAGAAGCATCAACTCACAGCTGTGCACTTTTAGTTGTTAATTGATTGCTTCTCCTATGTGCCTTGACTGGGGTGCTCCAGCTTGGCCCCTTCCTCAAGCCAATGACTCTGGGCTCAAGCCAGCAACCCTTGAGCTCAAGCCAGTGACCATGGGATCATGTCTATGAGCCCACTCAAACCAGCAACCCCGCACTCAAGCTGGTGAGCCCACGCTCAAGCCGTATGAGTCTGCACTCAAGGCTGTAACTTCAGGGCCCTGAACCTGGGACCTCAGTGTTGCAGTGGATGGAGCCATCACCAGTCAGGCAGATGAGCTCATTCAATTCTCAGCAGAGAGCTAACGTTTTTGCTGTAATTGTTGTTGCTTTCTACCATTTTGTTTCAGGCCCAAGTGAAGAGAGATGGTGCTGAGCTCCTACTGTGATTGGCAGGCCCCCTCCGACCCAATGTGGGGCTCAGGGGACCATCCTGTGGGACTTACCCGGACTTTGCCAACCTCGCCTTTGTGGATGGAGATGTTGACGTTGAAGGCAGTCACAGTGACAAGCCTCACAAAGGACACAGCAGGGTTGCCCCGGTTCTCATTCTTGGTGGTGATGGTGAAGGGTGTCAGGCCCTGGGTATTGACCTCTGGGCAGTTGGTTGTTGCCAGCACGTAGTTACAGGTGCCCTGGAAGTCAAAGCTCCAGCCATCGAAGGAGTGGTAGTGGGGATCACCCCACAGCCAGCATGTGGCCTTATAATTGGGCACGCACACACCCTGGCCATCCTTCTCTTGGCATGTCTCCTGAGGCCGACACGTCACACCAGAGCACGGTTGTTCTGAGGGCAGAGAAGAGAGGACCTTGAGGGATTTCCTAGCGTGAGGCTGGCTGCTCCCTGGCATCTGTCCCCATCTGTGCAGAGATACTGACTCTGAGGGCCACCACAGGTGAGAGAAAATTCCAGAATCCTCATACCTTAGTTTGCTGTTTCTGAGACTGGGCCCTGTCTGAAACTCAGGTTCAGTGGTAGACTGTGTTCAAGACCCTGTCAATGGTCCCAACATCTGAGACCCATGCCCTGCAGTTTTCTCTCTGAAACTCAGGCCCCAAGAGACTTGCATTCAAGACCTAGGCTCTAGGGTCCCTATATCTGAACCCAGGCCCTGGGATCCCCTTGCTTGAGGTCTTAGCCCCAGGTGCCCCAGGTTTGAGACCACAGCCCCAGAGGTTCCCGTCTGGGATGCCAGCCCTGAGTGTGTCAGTGAGGGCACACACAGCCTTAGGGTTCTCTGTGTTTAAGACCTGGGCCCAGGTTCTCCATGCCAGCCCCTGGGGGGCAACCACATCTGAGGCCCAGGTCCTGGAAGTCTTTGTGCCCAAGACCAAGGTATTGGAGGAACTTTCTGGTGATGACCTAACCTCAGATGTCCCAACACTTGAGACCCTAACCCTGTGGTCTCCATATCTAAGTCTTATGACCTGGGGATCCTTCTGTGCAAGACTCTGTCTCCCTGGGGTTGCTGCGTCTGAGACTAGCCTTGGGGGTCTCATTTCTGAGGCCCTACCTCTGAAGGTCTCTTTGTCCAAGACTCTGTCTCTAGGGACACTATATTTGTGACCCAGTTTTCAGAACCCCGATGTCCAAGACCCAGCCTTAAAACTTCCTCCTCTCCCCCATGTGCCAACTTTCAATATATTGCCTCTTAACTCCAAATCCACTGATAGAGTTAGGCTTTGTCAGTAGAGGGCACTGGAGGGTCCCAGCAGGAGGAAGGGACTTCTCCTGCTTCCAGCCAGCTCTGCTCTCCTTGGCTTCTGCTGGCCTAGGGGACCAGCAGCATGTGGAACACCCACTCAGCAGTGGGGTTTTTCCTGCTTGCCAACTCCAGCCTGCACAACCTGTCTGCCATCCAGTGGGCTCCCGCTGCACCTTCCAATGAGCTCTGCCACTCAGCCTTGGAGTGGGGGCCCTCTTCCCAATTCCTCTCTTCCTTGGGTGCTCTTGCCTTAGGGGCAGCAGCTGCACCCTGTATCTGCTTTGTGTTCCTTAGCATTCTTTATGTCCCTTAGTGTGCATCCCCTATTACAAGTAAAGAATTCTTTCTATTCAACTTTGCCTATTCAAGCTGCTTTGTGGTTTCTGTCTCCTGATTGGACTTTGACCAATATATCCCAATCCCTAGGAGTCCCTGTTATCCTGCCCATCATCCCGGAGAGGCTCAGTCAGAGCTGGAGGTCCCATTTATTTACTTATCCTCAGAAATAAGGATGCCCTTCATCCTAAGAAAGCAGTCCTGAGGGTGGCTCTGTGTTTTACACTTAATCTGGGGGTTCCCATGTCCAAGACTATATCCCTATAAATCCTGATCCTCCACACCAGGGTGGCGCTGTACCCAAGGCTGAAGTCTTTGTGGGGGTCTCTGCTTGAGGCCAAAGGACTCTGTCCCTGTCCCTGTAGGCCCCAGTCTCTCAAACTCTTGTGGATGATGTCTGAAGCCCCAAGACTAATCCCACATGCAAGTGGTCAGCACACTATGGCACTTCCAGCTGCCTGTTTTTGTAAATAATGTTTTATTGGCACTACACCCCCCTACTTACATCGTCTATGGCTGATTTCATGCCACAATGACAGAATTGAGTAGTTGTGACTGAAACTCTATGGCCTGCAAGTTTAAATATTTACCATCTGGCCCTTTAGAGAAAATGTTTCCTAGTCCCTTGTTATGTTGATGGTCTCTAACATCTGCTCAGCAAACCCATCTCTGAGGATCCCCACAGCCTGGACTCAACTATGAGGGTCCCTGCCTCCCAGCCTGGAGGGCCTCTGCACCTGGCCCTGGGAATCTCAGCCCAGAGGTCCCCAAGTCTGAGATCACAATCCTTAATTCTTTGTGCCTCCCACCATAAAGATCCATGGCACAACACCCTCAGCTCCAGAGTTGCTGTCCTCTGTTCCCAGCCACACCGGCCCCGACCCTAGCTCAGCACCTTTGACGCAGCTCAGGACGCCTGCCAAGGCCTGGCACACCTGCCCTGGTTCACAGCTGTGGTCCTGGCACACCAGGTTGTTCCCAGCGTGGCACACGCACTGCTGCCGGCAGTTGTCAATGAGTACTGTCTTCTCTGGCTGTGGGGACAGAGGGCACAGCCATCAGAGCAGGAGCTGACTCCAGCATCTCTGGTGTTCTGGGCACAGAGGGTCCAGAAGGCAGGAAAGAGACATCTTTCATTAAGATGGCCCCTTGCTGGCCCTGGCCAGTTGGCTCAGTGGTAGAGCGTTGGCCTGGCGTGTAGAAGTTCTGAGTTTGATTCCTGGTCAGGGCACACAGGAGAAGCACCCATCTGCTTCTCTAACCTTCCGCCTCTCCTTCCTCTCTATATCCCCTCACCAACCAAGGCTCTATTGGAGCAAATTTGGCTCTGGGTGCTGAGGATGGCTCTATGGCCTCTGCCTCAGGCGCCAGAATAACTCCAGCTGCAACGAAGCAATGTCCCAGATGGGCTGAGCGTCGCCCCCTGGTGGGCATGCTGGGTGGATCCCGGTAGGATGCATGCGAGAGTCTGCCTGCCTGTCTGCTTCTAACTTCAGAAAAATACAAAAAAAGAAAAAAGAAAAAGATGGCCCTTTGCCTGTGAACCTAAGGCTTTGGGGTTCAATTCATTCACCCATTCACTTTCATTCATTTATTCCAAAATATCCACTAAATATCTACTGTATCAGATGAACGGTATAACAGAGTAATTAAGAACAAGGACTCTGGAGTTGATTGCCTGAGTTTGAAGCCTGTTTCTGCTATTTTCAAGTCATATCATTCTGTCCAAGTTATTTAACCTCTTTATGCCTCAGTTTCTACATTTGTAAATTGCAGATAATAGCACCTCCCTTTTAAAGTATAGCTGAGTTAGTAATACATATAAAGTACAGATGAACTGAAAAGTAATTTCCTTTAAATCATCCAGATTGAGGAAGAAATGGGTAGAGATGAAACAAGACTGGGAAAGTGTTGATTTTTTTTTAGAGCTGAGTGATGGGTACATGGGGATTCATAACATTGCTCTCTTTTATATGTTTGAAAAATTTCATAATAAAAAGTTTACATATATCATAACATAGTATACATTTAGCACTTAAAGCAGTAATCCGTACATAGTAAGCACCATCTGCTATTTGCTGTTATTACTCTTATCGTTTATATGAGGTGAGCGGCAGAGAGGGTCCCGCCCTCATGGTGCTCAAGGAGCTTTGAGGGAGACAGACTTTAGACAAATACACTCAAATCAAAGGACAAGGAGTAACTGTGAGAGAGGGAGAGGGAACCAGAGGGAGTTAGCTGCTAGTATAACAGAGACAAAATGTAGACCCAAATACAAAGCCAAAACTTGACCTGGGGATCCAGCGGAGGGTTTAAAGTTGCAGGAGCCACAGTCATATTTACAAAGGTCTTTCCCACTGCGATGGGGACAATGACCAAAGGGAGCAAAAGTGAGGGCTGGAAGGAGGGGACAAACTGGATCACAGTGGGGTTGTAGGTTGTGGAAGAGGGGTGAGTGGAAGGGACATTCAGGAGGTCAAGTGGATAGGCTGTGGAACTAACGGGCAGTGGAGGAAGGTCCAGGATGAGGCCCTAGGTGTGCTCGGAACGACCAGGTTCTTACCTCATAGTAGACACCATTGTGGTAGCAGCCACAGTTCTGGATGGGCACGCAGGCTTGGCCATCACTGAGGAAACCGGGGTCACACTGGCAGCCCTCAGCACAGTTATCCGGGCACTGTGGGGTGGCGCTGAGTGCAGAGCAGCTCAAGGAGCAGGTGTCTGCACAGAGCTCATAGTGGCTATGTAAGGGGCACGTCATTGCTGCAAAAAGGGGGTGTGAGTCAGAGACCCTGGGAAGGAGGGTCTGCAGGGCCCATGGGCTGTCCCTTCTGTTGCTCAACCGATTCCCATCCCCCTCCCCTTTCCCTCTTCTCTGCCTCTCACTCACGACAGAAAGTTTCGGTCCTCCAGGGGTCAACGTGGCCTCCAGCCGCCTGGCAAGCACTCACATAGGCGTGAATGTTGCTGCAGAGAATGCTCTGGTCTCCGCCACCCACGCAGAGATCAAAGACACAATTATGCAAGGGACCCTGGGGATCAAGCAGCTTGTGGCAGGCGGCCAGTGGCCCAGTGGGGCTGGTGAGGATCCCACAGAACTGCTCCTGCTGGTACTTCTCCTGAAGCTCAGGTCCACACTCCTGAGGGTTGCAGTCTTCACCGGGCTTGCAGATGGGTGGCGGCAAGCAGGGAGAGCCAGGTACTGCCTCCTCCCAAGAGTTGCCAAACTCATTGGGGCTGCCTGCCTGCGAGCCATCAGGCTTCTGGAAGTCATCTTTGGGGTCACCGTTGTAGTTACCGCACAAGCCACATAATTGCTGGTAGTAGTTGCCTGGGACCGTGACCCGCACATTGTACACGAGGTCATAGGCCACACGCAGGCCAAAGTCAGTCTCGATCACAATATCCGCGCCCTGCTGGGAGGCACGGACCCGGCCCTCGGCCAGCAGCACAGGTAGCTTCATGTGCACACCGTTTACCTGGGAGACAGGGGGTGCCGTGCTTCAGAGGGCACACGTTGAGAGGGCAGACCCTAGTCAAGCCCCTGCCTGTCATTTAGATCTATATGGCTTTAGTTTTCATATTTGTAAAATGGGTATAATAATAGGGTCTTACAGTGGGTTGAATAGTGGTCCTCAAAAAAAATGTCCACCCTCAGACTATGACCTTATTCAGAATAAGGGTCTTTGCAAGTGTAATTAGGACAATGATCTCAAGATGCAATCACCCTGAATTAGGGTAAGCCCTTTGTCCAATGACAAATGTTCTTTTTTTTTGTTTGTTTGGTTTTTTTTGTTTTTTTGTTTTTGTTTTTGTTTTTTTTTTGCATTTTTCTGCAGCTGGAAACAGGGAGAGACAGTCAGACAGACTCCCGCATGCGCCCGACCGGGATCCACCCGGCACGCCCACCAGGGGGCGACGCTCTGCCCACCAGGGGGCGATGCTCTGCCCATCCTGGGCGTCGCCATGTTGCGACCAGAGCCACTCTAGCGCCTGGGGCAGAGGCCACAGAGCCATCCCCAGCGCCCGGGCCATCTTTGCTCCAATGGAGCCTTGGCTGCGGGAGGGGAAGAGAGAGACAGAGAGGAAGGCGCGGCGGAGGGGTGGAGAAGCAAATGGGCGCTTCTCCTATGTGCCCTGGCCGGGAATCGAACCCGGGTCCTCCGCACGCTAGGCCGACGCTCTACCGCTGAGCCAACCGGCCAGGGCCGACAAATGTTCTTATAAGAGCCAGAAGAAGATACACACAGATATCCAGAAAAGGCCATGTGAAGATGAAGACAAGGATTGAAGTGATGTAGCCACAAGTCAAAAGCACCTTGAACCACCAGAAGCTGGAAGGGGCAAGGAAAGATTCTCCCCTAGAAACTTTAAAGGGGTGCAGCCTTTGCCAACACTTTGATTTTGGACTTCTGGCATTCACAACTATGAGAAAGCACATTTCTGTTGTTTTAAGCTACCAGGTTGGTCTTAACTTATTATAGCAGCCACAGGAAACTAATTCAGGTCTCAATGGAATAACCACCTTACCAGTTATAGTTTAATCACCACTTACTGCAGTGATAATAATGTAGCGACTGATTCCAAAGACATTTGCCTGGGTCCAAACACAGCTCTGCCCCTTACTCTTTCGATAACCTTGGGTAGGTGAGTTACTGCTCTATTTCTGTTTCTTCATGTACTGAGTGGAAATGAGATACCTAGTCCATGGTGCTGTCAGGATTCAATAAATTAATATTTTCAAAGTGCTGAGAAATGTATCTGGCACAGAAAGGGTGTTTTGGGAGCATTTAATATTATTATTAGCTGTGACTGGAAGTTTTTATTTTGAAGAATAAATGGATGCCAAGGGTTTTTGCCTTAAGCATCCATGGATAGAAAGTTAGGCTAAATTTCCTGGGAAATGAACTTCAAGTTCTTGAGCCAAGAACCAATGGTTTTAGTTTAAGGTTGCTGGGCACCAGCAAAGTCTTATAAATCCACCCTGATTAACATGCTTGCTCGGCCTTCCTTAATGTAGATACGACGAACATTAGATTGTTTTAGAAGTATGAGGAATCAGAGGAGAAGGCAGGAGAAAGGCATACTCCTGGCTGAGTCTCCTAAAACAGTGCCAACCATTATACTTCCTGACTTAATCCCTGTGCCTCAGTTTTCTTACCTGTAAAGTGTAGATATTAATAGTCTCCACCTCACAGCAAGGCTAGGAAATTCAGTGAGATGTAAATAATGACACCAACAACTCATTTATATTTAGAGCCAACTATATGCCAGGTGTTACTGTTGGAGTTTGCCTACATCAGGGACTATATTTAAACATCAGATGCATGAGCATATGAAGAAGCCAGCTATTCCTCAGCATCCTCATCATCAATATTGCTACTAGTACAATGGTCACGTGCCTGAATGTTAGTGGGGTCTCTGGGGAAAACCTCCAGTGTATGTGAGATGCCAGTTCCTTTGTGAAACCAAATCCTCCTCAGTCAGAAAAGCACCCGGGGCACCCAGGGTCCAGCATGCTGCCACCTGGGGCACCATCTTGGGTTCAACTCCTGCCTTTGCTGAGTGACTTTGGGCCAGTGATGGGACCGCCCCCTCTAAAAATATAAAGCAAATCATGGCATTCCGGCTACTACTGTGAGGATAAAATGGCACTGTCGGTGTGACCTGTTTAGCAGCCAAGGTCTGGGGCAGCTGTGCAAAACCACAGCTGTGTGGTTGTGGTTGTTAAGGGACGATAGAGCCATCGCAGATTGTCCTCTGTCCTTGAGCCTTCCCCGTCCCTGAACTTTGCCAGCCTCTGATTGTCTCCTGTTCTGCCACAGGCTGGGAGACCAGGGAGGAAGCTGGGGCAGGGACCAGGATGGAGGGGAAGATGGAGGGAAGGGGCATAGTTCAGAGGGGATAGTCAGGGGGCAGGGAGAGGGGAGACTAAGCCACACGGGAACAGCTGCAGGCTCCTACTCTCCTGGGCTCCCCAGCCTTGGCTCTGATCAGCACCCTCTCTCCTCAGGAACCCCGTGCCTCTCACATCCACTGTGGATCGGGTGTCTCCTGCCCCTGGGCTGAGCATTGCCGGGGCCCACCCCCAGACTGCCCTCTGTCCCAGCCCTCCCTTTAAGTTCTGCCCCTGCTCTCACCGTGACCTTCCATTGATTCTGTTCCAGCCGCAGAGTGAAGTTAGCCACCTGGACAGTGACCACCCTGGTCACACTGACTTTCCTATGGTTCCATTCCACATTCTCCTGCAGGACAGCAAACTGGTCCAGGCCGGGCCGGGCCCCACAGGTCTGAGCCAGCACGTACACACAGGTGCCCATGAAGTCGAAGCGACGGCCGTCGAAGGTGGTGTAATGAGGGTCTCCTGATGCCTGGCAGGTGGCAGAGCCCACAGCCACACAGCCCAGGGTGCCACCAGACGGCTGGCAGGCCTCATGTGGGCCGCAGCTGGAGGGCTTACAGGACACAAGGCCGCCCTCCTGGCAGTGGCAAAGGGAATCGCACCCCGGTCCAGGATGGAAGGTCTGTCCCGGAGGATAGTAGGCGCCCTGGTACAAGCAGCCGCAGGAAGGCAGGGGCACGCAGGACTCACCACTGAGCACAAAGCCCTCGTCGCACACACAGCCCTCGTAGCAGTCGGAGCCACAGCCCCCAGACACTGGGAGGTCTCCACAGGACAGTGGGCAGCCACGGGAACACGCCTCGTAGTGGCTGTGGGGTGGGCAGCTCAGCGCTGCAGGGAGAGTGGCCATTAGGATTGAGAATCCTTCATCCCACTGACACAGTTGACCTGACATGCATGCATGGTCACGCACACATATTTATACACATGTTCACAAACATCTACACACACTCACATATGCTTACATATATGTTCACACACACTCACATGCATGCTCACACACACTTATGTGGTCCAGCTGCAAAGGCTTTCTGTTGAGTGGGGCCTGGGGAACAGATTACATCACAGTTAATCTGACCCAGACAATTAGGATTCTTTTCTTAGTTAACTGTGGTTTAGGTTATCTGTAATGTCTTTGATTACCTTATTCAAGTTGGTAACAAGTTGTGGATGTATTAAATAATACTAGAGCCTGACCAGGCGGTGGTGCAGTGGATAGAGCATCAGACTGGGATGTGAATGACCCAGGTTCAAGACCCTGAGGTTGCCAGCTTGAGCGCGGGCTCATCTGGTTTGAACAAAGCTCATCAGCTTGGACCCAAGGTTGCTGGCTTGAAAGGAGTTACTCAGTCTGCTGTAGCCCCCCGGTCAAGGCACATATGAGAAAGCAATCAATGAACAACTAAGGTGTTGCAACAAAAAACTAATGATTGATGCTTCTCATCTCTCTTCATTCCTGTCTGTCTGTCCTTATCTATCTCTCTGTCTTTGTAAAAAAATAAATAAATAAATAACACTAGAAAGAAGCAAGTAGCCAAATTCAGAAAGTACGAAATTCTGCAGGACAAATGACTTGTTTTTTCTTTTTTCGATTAATAAATGGCATGAATAAAAGGAAGGGGTATCCCTGGCCAACTGGCTCAGTGGATAGAGCATTGGCCCAGTATACGGACGTCCCAGGTTCGATCCCTGGTCAGGGCACACATGAGAAGTAACCTGTGGTGACATAGTGGATAAAGAATCGACCTGGGGCCCTGGCCTGTTGGCTCAGTGGTAGAGCGTCGGCCTGGCGTGCGGGAGTCCCGGGTTTGATTCCTGGCCAGGGCACACAGGAGAAGCGCCCATCTGCTTCTCCACCCCTCCCCCTCTCTTTCCTCTCTGTCTCTCTCTTCCCCTCCCGCAGCCGAGGCTCCATTGGAGCAAGGATGGCCCGGGCGCTGGGGATGGCTCCTTGGCTTCTGCCCCAGGTGCTAGAGTGGCTCTGGTCACAACAGAGTGACGCCCCGGCGGGGCAGAGCATCGCCCCCTGGTGGGCGTGCCGGGTGGATCCCGGTCGGGCGCATGCGGGAGTCTGACTGTCTCTCCCCGTTTCCAGCTTCAGAAAAATACAAAAAGAAAAAAGAAAAAAAAAAAAAAAAAAGAATTGACCTGGAACACTGAGGTTGCCAGTTCAAATCCCTGGGCTTGCCTAGTCAAGGCACATATGGGTGTTGATGCTTCCTGCTCCTACCTCATTCTCCCTGTCCCTCTCTCCTCTCTAAAATGAATAAATAAAATCTTTTTAAAAAAATTAAAAAAAGGAAAGCAACTACCTGCTTTTCTCCCTTACCCTCTCTCTCTTCTCTCTCTCTTCCCTTCCTGCAGCCAGTGGCTCAGTTGGTTCAAGTGTCAGCCCCAGGAGCTGAGGATAGCTTGGTTGGTTCGAGTGTCAGCCTCAGGTGCTGAAAATAGCTTTGTTGACCTGAGCATCAGCCCTAGATAGGGGTGCTGGATGGATTTCAGTCCAGGTGCATGTGGGAGTCTGTCTCATTATCTACCCTACTCTCAGTTAAAAGAAAAAGGAAGGGGTAGATAGAGGTTAGATATGCAACAAAGAAAGGAAATAAAATACAGATTGTAGAATCTAGATGGTTAATGTATAGGTATTCACTGTGAAATTCTTTCAGCATTTCTGTATGTTTGAAAATTTTCATAATATTTTTGGGTAAAAAAGTGGGAGACTATTATAGGAAAAAATCCCATGTACTGTGTGGGTTTGATCTCAATTCAGATTCAAATAAACTGAAAAAAAAAACCCATACTTTTTTTAGAAAATTGGGGAAACTGGAACACAAGTTGGGTTGTAGATGATGTCAAGGAACTGGTGACATTCTAATGGTTTTTAGTTTCAACAGAATTTAACCTATTGTAAGGTAATTATATACACAAAAGTCTCTTTCTTTTTTCTTTCTTTTTTTGTATTTTTCTGAAGTTGGAAGCGAGGAGGCAGTTAGACTCCCACATGCATCCAACCAGGATCTACTTGGCATGCCCACCAGGGGGCGATGCTCTGCCCATCTGGGGCATTGCTGCATTGTGGCTGGAGCCATTCAAGCACCTGAGGCGGAGGCCATGGAGCCATTCTCAGTGCCCAGGCCAACTTTGCTCCAGTTGAGCCTTGGCTGCTGGAGGGGAAGAGAGAGATAGAGAGAAAGGAGGGGGAGGGGGAGAGTGGAGAAGCAGATGGGCCCTTCTCCTGTGTGCCCTGACCAGGAATCAAACCCGGGACTTCCACATGCCAGGCTGACACTCTACCACTGAGCCAACTGGCCAGGGCCCAAAAGTCTCTCTTTTTTTTAAAAATCACTGCATTAGTTCATTTTTGCTGGGTAACAAGCATCACCAAAGCTTAGCAAATTAAAACTACAGGTACTTATTATTTCTCAAGATTCTGTTAGCTGTGCAATTATTTACACTTAGGATGAAAACTAAAAATGTATGGTTGCACTTATGTTAAGTTTAGAAACTTTAGAAATCAGAATAGCCTGACCAAGCAGTGGCACAGTGGATAGAGCGTCAAACTGGGATGCCGAGGACCCAGGTTCAAGACCCCAAGGTCACCAGCTTGAGCGCGGGCTCATTTGGTTTGCGCAAAAGCTCACCAGCTTGGATCCAAGGTCGCTGGCTTCAGCAAGGGGTTACTCGGTCTGCTGAAGGCCCGCGGTCAAGGCACATATGAGAAAGCAATCAATGAACAACTAAGGTACCTCAACGAAAAACTGATGATTGATGCTTCTCATCTCTGTCTGTCCCTATCTATCCCTCTCTCTGACTCTCTCTCTGTCTCTGTAGAAGTCAGAATAGGGGTTACCTCTTGAGGTATAGTCCTGGGAAGAGGGCATGAGGGACTTCTGAGGGGGTGAGGAGCGTAGTACGTTCTTTTTCATGATTCTTGGGGTAGGTTATGCAAATGTGTTCTCTTGCTGAAAATTGATTAAGCTACTACTTATTATATGTACACATTTTTGAACATGTATATCATATTTCAACAATAAACTTACAAATGTAAAAATCAGATGAACCAACGCATGGCTTCTCGAACTTCTTTTACAGGCGAGCAAAAATGTTTGAAGAGCATTCCTGCACTCACATCTGATGCAAGGGTCTCAAAGTGACTGTCCAAGGGGTCAGGAAGATGTTGCACATGAGTGAAGTAGGTCAAATGGGGACCAAGAAGAACTGGAAAGGAGCCTGGGCTCCTTCTAAAGGCAGCACCAGCCTGACCTGTGGTGGCGCAGTGGATAAAGCATCGACCTGGAAATGTTGAGGTCGCCGGTTCGAAACCCTGGGCTTGCCTGGTCAAGGCACATATGGGAGTTGATGCTTCCTGCTCCTCCCTACCTTCTCTCTCTCTGTCTCTCTCTCTCTTCTCTCTCTCTCTCTCTCCCTCTCTCCTTTCTAAAATGAATAAATAAATAAAAAAAAGAATTAAAAAAAAAGCTAGTCCTGGATCTGGAGATATATCAGTCATCATATATCCTGAGACCTGGATTAAAAAAAACAAAATAAAGGCAGCACCACTGCTCATCTTTGAAGACAACTGCCATATGGCAATCAGACTCAGGGCCACCAAATATATCCAGCCATCTTTTTTTTTTTTTTTTTCATTTTTCTGAAGCTGGAAACAGGGAGAGACAGTCAGACAGACTCCCGCATGCGCCCGACCGGGATCCACCCGGCACGCCCACCAGGGGCGATGCTCTGCCCATCCTGGGCGTCGCCATGTTGCGACCAGAGCCACTCTAGCGCCTGAGGCAGAGGCCACAGAGCCATCCCCAGTGCCCGGGCCATCTTTGCTCCAATGGAGCCTTGGTTGCGGGAGGGGAAGAGAGAGACAGAGAGGAAAGCACGGCGGAGGGGTGGAGAAGCAAATGGGCGCTTCTCCTGTGTGCCCTGGCCGGGAATCGAACCCGGGTCCTCCGCACGCCAGGCCGACGCTCTACCGCTGAGCCAACCGGCCAGGGCCTATCCAGCCATCTTACAAATATTTACCGCATCTGTAATTTCCTAGCTGTCATGATCCTGGGCATGTAACTGATCCTTTCTGAGTCTCAGGTTTCTCATGTGTTAAATGGGTAAAACTGCAGCCCCTACCTCATAAGGCTGTTAAAAGAATTAAGTGAATTAATGATATTATATGTTAATGAATAGACATAAGGCTGAGGCCCCAGTTTTCACTACTGGTACTTACGGCAAAGTTTCTCACTCCTCCAGGGATCTACAGTGGCCCCAGCAGCCTGGCATGCGTCAGTATAGGCGGCCAGCGCGTCACACAGTGGCCCAGACTGGCCTGGCAGTAGGCAGCGGTCGTAGACACAGTCCCGCACAGCACCCTGTGGGTCCAGGATGTGGTGGCACTCCCGGAAGGGCCCCTCAGGGTCCGCAAGGATTCCACACTCCTTCTTGCTCTGCAGCTGCTGGGCTACCAGGGAGTCCAGCTTGGGACAGTCACCTGGCTCAGTTGCTCCACATCCCGGTCTTGTCTCCTCCTGCCAGCTCTTCCCAAAGGCCAATGCATTGGCGGCTTGGCCCCCACCTCGCAGAGCCATATCATCACCTGGGTTCCCATTGAAGTTCCCGCAGAGTCCACACAGGGCCCCAGCATAGCTTCCGGGCACCTTGGCAGTCACATGGGCATTCCAGTCGTAAGTGACAGTCAGGCCAAAGTCTGTGCGTATGACGGCATTTTGGCCCTGGCGGAACACCTGCACCTGTCCATCTGCTGCCTGGAAAGGCAGGTACTGAAGGATGCCATCCACCTGGGTAGAGATGCAAGAAGGCTAAGGGGTTAGGGTGTATTCTTGGCTCTGTGGCCCAACCCTAATTCAACTCAGCTCCAGCTATTCTCAGTTCCTCAGCTCCACATTATGCTTGGTCCCCCTTACAGCCTTTGCACTTGCTGTGTGCTCTGTCTGACACACCATTCACCTCTCTTCATACTTCAAGTATCAACTTAAATCCAAATACCTAACTCATGGTCTTCAAAGCCTATAGCATCTGTCTCCCCGTTACCTCCCTGACCTCACATCTTCGCACCCCCCCCTCACTCATTCTGCTCCAGCCACACTGGCTTTCTTTAGTTCTTTAATTCTTCCAGTTTAGTCTAAGAACAATATCTAGCACTTTTCTTCTGACTGCTTTCCCTTCATCTTTCAGCACTTAGCTTAAATCCAAGTCCCTACTCTAGAAGGTCCTGCTTAACCTTGGCTCTCCCCACCTTTGTGCCTGCATCACCTACCACATCACTCACTTAGCCTCCTTGCTGTCTCCCTAAACATATCAAGTGCATGCCCACCTCAGGGCATTTGGACTTGCTGTACCCTCTTCCTGGAACACTACTCATCACTCTTCACTTGGCCATCTCTACTTCACCTTTTAGGTGTCAACTTTGATCCAAACCCTAACAATGGCCTAAGAGGCCCTGGATGAAGTGATTCTCACTACTCTCCGATTTAATTCTCTAGTACTGCCCCATTCCTGACCCTTGAAACTCCAGTCATGTTGGCATTGATATTCTCCCAAACTCACCCAGTTCAGCCCAGCCTCAGGGCCTTTGCACTTGCTATAACCTCTGCTTGTGATATGTCTACCCTATTTCACATCCCTATTCTTTGCCTGGCTTCCTCCCCCTCATCCTTCACCTCTCAGCTTAAAATTGAACCCCTCTTCCCACCAGGCCCTGCTTGTCCCCACTTTTATGATCTCATCTCATACCAACCTCTCTATTCCATCTTCCCAATCTCACTCTCTTAAGGGGCAGCTTCATTGGGCCCTTGTTGTTCTGCATTCTTCAAGCCCAATCTAGCCTCAGTCTTCGCACCTATTGTTCCCTCTGCCTAAGGATAATTGCTCTTCACCTGATGGTCTCTTTCATATTTAAGGTTTCAGCTTAAATCGAAAACCTCTATCATAGCTATCCGCTACACGATTTCCTACCTTGCTCTTCCTTCCATCCCTCCATTCCAGCTCCACTAGCCTCTATGCTGTTCCTCTACCACTTATGTTTGTTCCTGCCTTTGCACTTGCTGCTCCTTCCAGCAGGAACACTCTTCCATCCACTTATCTTCCTGCCTGTTCCATCTCTTTGTTCAGGAGAGGTAATAGAAGGTAGTGGTTGAGAGTAAGGACTCTGGAGACAGACAGCCTGGCTTCAAATCCTGGCTCTACTACTCACTAGCTATGTGACCTTGAATAAGTGATTTAACCTATCTGTGCCTCAGTTCCTCACTGAACAAGGTTAACTATTTCACAAGGTTGGTGTAGAAACTAAATAAGTTACTATATGTCAAGCATTTAACATATAAAAATAATATATGTTGGCTATTATTATTCAAGCTGCAGCTTAAATGTCATCTCAGAGAGATGAGAACATAAATATTAACAATTATGTTCTCTCTTTCTCAAGGAGCTTCTTTATGTCAAACAGTAGGCTTTATGGGAAGATCTTCCTGCACTCCAAGGTTGTTCTAAGGATTAAGAGTTAAGGCCACAGCCCTGGCCGGTTGGCTCAATGGATGGAGTGTTGGCCCAATGTGCGGAAGTCCGGGTTCATTCTTCAGTCAGTGCACATGAAAGTGACCATCTGTTTCTCTTCCCCTGACCAGTGGTGGCACAGTGGATAGAGCATTGATCTGAGATGCTGAAGAACTAGGTTCGAAATCCTGAGGTCGCCAGCTTGAGAGCAGGCTCATGTGGCTTGAGCCTGCCTCCCTCTCCTGCTTCTATCTCTCTTCCTCTCTCGCAGCCAGTGGGTTGATTGGTTTGAGCATTAGCCCTGGGCTCTGGGAATAGCTCAGTTGATCTAACATCAGCCTCAGGTGCTGAGAATAGCTCAGTTGATTCGAGCATCGCCCCCAGACAGGGATTGCCGGGTGAATCCCAGTCAGGGAGCATGCAGGAGTCTCTCTCTATCCCCCTCCTCTCACTTAAAAAAAAACAAACAGAGTTAAGGCCTCTAAAGGGTGTAGCGCAATGCCTAGCACAGGGAAAGGTCTCTTGGTTTTCCATTTCCAATTCATTATCCTCCTGAAAGTATGGTCTACCACCCCAGACTGCTCAATATGATTATTAACTACTGTTGTGAACCTTAAAACAATCCCACCTCTCAATTTTTATCATTTTTTAAAAAATTAAATCACTGCGCCCTGGCTGGACGGCTCAGTGGTAGAGTGTCAGCCTGGCGTGCAGGAGTCCTGAGTTTGATTCCTGGCCAGGGCACACAGGAGAAATGCCCATCTGCTTTGCCACCCTTCCCCCTCTCCTTCCTCTCTGTCTCTCTCTTCCCCTCCCGCAGCCAGGGCTCCATTGGAGCAAAGTTGGCCCGGGCACTGAGGATAGCTCTGTGGCCTCTGCCTCAGCGCTAGAATGGCTCTGGTTGCAACAGAGTGATGCCCAGATGGGCAGAGCATCGCCCCCTGGTGGGCGTGCCAGGTGGATCCTGGTCGGGCACATACGGGAGTCTGTCTGACTACCTCCTTGTTTCCAACTTCAGAAAAATACAAAAAAAAAAAAAAATCTAGAAGAAAAAAGTAAATCACTGCCTGACCAGTGGTGGCACAGTGGATAGAGCATTGATCTAAGATGCTGAAGTACTAGGTTCGAAATCCTGAGGTCACCAGCTTGAGAGCAGGCTCATGTGGCTTGAGCTCAGGCTCACTAGCTTGAACATGAGGTCACTGGATTGAGCGTGGGATCATCAACATGATCCCCGGTTGCTGGCTTCAACCCAAGGTTGTGGCTTAAGCAAGGGGTCACTGGCTCAGCTGGAGGCCCCCAGGTCAAGGCACGTATGAGAAACAATTAATGAACAACTAAAATGATGCAACTATGAGTTGATGCTTCTCATCTCTCTCCTCTCTCATTCTTTCCCTTCTTGTTTTTCTCTCTCTCTAAAAATAAATAAATAAATAAATAAATAAATAAATAAATAAAGTAAATCACTGGTTTTTTACTTCTGCTGTTTTTTTGGGTTTTTTTTTTTACAGGGACTGAGAGAGAGTCAGAAAGAGGGATAGATAGGGACAGACAGACAGGAACGGAGAGAGATGAGAAGCATCAATCATCAGTTTTTTGCTGTGACACCTTACTTGTTCATTGATTGCTTTCTCATATGTGCCTTGACCACGGGCCTTCAGTGGATTGAGCAACCCCTTGCTTGAGTCAGGTGAGCTTTGCTTTCTTTTTGCTAAAGCCAGATGAGCCCGCGCTCAAGCTGGCAACCCTGGGGTCTCGAACCTGAGTCCTCTGCATCCGAGTCCAATGCTCTATCCACTGCACCACCCCCCGGTCAGGCTTCTGCTGGTTTTTGACCGTGTGAAAACCCTCTGCCCAGAGACCTGCCACTGTTTGGGCCCTCACCCCTTGCCTCCCAACATACACATCTCTAGTTCCTGACCTTTTATAGGTCACCTTACTCTCTTAAAATAACTGTCTCCTAGAAAAAGCACAAATCTATAAGTTTGGAGGGTTCATATCAATACAATATTAAGTCAACATTTACTGAACATTTGCTGGGCATCAAGAGTCTTTTGAATCCTATAAATATTAAATGGTCAAATTCCCACAATCACCTTGTGAGCAGCTTCTTCTCGAGGCACCCTCTTATTATCTCATTTGACAGAGGACAAAACTAAGTCCCAGAAAGCCACAGTCACATAACCAGGGAGAGGCTGCACTGCCCTGGATAGGGACCCCACATTAATCACTGGCTACAGGTCTTCTAACTGTTAGACTCTAACAGACCCACCCACTCTTTTAAAGAGATGTCCCGCTGCTCCACCTCCACCCCTCCCTAGGTGCTCTGTGCTCACCAACACTTTCCCAGGATGCTTCCGTTGCACCGCCACCTTCACGCCACGGGCCTCGACAAGCACAGCACGCGTGTAGCTCACAGTCTGGCTGCCCCGATGTTCGTTTTCCACCAGCACTCGGAAGGCGGGCAGTGCCGCGTTCTGGCCACAGGAGCCAGCCAGCAGGTACGTGCAGGTGCCCATGAAGTCGAAGCGCAGGCCATCGAAGCTCACATAGTGAGGGTCCCCGGACGCCTGGCAGCTCCCAAAGTGGTCTGGGTAGCAACCGAGGAGGCCATTCTGGATGCGACAGTTCTCGCCGGCGGGACAGCCCTGCGTGTCACTGCAACTAACCTGCTGGGTGGCGCCGTTGCAGGTGCAGCGCCGCCGGCACGCGTCATCCGCCCACACCTGCTGGCCGGGCGCCAGAGGGCGGCCCTCGTAGATGCAGCCGCAGGACGAGGCCGCCACGCAGGCTCCGCCGCTGGCCACGAAGCCCGGGAGGCACGCGCAGCCCTCCACGCAGGGGAGCCCCGAGCAGTTGGCAGGTGCAGCCGCAGGGTTGCAGGAAGCGGGACAGGCGGGGGCGCAGGGCTCGTAGCGGCTGTTGGCCGGGCAGGACAGGGCTGCGGGGAGACGGGACGCGGGTCACGTTAGCACAGCGGAGCTCAGTCGAGAATATACCAGGACTTTCCTCCCTGAGCCTCTCTTGCTCCTCCTCCCTCAGAGCTCCCCATATAGTTCATGGCATTTCCACCCTTCAGGCGCTCAGGCCCCACAGCTCAGAGATGTAGTTAACCCCTCCTCCCTTCATTTCCTGAACAACCAATCTGAATCACAGTAAATCCTGTGAGCTCTATTCAAAATCTACCCGAAATCTACCCCTTCCCCTCTCACCACTGTCCCCACCCTGGTCCTATCCACCCCAACAGCCTCTTGCCTGCTCTTCCTCCCGCCCTAGTTCTGCTCCCACAGTCTGTTCCTCACGTGCAGCCAGAGGGACCCTGTGAACACCTGAATCAGGTGACATCCCTCTCCTGCTCACAGCCTGTTTGTGGCTCCTGCTTGCTCAGAGTAGAAGCCAGGCCTCCTGGTGGCCCATGAGGCCCCACACCACTTGCCCTCATCATTTCTCAGTCCTCTTCTCATTCTCTTTCTGGCTCACTCTGTCCCTGCCACAGTGGCCTCCTTGCCGGTTCTCACACTCCCAGCTCAGGACCTTGGCTCTGGCTGTCCCCTCTGCCTGTGTTGGCCTTTCCTTGGAAAGTGGTACTACAGCATGTGGTTAAGAGAAGGCTGCTGAAGCCCAGATGGCCTGGGTTCAAATCCTAGTTCTCCTTTCTTAGCTGTGAGCAAATAATCCCAATTTCCCTGAGACTCAGTTTCTTCATCAGTAAAGTGGGATAATAATAGTACTGATCTCACAGGGTTGTTGTGAGAAGTAAATGAGTTCACCTATGTAGAGACACCCCAGAAGAAATATCATTGTTATTACTTAGCTGACGGTTGCCTTATCCCTAGTCTCTGCTCCAATGGCACCTCCTCAGAAAGTTGTTTCCTGAGAACCTTCTTCATGAGCCTCTCATTTGCTCTTATTACATAAACTTTATTTACTTTTCTCTATAAAGATATTCTAATTTACTGCTTACTGTCTGTCTTCCTGATAGGATATAAATTCTGTGAGATTTGGGATCCTATGTCTCATTCATGGCTGAATCTTCAGCACCAAGGACAGGGCCTGGCCCAGTGGATGAAAGGCTGGATGCATAAACTCTCTGGTCCCCCTTTTGCACCAGGCATTAGGGAACTCGAGAGACGAAGTTGAAGGCTGGGCAGTGAGGACACAGCAGTGACCAAGAGAAAGCCCAAATGGCCACACTATCTCCTTCAGACTTTCTCCCCCTCCAGTGTCTGTCTCAAGCCTTGGGACTGAGCCTATATGCCTCTTTTCTCCCTCCCTTTTAACCTGTCTGTCTTCTGAACATTTCTATGGGAGCCTCACAGGGGCAGAGACAGGTAGATATTCATCACCAGCATGAGGATGGGGCCAGATAGGGACTCAGGGAATTCTTGTTGAATGAATGAACAAATGAGTGAAAGAATGACTAAGGGGATGTACAGGTAACTGGCTAAGGAGCTTGGACTTCATCTAGAGAACATCAGGAAGTCATAGAAGGGCTATAAATGAAGAACTGTTCACATTTCTGCTTCTGGACCAAGAAGATGACCTCTCATGACAAGCTTAGCACATCCTTTCCCTTCAGCCTGGAACCCATTTCTTGCTCTCTTTTTCCTGTCTAGTTCCTGGTCCTCCTGTGGGTTGCTAATTGGACATCTTTTCTCTAATAAATCCTCCTTAATTCCCCAGGCTGAGTCTGGAAGTTTCTCTGATCTCATAATCCTCTTGGAATTCCCTCATCCCAATGCTGACCACTCTGCCTGTGCCTACCCCAACCCAGTAGTGACCACTCAGGACCATAACTGTCAAGTGATATAATATGTCTACCTCAACCTTAGGCTGACCGTGGGCACAGCCATCTCCATGTCCCAGGCATGATCCAGCTCCAGGCAGAACCACAATAAGTGCTCTGATGTTGAATATATGTAGGGGGTCCCTCACCTCCTGCCATGAACTCCCAGCCCCCACCAGGGCATCACTCACGGCAGTTAGCTGGTGACCTCCAGTCCTTTATAGAGACGCCAAGCTCCAGACAGGCCTGGGCGTAGGCACTGAGGCCACGGCACAGGCTCGACCGGTCCCCGTTGACCACACACAAGTCATATACACACTCCTCTAGGAAGGGCCGTGGGTCTAGGATATCATGGCAGGCAGCAAAGGGGCCATTGAGCATGGTCAGCATGCCACAGAGACGGTCGCCCTCATAGTGCTGGGACTGCCCTGGGGTGCAGGAGGCACAGTTGTTCTGGCAGCCGTCCTGACACAGGTAGTCCCCATCATCCAGCTTCCAACTACTGGCGAACTCCTCAGTGTTAGAAGCCTGCTCCCCGTCAGGCATGAGGAAGTCGTCACTGGCTTTGCCATTATAGTTGCCGCACAGTCCGTACACCTGGCCTTGGAAGTGCACGGGCAGGCTTATCGCCAGCTGGGAGTCCCAATCATAGGTAACCACCAGCCCGAAGTCCAGCTTCACGATGGCCCGTGTCCCGCTCTGGTACACATGCAGGCGACCCTCAGCCAGCAAGGCAGGCAGGCGCGAGCGCTGGTTGTCGATCTGCAGAGGGGTGAGGAGGGAGGGAAGTGGTCAGATCCTGTGTGGTCTGGCCTTCAGCACCTTCTCTCCTCCCACTGGCTTTCCTGCTCTAGCTGCAATGGGATTCCTCCCTCCCTTACTGTCACCAAACAGGCCTCAGGATCTTTGCTGTTGCTATCCCTGTGGCCTGAAATGTTCTTCCCCTACGTGCATACATGGCTCAGTTCCTCACCTCTTATAAAACCTTTGCTCAAAGTCACCATCTCAGTGAGGCCATCCCTAACCACTCTATTTTATATGGCAACCCTTCCCTACTCCCTACTTCCCTTTCCTGCTCTGTTTTATTCCTATAGCTTCTAACCTTCCAAAATATCATTTGCACATATTATCTAACTCCATAGACTGTCAGCTCTACAAAGACAGGGATTTTTATCTACTTTGATCCCTGCTTAACCCCCAGTGTCTAAAACAGTGCCTGGTAGTGTAGGCGCTCAGAGAGTGAGTGAAGGCACTGCTGTGTCAAATGAACACTCACTGAGCACCCACTCTGCCTGGCCTGGGCTGGGAGATTGTGGAGATCCATCAATGACCAAGACAACCCCAATCCTACTGACACGGGGCTCCCAGTCTAAAGGTAGAGACAGACCTATCACTAGACAGTGACACATCAGAATGGGCAAGACTGGGGCAGTGGAGGCAAAGGAATCTGTGGGAGACTAGAAAAGGGTCCAGACCCAAACTTGCAGGTTAGGGGAGGCTTCCTGGAAGAAGTGATAGGCGAGTTGAGCTGTAGAAGATTAGTAAGAGAGAGCCACAAAAATAGGGACAAGGAAGGATATTCCTTTGCTAACGTTTCAGTGAAGAGAGAGTCTGGCCAGGAGTATGTCACTCTGTCTCCTGGACCCATTTCCTCTTCCTGAGTTTCTTTCTTTCTTTCTTTCTTTCTTTCTTTCTTTCTTTCTTTCTTTCTTTCTTTCTTTCTTCTTTCTTTCTTTCTTTCTTTCTTTCTTTCTTTCTTTCTCTTTCTTTCTTTCTTTTTCTTTCTTTCTTCTTTCTCTCTCTCTTTCTTTCTTTCTTTTAAATAGAATTTATTGGGTGTGACACTAGTTAACTTAATTATGCAGGTTTCAGAAGCCCCATTCTACAGCACATCTCTACATCACAACCATATTGTGTGTTTACCCCTCAAGTAAAATCTTCATCCATCACCATTTATACCCCTGAATCTTCCTCCATCACACCCAGCCCAGCAATCACCACATTGTTTTCTGGGTTCATGAGGTTTTTCTTTTTTTGTCCTTTTTTTTTCTTAGCATCTCTATCTTATTCTTTCTCTACACATTTTTGTCTTAGCCAAGAGGATGGGGTATAAAATGGGGTAACAGGCAGAGAGAACAGTATTAGCAATGGTCTGAAGGTAAGATAGATCAGTCAGTCAGTCAGTCACTCATTCAACCAGCCACCAAGACCTCCATTAGCCTACCTGTGTGTCCAGATCTGTGCCAGGAAGTGCAGTGGACACAGCAGTGACCGAGACAGCCTGGGGCTCTATACTCACAGGCTCTCAGTCCCAGGACCATTGTTCAAATCTATCTTTCCCCAAGAGCAATGATCTCTATTTTTTTTTTTTTTTTTTCTTACAGGGACAGAGAGAGTCAGAGAGAGGAATAGATAGGGACAGACAGACAGGAACGGAGAGAGATGAGAAGCATCAATCATCAGTTTTTCGTTGCGACACCTTAGTTGTTCATTGATTGCTTTCTCATATGTGCCTTGACCATGGAGCTACAGCAGACTGAGTGACCCCTTGCTCTAGCCAGCAACCTTGGGTCCAACCAAGCTGGTGAGCTTTTTGCTCAAGCTGGCGACCTTGGGGTCTCGAACCTGGGTCCTTCCGCATCCCGGTCCGACACTCTATCCACTGCGCCACCACCTGGTCAGGCTCTCTATTTTTTTTAAAGGTTTTATTTATTCATTTTAGAGAAGGGGGAGGGGGGAGGAGCAGGAAGCATCAACTCCCATATGTGCCTTGACTGGGCAAGCCCAGGGTTTCGAACTGGCAACCTCAGCGTTCCAGGTCGACGCTTTATCCACTGCGCCACCACAGGTCAGGCCTGATCTCTATTTTTAAATGATGCAAGTAATATTTGTTCACTACAGAAAACTTACAAAATGCACCTGACCAGGAGGTGGCGCAGTGGATAGAGTGTCGGACTGGGATGCGGAAGACCCAGGTTCGAGACCCCGAGGTCGCCAGCTTGAGCTTGAACAATTAAGGTATTGCAATGCGCAATGAAATACTAATGATTGATGCTTCTCATCTCTCTGTTTCTGTCTGTCTGTCCCTGTCTATCCCTCTCTCTGACTCTCTCTCTGTCTCTGTAGAAAAAAAAAATTAAAAAAGGAAAACTTACAAAATGCATATGAGCAAAATGAGAAAAGACAAATCACCCATATTGCTGTACACACACACACACACACATTCATAATCCTGCAAGATTTTTTCTTCTACCTTTAAATATATTTATACTTTTAAAAAAAATAATGAAGCTGGGCTGACATTACCATTTCATGAATTCCTCTGTTCTTTAAGTCTTTATTTATTTATTTATTTATTTATTTATTTATTTATTTCAGAGACAGAAAGTAAGTCAGAGTGAGGGATAGACAGGGACAGACAGACAGGAACGGAGAGAGATGAGAAGCATCAATCATTAGTTTTCCATTGCGCTTGCAACACCTTAGTTGTTCATTAATTGCTTTCTCATATGTGCCTTGACCGCGGGTCTTCAGCAGACCGAGTAACCCCTTGTTGGACCCAGTGACCTTGGGTTCAAGCTGGTAGACTTTTGCTCAAACCAGATGAGCCCACGCTCAAGCTGGCGACCTTGAGGTCTCGAACCTGGGTCCTCTGCATCCCAGTCCGATGCTCTATCCACTGCGCCACCGCCTGGTCAGGTTTTCTCTGTTCTTTTAACAACATCCCATGAACATTCTGCCATGATTCTGCCAGGAGCTCTGAACCTTTGTCAAGTCACTGACAAAGGCAATGGACCCTCTCCCTGAATAGATGCACAGCACATGCAAAATCCTGCCCATAATTTCAAGGGTTCTGATATCCCTTGAGTTTGTACTCAATCACTCTAGATCTCAAGAACACCCACTTTAATACACTTGGCTACTCATCTCACAGATACACCTGTACACTGACAAAATGAGGGAGGTATGAGAATATTCCGTGCAGTACTGTTTGCCACCAAGAACAAAGTGTCCATCCACAAGTGACCAAGTTAAGTGAACTGTGATGCACCTGGGCTATGGAGAATGGTGCAGCTGTAAGAAAAAAGGGAAGACTCCTTACTTATTGACATGGAAAGAGCCTCAGAATGTATGGTTCAGTGCAAAAAGCAAAGTGCAGAGCAGAGTACACAGTACAGTACACTTTGCTAAGAAAGGGCAGAGGTAAGAATGCATGTTTATGGATGTTTGTATTGGGATAAAGAATCCCTAGAGCAGTGGTTCTCAACCTTTCTAATGCCGTGACCCCGCAATACAGTTCCTCATGTTGCGGTGACCCCAAACCAAAAAATAATTTTGGTGGCTACTTCATAACTGTAATTTTGCTATAGTTATGATTCGGAATGTAAATACCTGATGTGCATTATGTATTTTCTGATGGCTTTAGGCAACCCCGCTGGGGTCACGACCCACAGGTTGAGAACCACTGCCCTAGATGGACAGTCAAGGAATCAGTAAAAGTTATTACCTGTATGGGGGGTGGGAAGATCAGATGAAGATAGGGCTGAAAGCAAGGGCCCTCATAGCATGCTCTTTCTGTTCTGAGTGATGTGAAGGGTTTATGTATTAAAAAAATTAATCACAGCAATATGGAAGAACCTCTAAAGTATACTGAGCAAATGAAGCCTTACACAAAAGGCTTCTTAAACCAGATGATTTCATTAATATGAGTTCTAGAACAGGCAAAACTATGGTAGAAAAAATCAGAACTGTGATCGCATCTAGGGCAGGTTGGGGATTGTTTGGGAAGGGGCAGGAAGGAGTTTCCAGAGTGATGGAACTTTGAAACTGCCCCAAGTATTATAATGAATCACCTACCCTTTCCCCATTCTACTTACTATTCAAGCCCAAAGTGGCCCTTTGATATTCTCTATCTTAATGTAGGTTTGAATTGCACATTTGTCAAGACTCAGTGAACTGGCTCTGGCTGGATAGCTTGGTTGGTTGGAGCTTTGTCCTGAGGTGCAGACAGTTCGATCCCTGGTCAGGGCCCATAGAAGAACAGCTAAATGTTCCTGTCTCTCTCTCTCTCTCTCTTTCTTCCTCTCTCACTGAAATCAATAAATTTTAAGAATATTTTTAAAAGAACTCAGTGAACTGTACATTTAAGATTTGTGGATTTTATTATGTATAAATTGTATTTCAAAAGTATCAATAAGAAGTGCAAAAATATTGTATTCCAGTTATGATATGGGTGTTAAGTCATTAGGGGTGAAATACAGTGGTGTCTGAAAATTACTTTGAAGTGCATAAAAAAATAAGACGGGTTGTTGAATGGGCAGAGGGACAAGCAGATGATACATGCATGATAAATCAGGAAGAGTGAAATGTTCAAGCTAGGTGATTGGCATACGAGTATCCACTGCACGGTAGTTTCAACTTTTCAGATCCTCGAACATTTTATACTAACGTGGTGGAGAACAAAAGAATAATTGCTCTCTAGGCTGTTATTGTATTGACTGAGTAGTAATCCATTTACTAGAGGCAGAAGGACCTAGAAATTAAGAATAGGGTCTCAGCCTGACCAGGTGGTGGCACAGCGGATAGAGCGTTGGACTGGGATGTGGAAGGACCCAGGTTCAAGATCCCGAGGTCGCCAGCTTGAGCAAAAGCTTGCCAGCGTGGACCCCAAGGTCACTGGCTGGAGCAAGGGGTTACTCAGTCTGCTGAAGGCCCGCAGTCAAGGCACAAATGAGAAAGCAATCAATGAACAACTAAGGTGTCGCAATGCGCAACGAAAAGCTAATGATTGATACTTCTCATCTCTCTTCGTTCCTGTCTGTCTGTCCCTGTCTATCCCTCTCTCTGACTCTCTCTCTGTCTCTGTAAAAAAACCCAAAAAACCCAAGAAAGAATAGAGTCTCAGGAGCCAGCCTGACTGTATTCCCAGCTCCATCTCTAATCTTGGCGGAAGTCACTCATCTCTCTGGACCTCGGTTTCCTCATCTAAAAGTGCTCATAATAATAATACTGCCTACTCCATAGATTGCTGTGAACATCAAGTGCATTAATACCTGGAAAGTGTTAATAAACAAAGCTGGCACATAGTAGGTGCTCACTAAATTTAGTGTTTACTCACTTAAGAAATTCCCCATTTTGGGACATTTTGTTTTCTTTCCTTTTCCCTTCCTTTATTTCATTTTTTTTTTTTTTTGCTATTACAAACCACATTTGCACAAACTGTTTTTCCTAACCATTTTTCTGAGGATTCTTAAAGTTTTTAGAAGTATTATTGTTGAACAAAAGAGGTTTAAGATTCTGCCATGGATTCTCAAATTCCTCCTTCCCAGCACCCCATCCCCACCCCCTGTCCCTGAGCACCCTTCTTGCGCCTAAAACCTCCACCAATGGCAAAGGACTGGGGCTGGGAGCCTGACACCCAGGCTTTGCCTCCTCCTTCTAACTGATGGGCATTATAACCCTAAAGACTCTGGATCTCTGGATACTTACCCGGGCGAAGCCGACTTCCCCGCGGGCCAGCGACACTGAGTGGCTATAGGCGCGCACAGTGACGAAGCCCACATAAGAGACACGGCGGCTGCCCCGGTGCTCGTTCTTGGCCTCCACGCTGAAGGCTGGCAGGGTCTGGTCCTCGCTGTTCAGTTCCACCATCGTGTACGAGCACGTGCCCATCATGTCGTAGCGACGGCTATCGAAGGTGGTGTAATGGGGGTCACCCTGGGCTCGGCAGGTGGCCACAGGCTCCGGCACACATTTTGGCTGCCCGTCCACCAGCTGGCAGACCTGTGAGGGAGGGCACTGCACACCTTGGCAGGAGGGCTTCTCCACAGACAGCACAGCTGGGAAGGAAAGAAGGGTGGCAGAGAGAAACAGTTGTCCACATGGGTGGGAATCCCAGAGAAATCCAGCTGCAGGGATTTCACAAGGACCCATTTTAGAAGTGGGGAAACTGAGGTCTGGAATCTCACAGGGAGAGAGCTGCTCAGGACTGACCCAGCCCAGGCTTCCTGATTCCCCGTTTCAACACAGATCAGCCCAGACAAACTAGAAGGTAGTGAAGAATGACCAGCAGGAACAATCATGGGAAATGTAATTTGTTGATTTTCTCTCCCTGTTTTCTCCTTTCCCCTACCTTCTCACTCAGGTCAAAATGTTAAGGTATCTTTTTTTAAGGATGGAAGACAGAAGACAGAGATTGTTCAATAGAATGCAAATAATGGTGGAGTTGGGCTGCCCAGGTTGGAATCCTGGCTCAACCAATTAGCTGTGTCATACTTGGACAAGAAATTTTAAATTCTCTGTGCTTCAGTTTCCTCATTGGTAACATGATGACAATAATACCTTCTTTACAGAGATATTTGGGAAGCGTATGTGCTGCCAGGTTTAAAGAAACTAAAACATAAGTAGGGTTTGAAAATGCCCCACGTATTGTAATTAGGTACCTACCCTTTCCCATTCTACTATTCAAGCCCAAAGTGGCCCTTTGAAGTTGAATGGCTTTTATAACATAAATAAGATGTGGAAGGGACATTTTTGCCAGTGCTGGGAACCGTAGTGTCTATAGTTCTAGATTGAAGGGAGTTCCAAGTAAGAAAAGCAGTTCTTCCTCCCCTGCCTCCTAATCTTCAGAAGCTCTTGCCTTCTGTCTGCTCATAACAGCAGCTCACCCTTATGTAGCCCTACTCACTTGCCAGGTACTCCCTAAGTGCTTTACAAATGTTTACTCATTATACCTGTGAAGCGAGTGTGGTCATTATCTCCATTTTACAGAAGTGGAAACTGAGGCCCACAGAGGTGAGGTCACATGCCCCAGGTCACACAAGCAGAGGTGGGATTTGAACCCGAGAAGTCTGGCTCTCGCATCTGTGTAGGGCCAGTTCCTAGAGATGAACTACATTAATACGTATGAGGCATCTAAAATGGTCCCTTATATATTGAGAGATAACTCCCCCACTATGGTAGGCGTCATCATTATGCTTTTAGATCTTCTAAGTTTGGGCATAAACATGATAATATGAAGTGTGGAAGAATGGTAGTGAGCAGCTGGTATAGTTGTATATCAGTTGCTAAAGTATCAAAATATTTTCTAACAAATTGGTAAAAACCTGCTGACCCAATCTTGCTCTCCAAAAAGATCCCAAATTGGCTCTGCCCTAGGACCCCTTCTTCAGCATCTCCCAAAGGCAACTAAGGTTTGATGCCAGATACCATGGGGCTTCTAGGACCCTGCTTCAGGTTCTTGTATCTCTTCTGACTGGTTAGGACCCTAGATCACACCCATTGCTAAACATTTAGAGTATTGTTCCTGGTGGAGTAGGTAGGGGAGGGGTTGGAAACCTTAAGGAAAGGAGGGATGGCAGGGAGGATGGAGGTGGTGGTGGGGGGGAACAGTCTAGCTGAACTAGGAAGCCACAGAGGAGCAGATGGGTGGGAAAACAGGAAAGGCAAGAGAACCCACAAAGGGGGCACCTGGTAGACAGGGCCAGGTGTCATTTCCCATCACTCACTTGGGCCGCAGGCAGCTGCTGTCCCATAGCCCCCAGACTGGACCAGCCAGAAGGTGAGCAGCCCGAAGTCGGTAGTGGCCATGGTGATGTGGCTCATCTTAGTAGTTCTGAGGTCCATTTCAGCATATGAGAACTCACTGCCTGGTATAGCTACCCAGGTGAGGCTGGCCCCCAGCTTGTGCCCATCCACAGTCAGCTCATCGACAGCCTTCGTCTGTGCCACCACCAGGACCACACTCTGAGAGCCTGGCATGCTATTGACCATATAGGCAGGGCAGTAGGCCGCCACGTCTGGGACCAAGACCAGGTAAGGGTCATAGGTCATTTTGTCCCTTGTGGCCCCTGTGCCAAATAGTAAGACTTGGATGCCCACATCTGCAGACAGATAGAGTGGCTGAGATGGCCGGACCTCAAACTCAATCACGTCACCCTCCTGGAGCCCCCTGGAGCTCCTGATGCTCCCATGGTAGTAGGCCAGCTTTGTGGCCTGGCTGGCCATGACATAGACCAGATCGAAGCGGTTCTGGGAGGTCAGAGGGGGCACCACATAATGGGTGCCCCAGGCAGATGTGGGTAACAACTGCTCTACCACATGGTTGCAGTTCGTGTGTTTCTGGGCACAGCTGTGACCAGAGAAGACTGCCACAGGGCTACTGGCTGTGACCTTTGACCCTGAGAGATCAACCACGCTCTGTACCTGGGCCACCTGGTAGGGCTTCAGAGTCACACTCAGGACATTGCCCGCTGGATAGAACTGTCCCTGGAATGTCACTGCCCCCTTCAACTGCACACTGACCAGAGCACCTGTTGCACCAGCCACCACAGCAAACTCCTTAACATTCGTGGCTGAAGTGCTAGGGGGTGTGAACACAAAGTACTCGGTTCCCAAGGAACAGACAGGCCGCAGCAGTGTCAGCTCCCCTGTGTTGGGCTTATCGTTTACGGCATGCACTGAGATGTTGCGGTCAGAGTGGACCAGCACCGCACGCTGGGAGATCCTGCTGCCGGTCAGCTCGGTCGTGAAGCTGATATTGACCATGACCGACTGCGCAGGGTTCACTGTGACATTTTGTGAGATGCCGTTTGCTTGATTGAGGATGGCCACTGAGGCAGGGCTGTCCGACAGACTGGAGACGAGGAGGTAGAGGTGGGCCTTGCTGTACCCAGGCTGGTAGTTCTGCAGGAAGGCTGTGAGGAATTCGTCCCCTCCGGTGTTGCTGGATTCCACTGAGGCTTCCTGGGTCAACCCTGGGGTGAGAAAATGCATCTGTGGGTCCACTTATCCATCAGAGAAGTAACCCCTTGCCTTGTGCCTGGACGATGTACTAAATATTTCTCAGGCTTTTTTTTTTTTTTGCTCTATTTTCTTTCCTTTCTCCTTTTTCATGCAGCATTCACCTACCACCCTTTCTGACGTTTGTCTTCCAAAAGCCTGAAGGCTTTGGACAGGGATCTCAAACTCAAAGGCTGACGTACCCAGGTGAGTAATGTAAATAAAAGAAAGAGCTCCGATGGTGATTTTGCAAATGGAGCATACATAGACCATGGAAAGTGTTGCTACTAGCTTAAGCCTATTGTTATTTTGATGTCTTATCAGCTCTTTTTCCCTTTTTTATGCCAAGTCTTACTATTTTTCAAGAGAAAGTGGCTGTCTTGAATTTTCATGTAAAACCTCCAAGCCAAAATTGTTTTAAGTACTATGACAACCCAAAGTGCTTGGATTCAGTTGCCATTTTGTGACTTCTGTCTTAATAGAACTGATGTGTGTTGGGAGAAGGTGGAGTGGGTAATGGGAAGAAGGGGATTATGGGAGCGTGGAAAAAATGTCTACAAGAAATAGAAGTTGGTGCTTTGCAACACCCCAAATGGGAAAAAATTCTCCAGAGGGGAACAGGAAAAGGGGAAGGACAGAGGGAGACAGAGGTAGGTCTACAGGGTCTTGGGGAGAGTGTGGGAGTTACAGAAGGAGTGTCTGCTGAACAAGGGGAGCCTGGAGGGTATCCTAGAGCCTCAGTGGGGCTAAGGGAGCAGGTGTCCCTTCCTGTTGTCCCTTCTTTTCCCCAGTCCTTTACCTTGAGGTGTTATAAGGTACCAAAAAGCTGCAAATTAATATTAATATTCTGGGAGAAACGGTCAGGCTTTCCTGTCCTTTTTTTTGAAAATGAAGGAAAAAGAATATAGAAGTCTCCTGACTTACAAGGACAACTAGGGTCATTTGGTTTTAAGTTCTCTGAAAGGATTAAGGTTATCTGAAGAACTCCCTTTCTCCTTCAATAAGAGACAAAATTAACATACCACCCTACACTGATTTTAGCTCTCCTTCCCTTCCTGGAATTCTGAGATTAACGTGTACTTCTAGGAGGAGAGATAGATACTGAAAGGATTTGTGAATGTCTTTGATTGTATTACCTTGAAAGTTTTAACGTTTCTTGTAAATCCCCTGGACAAATGTTATAATCTTTTTTCTTTTTTCTTTTTTTTCAGAGACAGAGAGAGAGTCAGAGAGAGGGATAGATAGGGACAGACAAGAATGGAGAGAGATGAGAAGCATCAATCATCAGTTTTTTGTTGCAACACCTTAGTTGTTCATTGATTGCTTTCTCATATGTGCCTTGACTGTGGGTTTTCAGCAGACTGAGTAACCCCTTGCTCGAGCCAGCAACCTTGGGTCCAAGCTGCTGAGCTCTGCTCAAACCAGATGAGTCCGTGCTCAAGCTGGAGACCTCAGGGTCTCGAACCTGGGTCCTCCGCAGCCCAGTTCGACACTCTATCCACTGCAACACCGCCTAGTCAGGCGAATGTTATAATCTTGTTAATGATTGTGTCATGCCCCCCAACCTATATGTAGTCAAAGGTATATAACCAGCCCCTGAAATATACTTGGCACACACGATTTGGGTCTGCAATTGCCCCGTGTTAGCCATATGCAGCCAGTATATTTAACAAATTTCCTCCTTCAATAAAACTCTTCAAAATTCATCTGGACTGGGTGTTTCTACATAGACTCAATAAAGTGAGGTACAGTGCCTTTCAGAATCTGGGGTGCAGTACTTCATAACAGAAGGAGGAGAAACCAGAGGAATGGAGAGGGGGGCCTGCAATGTCTGGGATCTTACACTCCAGCCTGTGACCTCAGTGTTCTTGACTGAAGCAACAAGGCAGACAGAAAAGTTTGAAAAATAATAAACCACAGGTGTGGACCTTGCTTGTTATAAGTTCCTTGAAATGAACTTGCAGCTCCAGTAAGAAGAATGAGTGATAAGATCAAGAACAGACCCTCTGACTACCTCTTCCCTTCCCGTCCCTAAGACATGAAAATCATGGAGGCCAGCAAACAAAGAAATCATAGAAATCAGGCATTTGTCACGTGAAAGCTAAAGCTGTAAAGGTATATAAGATGTAAGAAATCTAACTTTGGGAGCATATGTTTTGTTACTTCTTTTGGGGTCATGCAGCTCTGCCGGCTAAATAAATCCTACTTCCTTCATCAAGTTGTCTGGGCATTTTCGTCCTCCTTTGATTCCTGCAATAACCTAAGACTGTAGTTCTGGACCTAACCCTGGAGAACTGGGCAGAACTGGGTGGGTACCAAACTCTCTAAGAATAATTTTAATGAAATTTGTAATCAACTGAGTAGAATAAATGTCTGAACTTTGGTTGAGTTGCAGAAAGTCAAGGGAGTGATAGATAGTTCTTGCATTTTGACTGTGGGGACTAAGGTATTCTCCTGAATTCCACCACACTTCTTTGCAGAGCCCAAGGGACTTCTCTCCCACTGCAGCTAGTCTGGGGTGATGGGTTTGTGGAAAGGACACAAATGGAGGGTACTGACCCAAGCAGGCAGAGTTCCCAGATTCCAACAAGGATAGGGATGGGATCTTGGTCTTACTTACCCCACAGGAGAGTTGCTCCAGCCCAGACTGTCCACCAGCTCCACAGGGAACCCATGTCTGCAGTGGGGAAAGAGAGGGGTCATAGGAGGCTGGTCTATCCCTTCTGCCAGAGACTATCCCAGAGAGAATAGAAGGGCGCAGTCTCAGGATAATGGCCACCTTGGCAATAGGAAGGCTGAAGAGGGCTGGATCCAAGGGCCAGTGTGTGTATGTATAGGGTAGTTGGATGTCTAGTGGGTTTGGGAGTGAGGTGGGAGGGCAGGACAGGGGCAAGGATGGGAGTTGGATGTCCATTGGGTCTGGGGGTGGGATGAGAGACCTGGAGTCAGGGCCAAGAGTAGGAGCCCTGATGTCCCACTTCCAAAGGGGACCCAGCCTCTCTCACCTGCAGGTCCCTGGAGCTTGATGGCTAATCTCTGGGCTGGGCTATATAATGGCGTTTCTTGGCTCCTCAGGCCACACCCTGAGCCACCTGCTAGGCAGATTGTTCCAACTTCCTGGAGGAGGTTGCTGGTCCCAGAGCCAGGTGGAATGGAGACCCTGAAAGCCTGTGAAGGGTGGAGGGCAAGCCTGGATGTGTGGGTCCTGAGGGTATGAAAACAGCTGGTGCTTGTGCTCTGGGGGTCTGCTAGAAACTTCAGTCTTAGCATGGGGGGGTGGTCTCTGAAGGAAACAGCTGTGCTCGAACCCTGGGTCTCCGGGGGGTGGGGGGTGGGGAGCAGGTATTTGATCTTGTTTGCTCACTAGAACTGCTTGCAGATTTTTCCTTTGGCTCCTGCCAGGAACAATAGCAAAGGAACTGCATCCGGGTCCTGGCTGCTCCCCAGTCCCTATAAGCAGATCCTTGGTCCCCAGCCACCCACATCCTGTTTCCAGGCACCACTGGGGAGCACCTGGGATGGGGAGGTATCTGAGCACCTCAGGAGGTATACTCAGGCCTGTGGAGTGAGACACAATGCCTTTACCCCTTGTCCAATAGGGCCTCCTAGAGACCTTGGCTGTGAAATGGGAATATCAAAACTAACCTCACTAGATTTATGCATTTCCCAGAAGGTGCTCTGTAAACCCTGAAGGACTGTAGGTGGGAGGCAGGCTCCCTTTTGTGGGAACTGGGGGTAGGAGTTGTGTGCAAAGAAAGACGAAGGCCTCTGTTTCCTGGTTCCACGCAAACACTGGGTTCCATTTCCTGGAGAATTATTTGTTTTCTGGGAGGTTTCTGGCCCTGAAAAGGGACTGGCTGAACAGATTTTGGGTGACTGTGTGTCCCCCATTACCTCAGAACCTCCATGGGATGGGAGATGGGTCTAGTCATACACAGGGAGTCAGACCACTGAAAGGTGGTGTTGGCTTTCCAAGATGGAGTTTGTTCCCCCAGTGGGCTGGCTTGACACATTCCCTGCTCCCCTCCTGCGACTCATTGTTTGCTGGGGAGTCTCCCCTGGAAACAACAGCTGCAAAGCCTGGGTGCACT